>NW_027514441.1:758528-1086542 GCF_048772815.1 Callospermophilus lateralis | reverse complement strand
ATCTTCTTTTTGGATGTGCCCTGATATGTCTTATAAAGAATAGATCTTTTCTGTCCCAGATTAGACTTTTTATATTGGAAAGTAAAGAGAAAACAGTAGAGAAAGGAGAAATCTTACCAGCAACTTCAAGGGATACTATAGCATTAACTATATACTGACTATCGGAAAATAATTTAAATACAGAATATTTAAATATCTCAAAAGCTTCTAATACTGCATTAAGCTCTACCTTTTGAGCTGATTGTTTGGGTACTAAAAATTTATAAGTTTTATCAGGTATAACTATTGCTGCTGTACCATTATTTGATACATCAGTGAATATATTTGAAGCATTCATGATAAGTGTTTTTCTTCTCAATTTTGGAAAAATTACAGGATGCGATGACCAAAAAGACAATAAAGGGTTAGATGGTAAGTGGTTATCAAATGAAACATTAGATTGGACCATGATTATTGCCCAAGTATTTAACTCATTAGCTAACTCATCAATTTGATTCAGAGTATATGGAGTAAAAATTTTATTGGAAGAAATTCCAAACACTCCCTTTGCTGCTTTAATTCCTTTGAGCATTAATTATCCTAAAGCCTCAGGATACCTACTAAGAATAGTGTAAGGAGAATAAGATAATGTATCCATAATAATGGACCTTCTTGCCAAAATAATCCTGTAGGAATATTTTTTGTTGGTAGTACAATAAATAATAAAGGCAAACTTATATCAATTCTATCCAAATGCATATTTTCCATATATGTTTCATTGATTTTTAATGCCTTTGTTGCTTCAGGTGTTAACATGCGGGGTGAATTTTTATCTGATAGACCTTTTAGGATATCAAATAAAGGTCCCAACTCTCCTGTTGTTATACCTAGATAAGGCCTTATCCAATTTATGTCTCCTAATAACTTTTGAAAGTCGTTATGTGATTTGAGTTGATCTACTCGTATTTGAATTTTTGGTGGACTGACCATGGTTGAGGATAACAGAACTCCTAAATAATTAATTGGAAAATTTAATTGTACTTTATCTATTGCTATCTCTACATTATAATTTTTAATAAGTTTGTAAGTGTGGCATAACTTTCTAGCAATGTGTTTTTAGCTTTGTGTGCTAATAATACATCATCCATATAGTGAAATATTTGTGTTCAGAATTTTGATTTCTAAGTGGCTGGATTACTTTGTTAACATAAATATGACACATAGTTGGGCTGTTAGCCATCCCTTGAGGGAGTACTTTCCATTCATATCTCTGATCAGGACCTTCATGATTCAGTGCAGGGATAGTAAAAGCAAAACCTGGACTATCCTTAGGATGAATTATAATTGAAAAAAAAACAATATTTAATATCTATAACTAAAACATACCAGGTTATTGGCAAAGCAGACAATTGAGGAATCCCTGATTGAGCAGGTCCCATAATAACCATCTCATTATTAATGGCTCTAAAATCTTGCAATAGTCTCCATTTACCAGATTTTTTTTTTGATGACAAAAATGGGAGTATTTGGGGATATACAGTCGGTTGTATATGTCCTTCTGCTAATTGTTGTTTTACCAGGTCATGGACTGCTTGTATCTTTTCTTCAGTCAGGGGCCACTGAGGAACCCATACTGTCTTTCTGATTTTCAGGTAATTTTTATTGTCTCAGTGGCCCTTTCTGAAAATCCAACCCATGTCTCTCTGTTCCTTGATCTATTTGTATTGGTGCTGCTATGACTTATTCTTGTTTTTCTAATTTTTTTTCTATCCTAAAACCTTTTCTAGTCATAATAGTGGCTGCATTTTGGTTGATGTTATTTGTTAATGTCAAACCTAATTGATCTAGGACATCTCGTCCCCATAAATTTATGGGAAGATGATCCAATACATATGGCTGTATAGTTCCTTCACATCCTTTAGGATCCTTACTATCTAATACCATTTTACTTCTATGGGGATTAGTCGCCACTTATAGGCCTCGAAGCGTTTGAGTGGCTTGTTGTAATGGCCAATGTTTTTGCCATTCTTGACGAGAGATGATGCTAATGTCTGCACCTGTATCCAGTAGCCCATTCAATTCATGCCCTTGAATATTTAGTTTTAGCATGGGGCGAGAATCTAAATTTAAAGAAAGCATAGCCAAATCTACACCTGTGGAGCCTAATCCCTTGGAACATCTTTCTACCGTACGACTGGAAAATTTATCATATAGGCTGGGTATTATTAGTAACTGTGCTATTCTATCTCCTTGTGAAATTACTGATATGTCCTTTGGAGAACTGGCTATAATTTTTATTTCACCTTCATAATCGGGATCAATCACCCCAGGACTTATCATAAGTTCTTTTAGAGTAGAAGAGCTGCATCCCAATAATAAGCCCATGGTTCCTTTGGGAAGAGGTCCTTTTACCCCTGTGGGAATGATTTGAACTCCCATCTCTGGAGTTAGTACTTATCTGGCAGAGGCGCACATGTCCAACACTGTGCTCCCTCTGGTTTGTCTGATGCGGGATCTGATGGACAATGTGTCCTGGGCACTACCCTGATGGGGTTGCTAGGTTCCTCCAGTGCTCTGTATATTTGTGGTTTGGGGCCCCGGAGCATTGGAACCCCCTGTCCATTTATTTGGCAATTGAGCCCAATGTCTTTCTCCATGATATCGTGGATAAACACCTGGTCCTTGTTCATTTTTTGATAATTGAGTACCCTCTATGGTGGTTTGAGAACAGCACTCATTAGCCCAATGTCTCCCTCTATGGCATTGTGGCCAAATACCTGGTATTCTACTCCTTTGATACCTAATATTGTTAAACCCTCCTTCTATGGGCCAATTCCTTTTAAAATGTCCTGTTTCTTCACATTGGTAGCATGTTCTTGGTCTGGCATCTAAAGCCTGTTTTACTGTAGCTGCCACAATTTGCCCTTGTTCATTAATGTATCTGGCAACTAAAGCCTGTTTTACTGCAGCTGCCATGACTTGCTCTTGTTCATTAATGTCTCTACATAATTAAATCAATGTGTTTAAATCTTCATTTTTCCATGGTCTAATGATATCTCTGCAACAACGATTCGCTTGCTCATAAGCCAGTTGTTTTAATAATGGCATTGCTTGTTCTGTATTCCCAAAAACTCTGGTAGCTCTTTGAATAAGCCTATCTACAAATTCAGCATAAGGTTCATTAGCTCCTTGTATTACCTTAGATAATTGACCTTGTAAACCTCCATGTTCTTGTAAAGTCTTCCATGCCTTAATTGCATCTACACCAATTTGTGCACATACACCATGATCATATGCAATTTGCTGCTGCTGATCTTCATAAGGTCCCTTTCCTAACAACATATCTAGATTTCTCTGAGGATAACCAGCTCCTGCATTTCGCCTAGCTGTCTCCTTTCAACATTCCTCATTGGCAACCTTCCATAACATGCATTGTCCTCCATTTAGCACAACATTACACATATTAGCCCAATCCACTGGCTTCATGTTCAAGTTGTTAATGGATTCGACCATGATTACATTGAAGGGTGCTTGAGGACGATAGGTTGTTACAGCCTCTTTTAGCTGCTTCACTGTTTTGAAATTTAAAGCATGGTAAACACGCTGCCCTCCTCCCTCAAATACAGGGCATGTTAATATTTGAGATCTTGTCTCAGGATCCTAACTATCAACTGCGGGAGTTGGGGGCCTCCCAGCATAAGAAAGTGGCCTTGTTAGTTGGACACTTATGTCATCTGGTGATAGAAAGGTGTTAGTAGCAGTCTCCTGTTGTAAATTTCCCCTGATGTTTTTTACTGTTTTACACTTTCTTTCTCTGTCTAACTAGCTTTAGAGGCCTTCTCTTTTACTTGAATTTTTTCCTCTGTCTGACTAGTTTGAGAGACGTTCTCTTTTACTTGAATAGTTTCCTCTATCTGACTAGCTCGAGAGACATTCTCTTTTACTTGAATTTTTTCTTCTGTCTGACTAACTTGAGACACCTTCTGTTTTACTTGAATCAATATGTCTTCTTCTTCCTCTACCATTGACTGAACTGAAGGCTTTGAACTAAGCAAACAAGATATGAATGTCCACAATGGCAATGTGCCAACTGGCAGAATCCCTGGGCTTTTCTTTTCTATTCTTTTTAAATCTGCACCATGATGGTTCCATTGTGATATATTTAACAACTCCTCCTTAAAAAGCCATGGTCTACATTTTTGTATTGTATCAACAATTGCCATGACTGCTCTTGATTTTACTGGGATGCCTCCTTCCTATAACAATTTACTTAACACTTTCTTGGTTTGTTTTTTACTAATTTTTGATCCCATATTTCTACTATAATACAAACCAACAAGATAACACCAAACAAAAAAAGAGATAGAACGAAATAAAAATGGAACAACAAAAAATTATTATAGCCTTTCTCCCTATCTGTTCCTCAGACACAAATAGTTTTTCCTCAGATGTGAGCAGTTTTTCTTCCATCTCACTCATCTCCAGGGACAGGCAACTTAAAACAAAAGAGGAATCATAAAATGGCTACCCATCCTCTCGCCCTGCCCTCAAGAGCGAGCAGTTTACCTTATCAGTTACCCTCAGTCGCTCCCCATATGAGCCACCAAATGCCGCTGTCTGGCTGGGCACAATCAGAATCCACTTGTCAAAAGAAACTAACTTTATTTTTAGAACCACACACGCCAAGCAAAACAGCCTCTCAGGAAAAATCCTCAGAACCCCAACTCCCAACACCAGCTTCCCAAAAGCCTCTCCCTCCCACACAAGCCTCTATCCACTTCTCACAATCCTCCTGCTCTTGAGGCAGATTGGCTGGGTCACGTGGGCAGAGCCAAAAAAGTCCCCCAATGAGCAGCTCCATGGTCTGAATGGGCAGGGAAACAGCCCAATAAGCATCACCGCAGAGGAGCCAATCAGCTAGATGTTGCTGGGGCTGCTGTGAGCCAATCATAAGCTGGAAGTCTGAAAGGCGGGGAAACATCTCAATGAGCATCTCCAATGAGCATCACCACAGAGGAGACAATGAGCTAGAAGTTGCTAAGGCCGCTGTGAGCCAATCATCAGCCTGCAGCTGAAAGTTTGCTGGCACCTGGAAGTTTGCTGTGGCCCCTTCGGCTGTGACTATCAACAGGATACGTATGCACCATTCACTGAAGTTAGTTTTCAGTAATAGAAAACAAATATGAATTTCAGGTGAATGAATATTTCTGAAAATAATCTTGTGAAAAGTGGATTATAAATCCACATACTTGAACATGAATGAATTTAGGGAGTGTAAATAAGACACATATATTTCATATTTTGAAAAATCTGGAGAGTGTGTATGTGTGTATACACACACACACACACACACAAATTTTAAAATGTAGCAACATATATGCCAATCGAAATTCACCATGAAATATACATCATTCACAGATCTAAAAACATTCAATTTACTTAACAGGTATTTATGTATAATGTTGTTCTCCTAGGAAGCTCACCCATAGGTTCAATTTTCAGTTCCAACAGCATCTAGGAGGAGTGATCTCTTCTCAAAATTTGTATCTGCCAAATCAGCTACCGCACAAAAATATACATGTGATAAAAGGTAGGATTCTTTATGTGCATATAAAATAGATGTGCTGCATAGGATACAGAGAAAGGGAGACAGGAATTCACATATTTGTTAACTTTAAAAACACATGAAGGACTATTTCAATTAAAAATTGACTAGAATTATAACACCTACTTGCAAAAGGCAAGTCCAAATATATACCATGCCTTCTCTGAACAGCTTCTATTTCTTTTCTGTTAGGATTCTTTTTCTCCATCATATTAGGATTAGTAGTCAGATTCTAGTACAGTATGGGTTAGTGTCAGGGATTCAGTATTTCAAATGGAAAATAGGAAAATGAATCCAATGTGTATGCAAACATATGCTAAACAAAAATCTTTCCACTCTCATCCAGAAAAATGCCTTGACATTACCTTCGCCCCAAGTAAGACACAATTAGAGGAGAAGAATTAGAAAATCTGTTAATACATATCTGGAATGGAAAATGCTCAGGAGTTCACAACCTTGAAGGTGGTAGAGGAGTTTCCAAAAGTAAGGGAAAGGGTAAACACTCCAGAAACATGGAGCTCTGCTTGCCTAAAGACTTCTTGAGAAACTGCCTCTGAGGTTGGGCACTTGAAATATACGTTGTTGTCAGAAGCTTTAGCTTTCTTTGTAGTGAGACCATCAAAGCTGGGTCTTCATCTATGTGACCTGGAGGATGTTGTTTCTTATTTTCCTAATGAACATGTCGCAGCAGTTCTGAATTCTCTCTTTTTAGGTAAACTGTGGCAACTTGGGGCTAAGTGTCTCCCTGTTTGGACTGTGAACCCAGTTGGTAATCCTCCAGTTTTCGTGGTGTTTCTTGCTGCTGCACTTGGAGTTTGGTATTTGCTTCTTGAAATACAAGGATTTCAACTGGGGCACAGTGCTGGAGGGATTTCTGTCACATGTGGTGTGTCAGGGTCTGCATATAAATGCACCAACCAGGCTTCTATCGCACATGCTTGCCCCCTTGACCATAGCAACTTGATTCTGAACATTGCACTGAAAAATCTCCATATAACAAGATGCATTTACATATAAGGGTCTGCTGGCTGCAGCATGTCAGTCACAAGCCATTTGGAAGCCAATGGCAGATCCACATGGCCCCAACACAGATGTTTTATCACACACCTGCACATCACTGCTCTAGGCCCCAACTCAGCAGTCTCCAAATTACTGGCATCTCTGTTCTACACCATTCTCATGAAACCAAGTCAATCAAGGCACTGTCTTGTACACTCATGATCAACAGCATAAGATCCAAAGTTACTCCAGTGCCATCTGGTCATGGGAATTTAAAAAATGTCATGGTACTTATCTAGCCATTTTTAAAGGATGAAGTTGGAGGCACTGTGGGTTTAAATTTATTCAGGAACCATTAAATGTTGAGGAAGTTTATTTCAATGAAAGTTCTGGAGAACTCTCAGAGGAAAGTCTTCCCAAAGAGTGACCAAAAAGTCACATGAAGCCAGGCCCATTGAGGTCTACAATATGAGGTCCATGTGAGTTTTGACTCTCAACTATTGCTGCCAAGTCTTTCAGAATGAAATCATGTGATATCCTGGCTGAGATTCCCAGTGTTCTGTGGAAAGCTACCCTGGTCCAAGATCTCAGTTTCCAAGAGCGACTCTCATGCATGGCCTCCTAAAACCCCAACACAATTCATGGCAATACTTCTCTGACATCAGTTCTAGACCTCAGTCTCTAAGGGTATCACACCAGAGTTCAAGCCCAGGAGGACCCAGTCATCACTTCCAACCACCACACAAATAAACACAATTAAAACCAAAACACTCCCACAAGGCCCTCATCCTCTTCCATATAGACACTAATCATAACCTCTTGCTGGAGTTTTCCATGAGGGGCGCAGCCCAAGACAGTGTTCAAAAGAGCTCCCTTGCCACTTATTTTCCTAAAGTCAGCGTGGTTTTTTACCATTTTTGTTTTGGATACACACATGGAATCTTTCTTTAGATCCATGAGGTGCTGAGAATCTAAGCCACAGCATCACACAGGGCCAAGAGGCTGAATCAGACACATCCTTATCCTAAGCAATTAAACAAAGAGCGACAGGTGATGCGCATGCATTTCCATTTGAAAACAGTTTTCATCAGTCTTCCCAAATGGGTGGACTGAGGCAAAGACCTCCTGACATTCAGGTCAACAGAACAATAGGTAAGCAAAAGGCCAAAAGAAGGGTTTTTCCACTGAGACATTACTGGTCACACTGATATCTGTGTTTTCTGAGATGCTCCCATTTCCTTCAGCTATCCAGTACATGGCCATGTCACAGAGCTTGGAGGGGTCCATATCTTGGACACAAATCCATAAGACTATTTTGGAGAGTGGCCAGAATTTAGGAAGAAAACATGAACTTAGGAATTTAGTAGGTGTTGCACATCTATAAGACAAGCCACAGTCCATTAATAAATTGGGCAGGATGAATGCTGGGAAGCTTCCTAATAGACAGGACAAATCCTTGATGCATTCTCTTTTCTAATGTCTTCAACCATGGACACAGTGGAATACATAGATAAAGAAACACTCACCTTGTCAAACGACCTACTATAAAGAGTCCACACCAAACCAAAAAAACCCCGCCTTTTCCACCTATTCTCAGAAGATGAGACAGAACCAAAAACTCACACCCACACCCACAAAGGCACCTCCTTTCCCCAAGTAGGTCTGTGACTATACAGTGTGTCCTCTGAATGGTGGGCCATACTATGTTACCCCAAAATGGCCTGTCTTGTCTCAGATCTGTTTTCTTTGGCCAACTCTGTGAAGTTGTGAGGATCCATTGGTGAGCCACTTTCTGCTTTCTCAGGAAGGGCCCCTCTTCAGAGCTTTTCTGGCATTTGGCCATCCTCACATCAGTAGGTACCAAGAAAGACTGACTCTGTCCTTGGTAAATCCAAACAAGTGAGACCACTGGGACTGGTACTGGGACTGGCTCTGTGTGCCTGGTTTCCTGGATCCCAAGTTCAGAGATTCCATCACCAAGAAAGTGAGGTAGGTCACTTCCTTCAGGAACTGAATGAGGTCACAGCCTTGGCAACCACTTTGTCCTAACAGATGCTTCCAAGGGTCCCATGAGATGGAGGCTGCACCTACTTCCTCTGACATTTTCATAAGTTAGAATGGTATATCAACCATAGGTACTGGGGAACAGCTCTCCACAGAGGCTTGGTTTGGTCCATCTTCTCTACATTAAGAAGAGAGATTCTGATTAAGACACAACCCTTTATCCTGACCATGTTTTTTTGCCATGGAAGATGACTTTTGCCCTCTCAGGTCATTCATAGCATCCTACACATTCTCCAGGGATTATTTCTACATGGACCTTTGAGGTTCACAGCAGGTGGAAGATCCATACATTCCTGTATTGTAATACCAACTCTGTCTCTGCTCTTCTGTAAAGTTAGATTGAGGAACAGTGTATGGTTAGGATTAATAACATGTTCAATATGGGTTAGGAATCATTCTGCTTGATGAACAATGTTATTGGAAACCTGCGATATTTACATGAAAATATAGGTGAAATATAAGTATTGAAATATAAATCTAGGTAAGATTTGAATCCTAGAAGGGAATTTGGCCTTTGAGTGGGATACTTAGCTTTGAATTATGTTCTGCACATATGTCTCAGATAAATTGATATGCAATGGCATAGATCCTTGTACCTTCGATGATTGAATGTAGAAGAGAGCATCCAGTTAAAAAGGGGATTTTTGCTAGGATTAGGAATATAGTCGGTAGGATTACGAAGAAGATTGAGTATAGAATTTGGACCAAAAGTTCTTTAGCAATAGGGTTTCTGGTAGAGATTGAATATAAATGTCAGCACATGTGAAGAGTCAGTCACAATGATGAACTGGGGAAAAAAGTAGGAAAGCAGATGTGAATAGAGAGTAGGAAATCAGGCAAATTATAAAATGAGTGAGAGGTTTAGACAGTTTCAACAGGGTGAGATTGAAAATGTAGTCTTAGGAAGAAACACATATGTAATCACCAATAGGATTGACATTTGAGAGCATTAGGCAACCTGGACATGGATGTTTTTAGTAATCCATGTTCACTTTCCATTTAGGCTTTGGGACAGTCATAAGTGTGACCTTTGCATTTTGTGTCCAGAATATTACTGTGATAAAATGTATATGTAGATCAGTTGACATGCATATTTTTTCCACCATTTCTGGGAGCAATATTTTGAAGATATAGAAATTATTGTTGGGAGTACACAGAGGTGTACCATGTGTCTATCAATATATAGACAATGCATGCATAGACCATACTGTGAATAAATGATATAACTGGTTTCACTTTGAATAATGGATTGAATTGATATCTGAAAGTATACAAGAAATCTTATATTGATGTACAATCATTCATTTAAACCAGTTTTACATCTAATGGTAATATTAGTGTTATGTTTTATCATGACGGGTGTGTCAGTTTTGCTTCAAAAGTGATAATGGAAATCGAAAATAATGTGTTTGGAAAGAAGTGTCACAAAAAGAGAAGTCAAGAAACATGGAGAAATACATGTGTTCTGAAGCAAAAGTGATTGAAAGCAAAACAAATGTGTATATATTTGATAAATTGTGGATGAAATATACATCCTATGATGTGCATTAACTGGAGAAATAGTAATGTACCAGTGTTGAATAAAAATGAACGTCAAAATACACATTATATCACATAGGAATCTTCTTGCATTGATGTTAAACTGGGTCAGTTACTGTATAAATATTAGAATTTTATTTTGGTGTTATAATACAATTTATTTTAGCACTAGCATGCCACAGAATGTAGAAGAAAGAGCAATGGATTTTTAGTTATAACACTAATAATCTAGCATTTAATCATTATTTTGGGGAGTCTAGAATTTACATAAGGCTATGCAACATAATTTTTTGTATTTAACATTCATAAAATCTTGGAATTTTGGTAATATTTCTCCTTTTTTTATTTTTTCAGTTGTTGATAGACCTTCATTTTATTTATTCGTATGTGGTGCTGAGAATATAACCCACTGCCTCACACATGCTAGACAAGCATGTTAACACTGAGTCACAAACCCAGCCCCCCCACTTTTATCTTTTCATCAAACACTCCTCTCCCTCTTCTTTACTCACTTTCTTCCTCATTTTCCCCCTTCTCTCTCTTCCTTTTTCATTTTCCCTCCATAAGTATTTTTCTCTCATAGCATTACAAACAGTACTATGCTATGAAATTTACATTTAAAACTGTTTTTTATAGTCATTCTTTTCTTGAGAAAATTTAAAAATTATAACCACCTGATAAATATATTACAATACATTTATTATGCATATGTATCTATATTCATGCATATGTGTTACATATATATATATATATATATATATATATATATATATATATATATATACACATATATATTTAAAAGTACTTTGATTAGCCTGTTAGAAATAATATAGACCAAGTCTTTCTTAATTCTCAAGTCTTCCAGAATTAACATTTACAGTGAAAATCAAATAAACATATTTAAGTAAACAGGTATCATTCTTATACATCAATACTGATAATTTAAGGTTTTTATATCACATTTAGCTGTAATATGGCATATTAACTCTTTTGAATTAGAGAATTTTTTTTTGAACAACCTATTATTTAAGGACCATATGCACTGACATTTTAAATGGCTTTCTTGTGATTTCACTTTCTATCAATTGCATATTAATTGCCAAATACTTATTTTAGTAATTTTCATATTCATAATTGATATAAAGTCAATTGATTAATTCTTTTTGTAAGGAGTTACTAATTACAGTAGGGACAGTATTAATAATTCTAAATCTTTATAAAAATGGTACAAAAATATTTTCATGCAAAATTATGTATAATTGCATGCTCTAAATGTTTGATTGTTGATACATATAATAAAGAGCTTTTGATGAGTCTCTTCCCCAGTAAAACAGAAAATGCAAAGATATAGTTGGGTATGTATGTCCAAACAAACATATGGAAAAATACACATTATCATCTAGAAACTATTAAATAAAAGATGAAAAGAACAATCCAACACATTGTACCAACTTGTCAGATGAGGTAGTATTCTGGAAGAATAGCCTAAGTCTAGACCTGGTCCATGTCAAAATATTCACAAAAAAATAAAATATGAAAAATATAGGAAATGCTATGAGTTTTTCTTGAAGGTAAGTGGATTATCCTTTAATCTCAATTATGTGCATTTTTAAAAGCCAGTTTTCTGGTAAAATAAATTTGTGATAGTTACAAGTACACAAAACAAAGTTTCTGCTTAGCAAAATGAATGCATCTCAACCCTTTTTTAGCTTATTTCTTCCCACTCAACTTTAAGCCTTTATTTATTTATTTTTTATTGGTTGTTCAAAACATTACAAAGCTCATCCTATATCATCTTTCATACATTTGACTCAATTGGGTTATGAACTCCCAATTTTCCCCAAATACGAGTTGCAGAATCACATCGGTTACACATTCACATTTTTACATAATGTCATATTAGTGACTGTTGTATTTTGCTACATTTCCTATCCCCTACAATCCCCTACTATACCCCCTCCCATCCCCTCCCATCTTCTTTCTCTACCTCATCTGCTGTTGTTCACTTCTCTCCCTTGCCCCACCTTTCCCCAATTTTCCCTACCCCATTGTTTGAAGATGCTATCCTACTTCCATTGCATGCTTTTAGCACCTTTTTCAAATATAAGAAAGTTGTAATTTTGAGGATTGGTTTCTGTGTCCTCTATTCTGTACCATTGTTCCACCTGCCTATTTTGTTACCAGTACCACGCTGTTTTTGTTACTATTGCTTTTAGTAAAGTTTGAACTCTGGTATCACTATACCTCCAGATTCATATTTTCTGTTTAGAGTTGCTTTTGCTATTCTGGGTCTTTTGTTTTTCCATCTTCTAAGATCTTCTTCTCTCTCTCTCTTTAGGGTTCTGTAGTTTTCAGTATATAAAACTTTCACGTCTTTTGTTAGGTTGATTCCCAAGTATCTTATTTTATTTGAGGATATTGTGAATGGAGTGGTTTTCCTCATTTCCATTTCAGAAGTTGTGTTGCTGACATACAGGAATGCCTTTCATTTATGCGTGTTAATTTTATATTCTGCCACTTTGCTGAATTCATTTATTAACTCTAGACGTTTCATTGTAGACCCTTTGGGGTCTGTTAAATATATTTTCATGACATCTGCAAATAGCGATAATTTCAATACTTCTTTTCCTATTTTTATGCCTTTAATTTTTTTTGTCTGTCTAATTGTTCTGGCTAGTATTTCAAGAACTAAATTGAATAGAAGTGGTGATAGAGGGCATCCCTGTTTTGTTCCAGATTTTAGAGGGAATGCCTTCAGTTTTTCCACATTTAGGATGATGCTAGCCTGAGGTTTAGCATATATAGCTTTTACAATGTTGAGGTAAGTTCCTGTTATCCCTAGTTTTTCTAGTGTTTTGAATATAAAGTGATGCTGAACTTTGTCAAATGTTTTTTCTGCATCTATTGAGATGATCATATGGTTCTTGTCTTTATGTCTATTGATGTGGTGAATGGCATTTATTGATTTCCGTATATTGAACAAGCCTTGCATCCCAGGGATGAATCTTACTTGATCATGGTGCACAATTTTTTGATCTGCTTTTGTATTCAATTCGCCAGGATTTTATTGACAAGTTTTGCATCGAAGTTCATTAGAGATATTGGTCTGTAGTTTTCTTTCTTTGAAGTGTCTTTGTCTGGTTTCGGGATCAGGGTGATTTATCCTCATAGAATAAATTTGGAAAAGCTCCTTCTTTTTGTTTTTCTTGAAATAGCTTGAAAAATATTGGTATTAATTCTTCTTTAAAGGTTTTGTAGAACTCCGCTGTATACCCATCCGGTCCATGGCTTCTTTTGGTTGGTAATTTTTGATGGCTTCTTTCATTTCTTCCTTTGTTATTGGTCTGTTTAAATTGCGTGTGTCTTCCTGACTCAATCTGGGCAGATCTTATGACTTAAAAAATTCATCGATATCTTCACTATCTTCTATTTTATTGGAATATAGTGTTTCAAAATACTTTCTAATTATCTTCTGTATTTCTGTAGTGTCTGTTGTGATATTGCCTGTTTCATCCCGTATGTTAGTAATTTGAGTTCTCTCTCTTCTTCTCTTCATTAGCATGGCTGTGGGCCTGTCAATCTTATTTATTTTTTCAAAGAACCAACTTTTAGTTTTATCAAATTTTTTAATTTTTTTTTGTTTCAATTTTGTTGATTTCTGCTCTAAATTTAATTATTTCTTGTCTTCTACTACATTTGCTGTTGTTTTGCTCTTCCTTTTCTAGGTTTTTGAGGTGTAGTGTGAGTTCATTTATTTGTTGATTTTTTTTCTTTTTTTGAGGAAAGAACTCCAAGAAATGAACTTCCCTCTTAAACTGCTTTCATTGTGTCCCATCGATTCCGGTATGTTGTGTCTGTATTGTCATTTGTCTCTAAGAATTTTTTTTATCTCCTCCATTATGTCTTCTGTAACCCATTGATCATTCAGTAGCATGTTGTTCATTTTCCATGTGATGTAGGATTTTTCCTTCCTTCTTTCATCATTGATTTCCAGTTTCATTCCATTATTATCAGATATAGTGCATGGTATAATCTCCATGCTTTTATATTTACTAAGAATTGCCCTATGGCATAATATATGGTCTATCTTTGAGTAGGATCCATGTGAAACTGAGAAGAACGTGTATCCACTTGATGATGGCTGATATATTCTATATATGTCGTTTAAGTCTAGGTTACAAATTGTGCTGTTGAGTTTGATAGTTTCTTTATTCAGTTCTTGTCTAGAGAATCTGTCTAATGCCGAGAGTGGTGTCTTGAAGTCACCCAGAATTATTGTGTTGTAGTCTATTTGGCTATTGAACTTGAGGAGAGTTTGTTTTATGAACATTGCAGCTCCATTGCTTGGTGCATACAAATTCATAATTGTTATGTCTTGTTGGTGGATGGTTTCTTTTAACAGAATATAGTGTCCTTCTTTATCCCTTTTGATTAACTTAGGTTTGAAGTTGATTTTATTCCACATGAGTATGGCCACTCCTTCTTGCTTCTGAGGGCCATGTGAGTGGTATGATTTTTCCCAACCTTTTACCTTCACCCTGTGTATGTCTTTTCCTATCATATGAGTCTCCTTAAGGCAGCATATTGTTGGATTTATTTTTTTTTGATCCAGGTTACTAGCCCATTCTCTTGATTGGTGAATTTAGGCCATTAACATTTAAGGTTACAATTGAAATATGATTTGTTCTTCCAATCATGTTTATTTATTTATTATGTTTTAGTTTGGCTAGTTTTTACTTTTTTGGTTATTTTCCTCCCCCTTTACTGAGATACCTCCTGCTGTTAGTTTTCGGCACTATTTATCAATTCCTCTTCTTGTAGTATTTTGCTCAAAATGCTTTGCAGTGCTGGTTTTCTGGCTGCGAATTCTTTTAGCTTTTGTTTATTGTGAAAGACTTTAATTTCGTTTTCAAATCTGAACCTTAATTTTGCTGGATACAGTATTCTTGGTTGGAATCCATTATTTTTCAGCATTTGAAATACATTGTTCAAGGATCTTCTCGCTTTCAAAGTCTGTGATGAAAAATCAGTCATTAACCTAATTGGTTTTCCCCTGAATGTAATCTGCCTCCTTTCTCTTATAGTGTTTAATATTCTCTCCTTGTTCTGTATGTTGGCTATCTTCATAATTATATGTCTTGGAGTTTGTCTATTATGATTTTGAATGTTTGGGGTCCTGTAGGCTTCCAGGATTTGACAATCCGATCCATCTTTCATCTCTGGGATGTTTTCTAGAATTATTTTATTTAATATGTTCTCCATTCCTTTGGTTTGAATCTCTATGCCTTCTTCTATCCCAATGACTCTCATTTTTTATGACATCCAATATCTCTTGAATAGATTGCTAGTGGGATTTAAGCCTCTTTTCTGTGTTGATTATATTCTTTTCAAGTTGATAAACTTTGTCTTCATTATCTGATATTCTGACTTCTGCTTGATCTAGTCTATTTGTAATATTCTCGTTTGAGTTTTTAATTTGGTTAATACTTTCCTGCATTTTTAGTATTACTGTTTGATTTCATTTAAGATCTCTATCTCCTGGTAAAGCTCGTTGTTTGCCATTTGAGTTTGTTTGTTTAATTCATTTTCAAAATATACTTTTATTGCTTGGACTTGCTGCCTCATGTCTTCTCTAATATTCCTTTCCATCTGAGTTAGGTATGCCTTAAGTTCTTTCCCTATCCCTGTTTCTGATGCTTCTAGGTCCTCCTGTAGAATTAAGTTGTCCTGCATTGTTTGTACTCCTTTCTTTCCCTTGTTTTTTCATGATGCTCATGTTACTTTCCAGCTCTATTTGATTGCTGTGTTTCTGTTTTATTCTATAGATTTGTTTTGGTGTTGTGTATCTCTGTTGTCTCTCTTTTGTGTTGGTAGACTATGCCTGCTAAAGTGGATTCCACTTGTAGGGAATTCCGAAGGCCGAGCTCCAGTGACGTCACCCCTCTGCTTTGGCGGGCCCAGGCTCCTTGCCGAAATGTTCGAATACGGGGATGGAACTGGACTGTCTCCAGTTGGTTTCAGCTCTAGGTCACTGGCGGGTGGGCAATCACTAGCCACCCAGTGGCGCAGTTGGTCTCCTGCGCGCCGGTGTTCTCCAGACGCCAGTCACGCGGACAGCAGGTGGACTGTCACCTGCGCTTCTGTGTTCTCCAGCTTTCCAGTCACAAGAGCCTGGCCTCTAGTCCCCTGGTTTCTCCTGCTAGTCCTGGTTTCTCCTGCTAGACTAGATTTCCCCTGAGTGATGCTTCTCTGCAGTTCAATCTGTATTCTGGGCCTGTCATTTGTTGGGTGTGGAGGGTGTCTATTGGAACCCAGACACTCTATTGTTTTGAGGATCAGTCAGACCGGATCTCCGGTTGCACATTTGGCTCGTTTTTCAGACCCAATTACCAGATCTCAGTGCTAAAAACATTTCTTATAGGTTTTGGTGCACCCCCATTTTGCTGTAAGTTCTTAACAAGATAGTTTTTTGTGGTTCTAGCTCGTTATTCACCTGTGCAGTGGCGCGTTACACTGGGTGTGATGCACTCTATTCGTGGCCATCAGGCAATGATGAAATATTATGCTTTGTATGCAGCATTTACTGAAGTTAGTTTTCAGTATTAGAAAACAAATATGTATTTCAGGTGAATGAATAATCTGAATTTCTGAGAATAATCTTGTGAAAAGTTGATTATAAATCCACATACGTGAATATGAATGATTTTAGGGAGTGTATAATAAGACACATATATTTCATATTTTGAAAAATCTGGAGAGTGATATATATATATATATATATATATATATATATATATATATATACAGAAACACACTCACAGACATTAAAAAGTAGCAATATATATGCCAATCGAAATTCAAAATGAAATATATATCCTTCACATATCCAAAAAAATACATTTTACTGAAAATGGATTTATGTATAATGTTGTTCAACTAGGAGGCTCACCCATAGGTTGAAATTTCAGTTCCAAAAGGGTTTAGGAGGAGTGATCTCTTCTCACAATTTGTATCTGCCAAGTCAGCCACCTCAGAAGAAAGTCTGTGTGATACCAGGTAGTATTCTATATGAGCATATAAAAATACATGTGCTGAATAGGTGACAGAGAAAGGGGAGAGGAATTCACATATTTGTTAACGTTAAAAACACTTGGAGAAATATTTCAATAAACATTGACTATATTTATAACTCCAACCCCATATAATGCAAAAGGGAAGTCCAAGTATACACCATGCCTTCTCTGAACTGTTTGTATTTCCATTCTGTTAGGGTTACTATTCTCCATCATATTAGGATTAGTAGTCAGAGTCTAGTAGGTTATGGATTAGTGTCAGAGATTCAGTATTTCGAATAGAAAATAGGAAAATAAACCCATTGTGTTTGCAAATATGTGTGATACAAAAATCTTCCCACTCTCATTCAGAACAATGCCTTGACATTACCTTCTCCCCTAATAAGACACAATTAGAGGAGAAGAGTTAGAAAATCTGTGAATACATATCTGGAATGGAATATTCTTGGTGTTCACAAGCTTGGAGGTGGTAGAGGAGTTTCCAAAAGTAAGGGACAGGGTAAACACTTCACAAACATGGAGCTCTGCAGGCCTAAAGACATATTGAGAAACTGCCTCTGAGTTTGGGCACTTAAAATGTATGTTGTGGTCCGAAGATTTAGCTTCCTCTATAGTGAGAGCATCAAAACTGGTCTGCATCTATGTGACCTGGGGGACATGGTATCTTATTTTCCAATGAACATGAGGCAGCAGTGCTGAATTCTCACTTTGTAGGTAAACTGTGGCAACTGGAGTCTAAGGGTCTCTCTGTGTGGACTGTGAAGCTAATTGATCATGCTCTACTTTTCTTAGTAGAGCACTGGGAGTTTGTTATTTGCTTCACAAATACAAGGAGTTCAACTTGGTCAGAGTGTTGGAGGGAGTTCTGTCACATGTGGTGCCTCAGGGTCTGCAGGAGAATGCACCAGTCAGGCTTCTATTTCACATAGTTTGCCCCCTTGACCATAGCATCCTGATTCTGAACATTGCCCTGAAACCTCTCCATATAACAAGATGCCTTTACATATAAGGGTCTGCTTGCTGCACCATGTCAGTTACAAGCCATTTGGAAGCCAATGGAAGATCTACATGGCCCCAACACAGATGTTTTATCACACACCTGCCCACCACTGTTCTATGCCCACTACTCAGCAGGCTCCAACTTACTGGCATGTCTGTTCTACACCACTTTTAAGAAACGCAGTCAATCAAGTCACTGTCTGGTATACTCATGATCAGCAACTGGACATCAAAAAGTTCTCCAGTGCCACCTGGTCATGAAAATTTCAAAAATTCCATGGTATTTCTCTAGCCATTTTTCAAGGATGAAGTTGGAGGCACTATGATTTTCAATTCACTCAGGAACCATTAAATGTTGAGGAAGCTCATTTCAATGAAAGCTCTGGAGAACACTCACAGGCAAGGCTTCCCAAAGGGTCGCCAAAAGGTCACATGAAGCCAGGCCCATTGAGGTCTGCAATGTGAGATCATGTGTGTTTTGCCTCTCAACTATGGCTGCCAAGTCTTTCAGAATAAAATCATGTGATATTCTGGCTGAGATTCCTTGTGCCTTGTGGAAAGCCTTTCTGGGCACAGATCTCAGTTTCAAAGGGCGACTGTCATTCATGGCCTCCTAAAATCCCAACACAACTCATGGCAATAATTCTCTGAGGTCAGTTCCAGAACTCAGTCTCTAAGGGGAATCACACCAGAGTTCAAGACCAGGTGGAGCCAGTCATCTTTTTCAACCGCCACACAAACTTCCAAAATTAAAACCCAAACACTCCCACAAGGCCCTCATCTTCTTCCATATAGATACTCATTATAAACTCTGGCTGGAGGTTTCCATGAGGGATGCAGAACAAGATAGTGTCCAAAGTTAGCTCCCTTGCCCCTCATTTGCCTAAAGTCGGGGTGGCCTGAACACCTTCCTGTGAACCTGGAGTGATCAAATAGTGTGCCGTTAATACTGCTCTGCTTCTCCAATTTGAGGACGACTGACTGTGGGGTTTAGATTCTTTATGTGAATTGGAAGCATGAGAAAATGCAAGCACCTTTGGGCTTGCCTCTCCTTGGCTTTGAAGAATGCATTTGACCCAAAGAATCCCTCTTCTCTCTTGATGGAGGTCAGGAACCTTACAGAGGAAGGCAAGAGACTTCATCCGCAATGACTGCTCTTTTGATCATTTTGGTTTTGGATGAACACATGGGATCCATCAGGTGCTGAGAATCTAACCACAGCCTCACACAGGGCCAAGAGGCTGTTTCAGACAAATCCATTTCCAAAGCAATTAAGCAAAGAGCTACAGGTGATGTCCATTCATTTCCATTTGAAAACTTTTTTCTTCAGGCTTCACAAAGAATTGGCCTGTGGTAAATACCTTCCTGATATTCAGGGCAACAGAACAATAGGTAAGCAAAAAGCTCAAATCAGGGTTTCTCCACTGAGACTTTCCTGGTCACACTACCTACCCACTACATGGCCAAATAACAGAGCTTTTAGGTGGTAAATATCTTGGACACAAAACCATGAAGCTATTCTGCAGAGTGTCCAGAATTCAGAAAGAAAACAGAAACTTATGAAGATATCAGGTGTTGCCCTTTGATTACAAAAGCCACAGTCCATTTATAAATTGGGCAAGATGAATGCTGGGAAGCTTTCTACTAGACAGGACACATCCTTTGATGCATTCTTATTTCTAATGTCTACAACCACGGACACAGTGGGATACACAGACATAGAAGCACTCGCATTGCAAAACGACTAACTAGAAACAGTCCACGCCAATCCAAACAAACAGTCTTTCCTACCTATTCTCAGAACATGAGACAAGACCATGAACATACACCCACACCCACAAAGGCACCACCTTTGCTCCAAGTAGTTCTGTGATTACCCAGAGTGTCCTCTGAATGGTGGGCCATACTATATTCCCCCCAAATGGCCTGTCCTGTCTCAAATCTGGTCTCCTTGGCCAATTCTGTGAAGTTGTCATTAGCCATGGGTGAGCCACTACCTGCTTTCTCAGGAAAGGCCCCTCTTCAGAGCTTTTCTGGCATTTGAACATCCTCACATCTGTAGGCACTAAGAAAGACTGACTCTGTCCTTGATAAATTGAAGCAAGTGAGACCACTGGACCTGGGGCTGCGACTGGCTCTGGGTGCCATTCTTCCTGGATCCCAAGTTCAGAGAGTTCCATCACAAAGGAAGTGAGGTGAGGTCACTTCCTTCAGAAACTGAATGAGGTCACTGCTTTGGCAACAACTTTATCCAAATAGTTACTCCTAAGGGCCCATGAGATGGAGGCTGTTTCTACTTCCTGTAACACTTTCAAAAGTTAGAATGGTATATCAACCATAGGCACCTGGGAACACCTCTTCACACAGGCCTGGTTTGGTCTATCTTCTCTACATTAAGTTGATAGAGGCTGATACAGACACATCCCTTCATCCTCACCAGGTTGTTTGCCATGGAAGATGACTTTTGCTCTCTCGGGAATTTCACAGCTGCCTACATCTTCTCCAGCTATTATTTCTACATGGACCTTTGATGTTCTCAGCAGGTGGAAGATTCCCTACATTCCGGTATTTAAAGAGAAACTCTGTCCCTCCTCTTCTGTAAAGTTAGATTGAGGTAACAGTGTATATTTAGGGTTAATAACATGTTCGATTTGGGTTAGGAATCTCTCTGCCGGATGAATAATGGTATTGGGAACCTGTGATATTTACAAGAATATATAGGTGAAATATAAGTATGAAAACAGAAATGTAGGTAAGATATGAAGCCAGAAGGGCATTGGGCCCTTGAGTGGGATACTTAGGTTTGAATTATGTTCTGCACATGTGTCTCAGATGAATTGATATAAAAATGGCATAGGACCTTTTACCTTGAATGATTGATTGTTGAAGAGAACATCGAGTTAAAAAGTGATAGTCTGTAGGATTAGTAAGATAGTCAGTAGGTTTATAAAGAAGAGTGAGTATAGGATTTGGACCAAAAGTTCTTTAGCAATAGAGTTTCGGGTAGAGAGTGAATGTAAATGTCAGCATATGTGAAGTATGAGTCACAATGATGAACTAGGGAAAATATGTAGGAAAGCAGATATCAATAGAGATATTAGGAAATCAGGCAAAGTGTAAAGTGAGTGATAGAATTAGACACTTACAACAGGCTTGCGGTTGAATATATAATCTTAGGAAGAAACAAATATTTAGTCATCAATAGGATTGACATTTGAGAGCATTAGGTAACCAGGACATAGTTGATTTTGGTAATCCATGCTCACTTTCCATTTAGGCTTTGATACAATCATGAGTTTGACTTTTGCTTTTTGTGTCCAGAATATTACTGTGATAAAATGTATATATAGATAAGGTGACATCAGTATTTCTTCCACCATTTCTGGGAGCAATATTTTGAAGAGGTACAAATTAGTAATGGGGGGACAAATAGGTGTACACTGTGTTTATGAATATAGAGATAATGCATTAATAGACCATACAGTGAATAAATAACATAACTGGTTCCAACGTTAAATAATGGATTGAATTGAAATGTGAAAATATACAGGAAATTTTATATTGATATGCATACATTCATTCCAACCAGTTTTACATCTAATGGTAATATTAATGTTATAGTTTATCATGAAGAGTGTGTGAGTTTAGCTTCAAAATTGATTATGGAAATCGAAAATAATGTGTTTGGAAAGAAGTCTCATGAAAAGACCAGTCAAGTAACATGGAAGAATTCATGTGTTCTGAAGCAGGAAGTGAAACAAATTCTTATTAATTTGCTAACTTGTGGATGAAATATATGTCCTATGATGTGCAAAAACTGAAGAAATACTAATGTACCAGTGTTGAATTAAAATAAAGGTCAAAATAGACATTAAGTCCCATAGGAATCTACTTGCATTGATGTTAAACTGGGTCTGTTACTGTAGAAATATTAGGATTTGTAAGCACCATTGATTGAATTTAGTTCTCATACTGGGAAACAAATATGTATTTCAGGTAGATGAGTATTTCTGAGAATAATCTTGTGAAAATTTGATTATAAATCCACATACATGAACATGAATGAATTGATGGAGTGTATATAAGAGACATATATTTCATATTTTATAAAATCTGGAGAGTGTGTGTGTGTGTGTGTGTGTATATATATATATATATATATATATATATATATATATACAGAAAAACACAAAAATACATTAAAAAGTATCAATATATATGCCAAACGTAATTTATCAGTAATATATATCATCCACAGATGAAAATATATTTATTTTACTGAACATGGATTTATGTATAAATTGTTCTACTGGGAAGCTCACCCATAGTTTTAATTTTCAGTTCCACAAGTGTTTACGAGATCTCTTCTCACAACTTGTTTCTGCCCAGTCAGCCAACTCAAAAAAATGTACGTGTGAGACCACGTAGGATTCTATATTTGCATATAAAAATACATGTGCTGAGTAGGCTACATAGAAAGGAAGACAGGAATTTACATATGTGTTAACATTAAAAACACATGGAGGACTATTTCAATTAAAAATTGAGTAGATTTAGAATACCTACCCTCTATCATGCAAAAAGGAAGTCCAACAATACACCATGCCTGCTGTAAACTGCTTGTATTTTCATTCTGTTTGGGTATTTTTCTCCATCATATTAGGATTAGTAGTCAGAGTCTAGTAGGGTATGAGTTAGTGTCAAGAATTCAGTATTTCAAATGGAAAATTGTAAAATGAATCAATGTGTATGCAAATGTGTGCTACACAAAAATTTTCCCACTCTCATTCAGAACAATGCCTTGACATTACCTTCACCCCAAGTAAGACACATTTAGAGGAAAAGAGTTAGACAATCTTTGAATGCATATCTGAAATGAAAAATGTTCAGGAGTTCACAACCTTGGAGTTGGTAGAGGAGTTTCCAAAAGTAAGGGACAGTGTAAAATCTCCACAAACATGGAGATTTACCAGCCTAAAGACTTCTGGAGAAACTGCCTCTAGGTTGGGCACTTGAAATATATGTTGTTGTCAGGAGCTTTAGCTTCCTTTCTAGTGAGACAATCAAAGCTCGGTCTGCACATCTGTGACCTGGAGGACATGGTTTATAATTCTCCAATGAACATGAAGCAGCAGTGTTGATTTCTCTCTTTGTAGGTAAACTATGGCCACTGGGTCTAAGTGTCTCCCCATGTAGACTGCTAAGCCATTAGGTCATCCTCCACTTTTCAAAACGTTTCTTGATACTGCACTCGGAGTTTGGTATTTGCTTCATGAAATACAAGGAGTTCAACTGGGACAAAGGGCTGGAGGAAGTTCTTTCACGTGTGGTGGGTCAGGGTCTGCAGGAGAATGCACCAACAGGGCTTGTATACCACATAGGTTGCTCCCTTGACCATAGAAACCTGATTTTGAACATTGCCCTGATACCTCTCTATATAACCAGATGTCTTTACATACAGGATCTGCTGGCTGCACCATGTCAGTCTCAAGCCATTTAGAAGCCAATGGCAGATCCACATGACCCCACCACAGATGTTTTATCACACACTTGCTCACCACCGCTCTGGGCCCATTACTCAACAGGCTTCAAATGACTGGCATCTCTTTTCTACACCATTTTCATGAAAACCAGTCAATCAACACACTGTCTGGTACACTCATGATCAGCAACTGGACATCCAAATGTTCTCCAGTGCCACCTGGTCAAGGAAATTTCAAAAATTTCATGGTATTTATCTAGCCAATTTTCAAGGATGAAGTTGGAGACACTGTGGGTTTCAATTCATTCAGAAATTATTTAATGGTGAGGAAGCTCATTTCAATGAAAGCTCTGGAGAACTCTCACAGGCAAGGCTTCCCAAAGAGTGGCCAAAAGGTCACATGAACCAAGGCCCATTGAGGTCTACAATTGAGGTCCATGTGTGTTTTGACTATCAAATATGTCTGACAAGTTTTTCAGAATAAAATTGTGTGATATCCTCCTGAGATTCCCAGTGCTCTGTGGAAAGCGACACTGGGCCTAGATCTCAGTTTCCAAGGGTGACTCTCATGCGTGGCCTCCTAAATCCCAACACAATTCATGGCAATATTTCTCTGAGGTAAGTTCCAGAACTCAGTCTCTAAGGGGAATGACACCATAGTTCAAGCCCAGTTGGATCCAGTCATCTCTTCCAACCACCACACGAATGACCACAATTAAAACCAAAACACTCCCACATGGCCCTCATCTTGTTAAATATAGACACTCATCATAAACTCTGGCTGGAGGTTTCCATGCGGGACGCATCCCAAGACAGTGTCCAAAATATTCTCCCTTGCCCTTCATTTGCCTAAAGTCAGGGTGGCCTGGACACCCTTCCTGTGAACCAGAAGTGATCAAATAGACCTGCCGTTAATACTGCTCTGCTTCTCCAATTTGAGCCCTATTGACTCTCAGGTATAGATTTTTTTATGTGATTTGGAGTCACGAGAAAACACAAGCACCTCTGCAGGACTTTGAAAAACTCATTTGACCAAAAGGATCCCTGTCTCACTTGATAGAGGTCAGGTACCTAACAGAGGAAGGCAAGAGACTCATCCACAATTACTGAATTTTTGCCATTATGGTTTTGATTGCACACATGGTATCTATCTTTAGATCCATCATGTGCTGAAAATTTAAGCCACAACCTCATACAGGGCTAGGAGGCTGATTCAAACACATCCCTTTCCAAAGCAAAGAACCACAAGTTATTCCCATTTATTTCCATTTTAAAACTGTTTTATTCAGGCTTCACAAAGGGGTGGCCTGAGGCAAAGACCTTCCTGACATTCAGGGCAACAGAACAATAGGTAAGCAAATGAACCAAAATATGGTTTCTTCACTGAGCGTTTACTGGTCCCAATGATGTCTGAGTTTTCTAAGATGTTCCCATTTCCTATAGCTATCAAGTACATGGCCATGTCACAGAGCTTGGGGGTGGTATGTATCTTGGACACAAAACTATGAGGCTATTCTGGAGAGTGGCCAGAATTCAGGAAGAAAACAGGAACTTAGGAAGTTAGTAGGTGTTGCCCATCCATAAGGAAAGCCACAGTCCATTCATCAACTAGGCCTGATGAATGCTGGAAAGTTTTCCACTAGACAGGACACATACATTGATACATTCTCTTTTCGAATGTCTACAACCATGGACAGAGTGGGATACACAGACATAGAAGCACTCGCCTAGTCAAACGACTTTCTAGAAACAGTCCACTCCAATCAAAACAACAGCCTTTCCTACCTATTCTCAGAACATGAGACAAAACCACAAACTCACACCCACACCCACAAAGGCACCTCCTTAACTCAAGTAGGTCTGTGACTATCCGGAGTGTCCTCTGAATAGTGGGCCATACTATGTTCCCCTAAAATGGCCTGTACTGTCTCAGATCTGGTCTCCTTGGCCAACTCTGTGAAGTTGTCAACAGTCAGCGATGAACCACTACCTGCTTTCTCAGTAAAGGCCCCTCTTCAGAGCTCTTCAGGCATTTGGCAATCCTCATATCAGTAGGTACCAAGGAAGACTGACTCTGTCCTTGGTAAATTCAAACAAGTGAGACCACTGGGATTGGGACTTGGACTGGCTCTCGGTGCCTGGCTTCCTGGATCCCAAATTCAGAGATTTCCATCACCAGGAAAGTGAGGTGAGGTCACTTCCTTCAGGAACTGAATGAGGTCACTGCCTTGGCAACCACTTTGTCCTACCAGATTCATCCAAGGTTCCCATGAGATGGAGGCTGCAACTACTTCCTGTGACACTTTCACAAGTTAGAATGGTATATCAACCATAGGCACCTGGGAACAGCTCTCCACACAGGCATGGTTTGATCAATCTTCTCTACATTAAGAAAGGAGAGGCTGATTCAGACACATCCCTTAATACTGACCAGGTTGTTTGTCATGGAAGATGACTTTTGCTCTATTAGGTCCTTCATAGCTGCCTGCAACTTCTCCAGGGTATCATTTCTGCTTGTACCTTTGATGTTCTCAGCAGGTGGAAGAGCCCCTACATTACTGTATTGTAAGACAAACTCTCTCCCGGCTCTTCTGTACAGTTAGTTTGAGGGTACAGTGTATGGTTAGAGTAATAACAGGTTTGATTTAGGTTAGAAATCATACTGAGGAA
This sequence comes from Callospermophilus lateralis, assembly GCF_048772815.1. Lineage (NCBI taxonomy): Eukaryota > Metazoa > Chordata > Mammalia > Rodentia > Sciuridae > Callospermophilus > Callospermophilus lateralis. The sequence continues at coordinate 1,060,132 of NW_027514441.1, read as the reverse complement.
TGAACAATGGTATTGGGAACTCGCGATATTTACGAGAATATATAGGTGAAATATAAGTATGAAAACAGAAATCTAGATAAGATTTGAATCCAAGAAGGGCATTGGGCTGTTGATTGGGATACTTAGCTTTGAATTATATTCTGCACAGATGTCTCAGATAAATTGATATACAATGGCATAGGACCTTGTACCTTGGATGATTGATTGTCAAAGAGAATTTCCAGTCAAAAAGGGATAGTTGGTAGGATTAGGAAGATAGTTGGTAGGTATAGAAAAAAGAGTGAGTATAGGATTTCAAACAAAAGTTCTGTAGCAATAGGGTTTCGGATAGAGAGTGAATGTAAATTTCAGCACATGTAAAGAGTCAGTCACAATGATGAACTCAGGAAAATATGTATGAAAGCAGATATCAATGGAGACATTAGGAAATCAGGAAAAGCATAAAGTGAGGGTTAGTATTAGTCATTTTCAACAGGGTTGAGGTTGAATATATAATCTTAGAAAGCAACAAATATGTAGTCACCAATAGGATTGATTTGCGAGCATTAAGCAACCTGGACATGGATGTTTTTAGAAATCCATGCTCACTTTCCATTTAGGATTTGGTGAAAGGTTAATAAGATAGGTACTTGTCACTTCCTGTTTTTCTGTATGCTTAACAAAACAATGTTGAAACCTTGAGGACTGTTTGCTAATTTTTTTCCCAGAATGTGCTGTCCCCGACTGCCAAACAGAGAATGTACACCCTCACCTGTTTGCACGCAAACCGCCCACTCGCCCTGACCCATCAATAAGCTTCCCTCCCTGCCCTCTTCAAGGAAAGTATATAAGCTCTGCTTAAGCTGTTCTCATTGCTCTCTGCTCTATTCAAGTGAGCACTGAGCCCCAGATTGCTAGACTCCCAATAAACCCAGGGTAACTTTTGATGTGGAGGGGACCCCAGTAAACTTTGAAGTGGATACAGGGGCAGTATACTTAGTCCTTAAGGCCCCACTGGGCCCTCTATCAAATAAAAGCTCTCTAGTTCAAAGTGCTAACACCAGTAAATATGAAAATTAGACAACTAAGAAAACCATGGACATGAGGAAATGAAAAATCCATCACTCCTTCCTAATAATCCCAGAATGCCTGGCCCCATTGATGGGCAGAGATCTGCTCACCAAGCTCCGGACCAAAATGACTTTTAACCATGAAGGCCCCAAAATGATATTTCTAAATCCTTTAGTATAAACTCCTATATTCACGGCTTTAAATATGTCAGATGAACAGCAACTCTTCACACCCCCCAAGACTGATCAAACAGGCAAGCTACCCCAGAAATGGATAACAGATTACCCAGATGCATGGAAAAAAACTGCTGGGTTAAGACTAGCCATGAAACAACCTCCAAAAACAGTGGAGTTCAAAACCTCAGCCTCCCCAATCAATGTCAAAAAATATCCTCTGAGCAAAAAAGCTAAAGATGGGATAAGGCCCCATATTCAGAAATATCTGGCCTTAGGGTCCTAAGGCCTTGTCAATCATCCTAAAACACTCCCCCGCTACCAGTATAAAAAGCCAGGAGCCGGGGACTATCCCCCATTAAAGACATAAGAGAGACCTACAACAGAGTGTAGGACATTCACCCCAGTGTACCTAATCCGTACAATCTGCTTATCACTCTGAACCCTGAGAGGAAATGGTATACTGTTCTGGACTTAAAAGATGCTTTCTTTTGCTTGCCTCTGCATAAATATAGTCAGTTGCTGTTTGCTTGCTAGTGGGTAGACCCAGAAACTGGAACGTGTGGTCAACTAACTTGAACTAGACTCCCCAAAATGGTTGAAAAACTCCCCCACTCTCTTTGATGAAGCCCTCCAAAGAGATCTCAACAGCTTCAGAACTACGCACCCCGAAGTCACCCAGCTTCAATACGTGGATGACCTGCTACTGGCACCCAACACCAAGGATATCTGTGAATCTGGGACCCAAGCAGTATTATGTGAGCTTCCTCAACTCGGGTATAGAGCTTCTTCCTAAAAGGCCCAAATTTGCCAGCAAGAAGTAATCTTCCTGGGCTATTCCTTTAGGGGCAGTAAACGATGGCTCACTGAGCCCAGAAATCAAACGGTTGTGCAGAAACCACCCCCATCTAACAGCAGACAACACAGAGAGTTTCTTGGGACTGCTGGGTTTTGCAGGTTAAGGATTCCTGTGTTTGGGTCCTTAACTTCTCATTTACACCCGCTGTTAAAGGGAGATGCCCAATTCTAATGAACCCCTGAGATCCAGCAAGCTTTTGATAACATCTAAGGACACTGACACTGTACTCCTCAAATTCACTGAGCAAAGCCTGAAATTTCAGAAAGTCCTACACTACGTTAAAAATGTACATCAGTTCACTCACCTTGGTTCAAAGAAATTGCAGGCATTCCTGAAGGATCAAGAACAGAGTTTTCCACTAACCGACTCACAGTGAAAGGAAATAACTGAACAGGTAAAAAAAAGCCTGTCGGGTCTGTCAATAGGTTTATGCTTACACTTCCAAGCTTCCTGCAGGAAAGCACCTACGAGGAACCAGACCAGGACAATTCTGGGAAGTGGACTTTACTGAAATTAAGCAAGCATGGTATGGACTTAAATATCTCCTACTCTTTGCAGATATATTTCAGGATGGATTGAAGCCTCCCCCCCCCCCAAAAAAAAAGGCGCAAATGGTGGTCAAGAAGATCCTGAAAGATATTTTTCCAAGGTACGGCCTGCCTAAGGTAATAGGGTCTGATAATGGACCAGCGTTCATGGCCCAGGTAACTCAGGGGTTAGCCAGGAGCCTGGGGATTAATTGGAAGTTACATTGTGCTTATAGACCCCAGAGTTCAGGACAGGTAAAAAAATTAAATAGAACCATTAAAGAGACCTAAACAAAAAAAGCTTAAAGAGTAGCATAAAAGATTGGACTATGCTCCTGCCTTATGCACTATTTCATGCAAGAAATACTCCCTCTGTTTCTTTGTGTAACCTCACCCCCTATGAAATTCTCTATGGGGCCCCATCTCCAGTAAGGGACCTAACCCTAACTCAAAGATCTAACGATCCCTTCCACACCACCTTGCTTGACAGACTTAAAGTTCTGGAAGGAACTCAGCAATACCTGTGGAAACAGCTGGCCACTGCCTACAAACCTGCTGAAGAGGGTACTCCACATCTATATCAAGTAAGAGACTTTGTCTACATAAGACAACATCAGGTGTCATCCCTGGAACCCGGCTGGACAGGACCATACCAGGTGCTACTTATAACACCTACAGTGCTAAAGTTAGACGGAATCACTTCCTGGTTCCTAATTCTCATCTCAAGCCTGTGCCCTGTCCAGAATCTGGCTGAAAAATGGAAAAGACTGGTAACATTTTCAAATTGTATATTCGCCATGTGAATAAGACTATAGACTCTCCAATTGGTCATCAGTAGTCCTAACCCTCATCAACCCGTTCAGCAGCGATGGCTGATCACAAATCCTACTAGACAAGAAGTATAGTCTATCGCACATACAGCCCACTTAGGGACCTGGTGGCCATCTCTCCAGCAAGAAATTTGTCAGCTGGCTATACGTCTTTCCTATTGGGAAATCCCTGAAGAAGAGGATCCCCAAAAATTCCATTAAATACTTTCCATACAATAGATAATGGAAACAAACATTATGGATGTAGGGACACGCGAGCCAGATGCAGGTTGGCTAGCCTAGATTACTATGTTTGCCTGGCGGACTACCAAAGACAAAAACAGCCACGACTGTGTGGGGGGAAAGCCAACTTCTTCTGTAAATAATGGGGATGTGAGGATACAGGGGCTACCTGGTGGAAGCAAAACTCCTCATCAAATTCAGTACACAGCATTGGCCATATTACCAGTTAGATATCAAAAACCGATGGCCACCAGAGGGGTATCTAGATCCTCAAATTTTACGTGACCTTTTCAACTTCGACAAGTGCTCAAAAGTGTGGAAGGAAATTCCCCTACGTGTAGGCCTTTTCCCTCCTATGCTCAAATCCTGAACTATGCTTCTCCAATAGATACTCACCCGCAGCCTTCTGCCCCAGACTCTCTGCTGTCACTCCCACATCAGCAACCTGATTTCTCAGCTCCAGTTACTAGATCAAAAACCCAAATTTCCGTGGGTTCTCAGACCATTGCCCCTTGCTGAGCTTGCAGGTACTGAGGTACCCTTCCACCCACTCACTCCTCTTTCCTCCTGTCAGTGCCCACACCGGGTCCCACCAGGTCCTCTTACCAGCTAACCCAAAGCTCAAACAGCTAAGGAGTGCCCTCAGACGCCTATCAAAGATGTAATTAAAATGGCCTTTAAAGTTGCTTTGTCATCACTGAAAACAGGTTACTAAGAATTTAAAGTCCCTCACAGGCTTTTTGGGATACTCACTCCCGTCTTCCCCTCTGCTCTACCTGTTCTACTGCTCAAGTTTTGTTGCCAGGAAAATCCCAAACCCCTTTCCCATAATTCTTTAATATCTCTTTTTCCTCATCCTCACATCCACGGAGCTGCTCTCATCCCCTGCCTTCCCTGTCTTCCCTTCTGTACCAGGCCCACAGAAAAGTCTTAAATGACCTTCTCCAGAAGTCTTCACCATGGCTGACTTTAAGCCTTTCAGCAACACAGTTCCTATAAAAGAGTTCAATGTAGATAAACTTCCTCTATTCGTGTTGCTCTGTTCTACTTGGCCACTGGCTGGAAAAATCAGCACTCCTAAGCTAGACACCCCCTTAGTAGTTTTTAACAAAATATATGAAAAAGGCCTCTGGCCTAGAGCTGGGGCTTCATAGAGATGGCTACATTTCTAAGATATAGAAGTTACCAACTGGGCTCCATGGTAACAGCTGGCAGGGAGGAAAAGAAAAAAAAGAAGAAAAAAGCTCTCCCCCTCCCAGGTGTCCTTAAGAAGTTAACCTTCCCAGAACAGAGGAAAAAAAAACAGAAACAAAAACTGCTTTTTGTGAACTTCTGCAGACTGTGAACTTCTGAGCCCCTTCCCTTACATGCTGGGTACAAAATTCTGAAACAACCTAAACTTTGGGTTCAGGGATTAATTGATTACAACAGAAGCAATGCCCTCTAAATCCGGATGCAACCAAATAAGACTTTTTCCCTGTCTTCTGTGCTATCTTAGGTACCTTGCCTTGTCCATCTCTACAGCAGTACAATTCTATACACTTAAACATTGTTTATGTTTTCATAAAATGGTCAACAGATGTGATTAATTATGTAATGGTGCAGATGTTTTCCAGAGTGCTCTATCATGATGCAGGTACATTTAAATATCAAATAGGGGGGCAAACAACCCGGTTCTGCCAGGAACCTGTATCCCTCACTTTAGTCATCCTATTATGAATAGGAGTTGCTGCAGGGGTGGGCACAGGAACCACTGCCCTGGTCCATGGGACACAACAAATGACCCAATTAGAAGCAGTAATAGACCAAAACTTAAAGATATTAAAAACCTCCTTCACAGCTTTACACGAATCTTTAACCTCTCTCTCTGAAGTTATTTTACAGAACAGTCGAGGGTTGGACCTCCTCTTCATGAGAGAAGGGGCCTTCGTCCTGCATTGAGGGAAGAATGTTGTTTTTATGCCGACCATACTGGAGTTGTAAAAGAATCTATGATTAAATTAAGAAGATGCCTTGAAGAGCATCAACGAGAGAGAGAGGCCCAAAAAAGGTGGTTTGAGTCTTGGTTCACAAAGCCCCCTCATTAACTACGTTTTCATCAGCCCTGGCCGGTCCATTAATAATCCTCATATTATTTTTAATTGTAGGACCCTGTTTGATCAACCGTGTAGTTTCCTTTCTCCATGCTCAAATTGGACAAGTTAAACTTATGGTAATCAGAAAACAATATACCACACTAGTAAACATAAAATGTGACACCCCCAATGATCATTTTTATGATTAAAAGTAACCAAAAGAAGAAGTGGGGAATGAAAGGTTAATAAAATAGGTACTTGTCACTTCCAGTTTTTCGGTATGCTTAACAAAACACTGTTGATGTCTTGAGAACTGTTTGCTAATCTAGTTCCCTGAAAGTGCTGTACCCAACTGCAAAACTGCAGAATGTACTTCCTCACCCATTTGGACGCAAACCGCCCACTTGCCCTGACCCATCAATAAACTTTCCTATCTGCCCTCTCCAAGGAAAGTATATAAGCTCTGCTTAAGCTGTTCTCAGGGCTCTGTGCTCTATTCAAGGGAGCTCTGACCCCAGCATGCTGGACCCCCATAAATCCTTGGCTGTTGCATGAGACAGTCTCTGGTAGTCTCTTCCTCCGACACTCGCCTGACCTTTACATTGGTAAAATAATAAGTGTCATCTTTGCTTTTTGTGTCCAGAATATTACTGTGATAAAATGTATATGTAGATAAGGTGACGTGAGTATTTCTTCCACCATTTCTGGGAGCAATATTTTGAAGATGTATAAATTAGTATTGGGGGTACAAATAGGTATATCCTGTGACTCTGAATATAGAGATAATGCATGAATAGACCATAATGTGAATAAATAATATAATGGGTTCCAAATTTAAATAATGGATTCCATTGATATCTGAAAATATACAGGAAATCTTATATTGATATACATACATTCATTTCAACCATTAATACATCTAATGGTTATATTAGGATTATGGTTTATCATGAAGAGTGTGTGAGTTTTGCTTCAAAAGTGATCATGGAAATTAAAAATAATGTGTTTGGAAAGAAGTCTCATGAAAAGCCCAGTCAAGAAACCTAGAGGAATTTATGTGTTCTGAAGCAGGAAGTGATGAAAGTGAAACAACTGCCTATAAGTTTGCTAACTTGTGGATGGAATATATATCCTATCATGTGCATAAATTGAGGAAATAGTATTGTACCAGTGCTGAATAAAAATGTCCTTCAAAATACACATCATGTCCCACTGGAATCTACTTGCATTGATGTTAAACTGGGTCAGTTACTGTAGAAATAATAGTATTTGTATGCAAAATAAACTGAAGTTAGTTTTAAGTACTGGAAACAAATATGTATTTCAGGTGGATGAATATTTCTGTGAAAAATCTTGTGAAAAGTTGATTATAAATCCATATACATGAACATGAATGAATTTAGAGAGTGTACATAAGACACATATATTTCTGGAGAGTATATATACATATATATATATATATATATATATATATATGTATATATATATATATACACATATATATATATATACATATATATATATATATATATATATATACACACACACACACACACACACACACACACACAAAATACACACACACACACACACAGACATTAAATTAGCAATATATATGCCAATCGAAATTTATCATGATATATATATCATCCACAGATGCAAAAATATTTCTTTAATTGAACATGGATTTATGTATAATGTTGTTCAACTAGGAAGCTCACCTATAGGTTGAATTTTCAGTTCCAACAGCGTTTAAGAGGAGTGATCACTTCTCACAAATTGTATTTGCCAAATCAGCCACCTCACAAAAATGTACATGTGATACCAGGTATGATTCTATATGTGCATTTAAAAGTACATGTGCTAAATAGGATACAGAGAAAGGGAGACAGGAATTCACATATTTGTTAACCTTAAAAACACATGGAGAACTATTTAAATTAAATATTGACTAGATTTATAACACCTACCTTTAATCATGCAAAATACAAGTACAACTATACACTATGATTTCTCCTAACTGCTTGTATTACTATTCTGTTTGTGTTATTTTTCTCCATCATATTAGGAGTAGTAGTCAGAGTCTAGTAGGGTATGGGTTCATGTCAGAGATTCAGTATTTTGAATGGAAAATTGTAAAATGAATGCAATGTGTATGTAAATATGTGGTACAAAAAAATGTTCACACTCTCATCCAGAACATTGCCTTGACATTGCCTTTGTTCCGAGTAAGACACAATTGGAGGAGAAAAGTTAGAAAATCTGTGAATATATATCAGGAATGAAAAATGCTCAGGAGTTCACAACCTCCGAGGTGGTAGAGGAGTTTTCAAAAGTAAGGGACAGGGTAAACATTTCTCAAACATGGAGCTCTGCTGGTGTAAAGACTTCTTGAGAAACTTCCTCTGAGGTTGGGCACTTAAAAATATATGTTGTTGTTAGGAGCTGTAGCTTCCTTTGTTGGGAGACCATCAAATCTGGGTGTGCAACAATGTGACCTGGAGGATATTGTTTCTAATTTTCCAATGAACATGAGGCAGCCATGCTGAATACTCTCTTTGTAGTTTAACTATGGTCACTGGGTTGTAAGTGTCTCCACGTGTGGACTGTGAAGCCATTTGGTCATTCTCCAATTTTCGTGGTGTTTCTCACAGGTGCACTGGGAGTTTGGTATTTGCTTCATGAAATACAAGGAGCTAAACTGGGACACAGTGCTGGAGAGAGTTCTGTCCCGTGTGGAGGGTCACGGTCTGCATGAGAATGCACCAACCAGGATTCAATTCCACATAAGTTGCCCCCATTTCCATAGCAACCTGATTCTGAACATTGCCCTGAAACCTCTCTATATAAAAAACACCTTTGCATAGAAGGGTCTGCTGGCTGTACCATGTCAGTCACAAGCCTTTGGGAAGCCAATGGCAGATCCACATGTCACCACCACACATGTTTTATCACACACCTTCACACCACTGCTCTAGGCCCACTAATGAGCAGGATCCAACTTACTGGCATCACTGTTCTACACAAATTTCATGAAACCCAGTAAATCAAGGCACTGTCTGGTACACTCATCATCAGCAACAGGACATCCAAAAGTTCTCCAGTGCCACCTGGTCATGGGAATTTCAAAAATTTCATGGTATTAATCAAGCCATTTGTCAAGGATGAAGTTGGAGGCTCTGGGGGTTTCAATTCATTCAGGAACCATTAAATGTTGAGGAAGCTCATTTCAATGAAAGCTCTAGAGAACACTCACAGGCAAGGCTTCCCAAAGAGTAGCCAAAAGGTCACATGAAGCCAGGCCCATTGAGGTCTACAATGTGAGGTCCATGCGTGTTTTGACTCAACTGTGGCTGCAAAGTCTTTCAGAATAAAATCATGTGATATCCTGGCTGAGATTCCCAGTGCTCTGTGGAAAGCCACTCTGGGCCTAGATCTCAGGTTCCAAGGGCAACTCTCATGCATGGCCTAGTAAAATTCAAACACAATTGATGACAATGCTTCTCTGAGGTCAGTTCCAGAACTCAGACTCTAAGGGAAATCACACCAGAGTTAAAGCCCAGGTAAACCCAGGCATCTCTTCCAACTTCCACACAACTTACCACAATTCAAAACAAAATTCTCCCACATGGCCCTTATCTTCTTCCATGTAGACCCTCATCATAAGCTCTGGATGGAGTTTTCCATGAGGGGCACAGACCAAGACAATGTCCAAAATAACCTACCTTTCCCCCGATTTGCCTAAAATCAGTGTGGCCTGGAAACCCTGACTGTGAACGAGGAGTGATCAAATAGGTCTGCCATTAATACTGCTTGGCTTCTCCAATTTGAGGCCTACTGACTGTGGGGTTTAGATTCTTTATGTGAATTGGAGTAATGAGAACACCCATGCACGTATGGGCTAGCCTCTGCAGGGCTTTGAATAACTCACTTGACCCAAAGGATCCCTATTCTCACTTGATAGATGTCAGGAACCTTTGAAAGGAAGGCGAGAGTCTTCATCCACAATGACAGCTCTTTTGGCTATTTTGGTTCTCTATGCATCCATGGGATCTTTCTTTAGATCCATCAGGTGCAGAGAATCTAAGCCACAGCCTCACACAGGGCCAAGAGGCTGATTCAGACACATCCCTTTCCAAAGCAATTAAGCAAAGAGCCCTAGGTGATGCCCATTCATTTCCATTTGAAAACTGTTTTCTTCAGGCTTCACAAATTGGTGGCCTGAGGCAAAGAACTTCGTGACATTCATAGAAACAGAATAATAGGTAAGCAAAAGGCCCAAAGCAGGGTTTCTCCAATGAGATTTAGTGGTCACACATATATCTGATTTTTCTGAGATGCTCACAATTCACTTGAGCTATCCAGTACATGGCCATGTCACAGAGCTTGGTGGTGGTACATACCTTAGAGACAAAACCATGAGACTATTCTGGAGAGGGGCCAGAATTCTGGAAGAAAACTGTAACTTAGGAAGATTGCAGGTGTTACCCATTGATAAGGCAATCTGAACTCCATTCATAAATTGGGCAGAATGAATTCTGGGAAGCTTTCTACTAGACAGGACACATCCATTGATGCATTCTTTTTTTCTAATGAGTACAACCACGGACACAGTGAGGTAAACAGACATAGAAACACTTGCCTTGTCAAATGACTTACAATAAACAGTTCATTCCACAGCACATAAAGCGCCTTGCCTACCTATTCTCAGAAAATGAGACAAAACCACAAACCAACACCCACAAAGGCAGCTCCTTCCCCCAAGAAGGTCTGTTACTATCCGGAGTGTCCTCTGACTGGTGGGCCATATTATTTTCCCCCTAAATGGCCTGAAATGTCTCAGATCTGGTCTCCTTGGCCAACTCTGTGAAGGTGTCAGGACCCAGAGGTGAGCCACTACCTGCTTTCTCAGGAAAGGCCCCTCTTCAGAGCTTTACTGGCATTTTGCAATCCTCACATCAATAGGTACCAAGAAAGACTTACTCTGTCCTTGGTAAATCCAAACAAGTGAGACCACTGGGACTGGGACTGGGACTGACTCTGGGTGCCTGGCTTCATGAATCTCAAGTTCTGAGATTTTCTTCACTAAGGATGTGATGTGAGGTCACTTCCTTCAGGAACTGAATGAGGTCACTGCCTTGGCAATCACATTGTCCAACCAGTGGCTTCCAAGTCTCACATGAAAAGGAGGCTGTCCCTAATTCCTGTGACACTTTCACAAGTTAGAATCTTATATCAACCATAGGCACCCGGGAACAGCTACCCACACAGGCCTGGTTTGGTCCATCTTCTCTACATTAAGAATAGAGAGGCTGATTCAGACAGAAACCTTCATCCTGACCAGGTTGTTTGCCATTGAACATGACTTTTGCTCTCTCAGGTCCTTCATAGCTGCGTATATATTCTCCAGTGATCATTTCAGCATGGAACTTTGAGGGTCTCAGTAGGTGGAAGACCCCCTACATTTCTTTACTGTAAGACCAACTCTGTCCCTTCCCTCTGTAAATTTAGATTGAGGGAACAGTGTATGGTTAGGGTTAACAACATGTTTTATTTGTGTTAGGAATCATTCTGCTGGATGAATAATGGTATTGGGAACCTGAAATATTTATAGGAATATGTATTTGAAATATAAGTATGAAAAGAGAAATCTAGGTAAGATTTGAAGCCAGGAAGGGCATTGGGCCCTTGATTATGATATTTAGCTTTGAATTACATTCTGCAATGTGGTCGCAGGTAAATCTACATACAATGGAATAAAACCTAGTACCTCAGATGCCTGAATGTCAAAGAGAACATCCAGTCAAAAAGGGATAGTCAGTAGGATTAGGAAAATAGTAGGTTTAGGTTGAAGAGTGAGTCTTTGAGTTGCAAATATAGTTCTTTAGCAATAGGGTTTCGTTTAGAGAGTGAATGAAAATATCAGCACATATGAAGAGTCAGTCACAATGATGAACTGGGGAAAATATGTAGGAAAGCAGATATAAAATAGAGACATTAGGAAATCAGGCAAAGTATAAAGTGAGTAACAGGATTAGACATTTTCAACAGGGTTGAGGTTGAATATATGATATTAGAAGAAACAAATATGTAGTCACCAATAGGATTGAAATTTGAGAGCATTAGGCGACCTGGACATGGATGGTTTTAGTAATATACATTCACGTTCAATTTAGGTTTTGGTACAATCATAAGTGTTACCTTTACATTTGTGTCCAGAATATTACTGTGATAAAAATGTATATGTAGATCAGGTGATATGAGTATTTCTTCCACCATTATGGGGAGCAATATTTTTACAACCTATAAATTAGTATTGGGGAAAAAAATAGGTGTACCCTGTTTTGATGAATATAGAGATGATGAATGAATAGACCAAACTGTGAATAAATAATATAACTGGACCCAACATTAGAAATTGGAATTGGAATAAATTGATATCTGAAAATATACAGGAAATCTTATATTGATATTGGCATACATACATTCATTACAACCAGTGGTACATCTAATGGTAATATTAGTGTTACGGTTGATCATGAAGAGTGTGTGAGTTTTGCTTCAAAATTGATTATGCAAATCGAAAATAATGTGTTTGCAAAGAAGTCTCATGAAAGACCAGTCAAGAAACATGGAGGAATACATGTGTTCTGAAGCAGGAAGTGATTGAAAGTGAATCAAAAGTTTTAAATTTTGAAATTTTGGATGAAACATTTATCCTATGATGTGCATAAACTGAAGAAATAGTACTGTACCAGTGTTGAATAAAAATGAATGTCAAAATACACATCATGTCCCTTAGGAATCTACTTGCATTGATATTAACCTGGGTAAGTTACTGCAGAAATATTAGGATTTGTATGCACCTTTCATTGAAGTTAGTTTTCAGTACTAGTAAACAAATATGTGTTTCAGGGGGATGAATATTTCTGAGAATAATCTTGTAAAAATTTGATTATAAATCCACATACATGAATATGAATGTATTTAGGGAGTGTATAATAAGACACATATATTTTATATTTTAAAAAATCTGGAGATTGTATATATATATATATATATATATATATATATATATATATATATGCACACACACAAACACAAAACACACACAGACATTAAAGAGTAGCAGTATATATGCCAATCGAAATTCATGGTGAAATATATATCGTCCACTGATCCAAAAATATTAATTTTACTGAACATGGATTTATGAATAATGTTGTTCAACTAGGAAGATCACCCATAGGTTGAATATTAAGATCCAACAGCATTTACGAGGAGTTATCTCTTCTCATAATTTTTATCTGCCATGTCAGCCTCCAAACAAGTATGTACATGTGATACCAGCTAGGATTCTATATGTGCATATAAAAATACATTTGCTGAATAGGCTACAGAGAAAGGGAGATAGAAATTCACATATTTGTTAACTTTAAAAACACATGGAGAACTATTTCAATTAAAAATTATCTAGATTTATAACACCTACCCTACATAATGCAAAAGGCAAGTCCAACTATACACCATGCCTTCTCTGTACTGCTTGTATTTCTATTCTGTTTGGGTTATTTTTCTCCATCATATTAGGATTAGTAGTCAGAGTCTAGTAGGGTATGGGTTCGTGTCAGGGATTCAGTATTTTTAATGGGAAATTGGAAAATGAATCCAATGTGTATGCAAATATGTGCTACACAAAAATCTTCCCACTCTCATCCACAACAATGCCTTGACATTACCTTCACCCCAGGTAAGACACAATTAGAGGAGAAGAGTTAGAAAATCTGTGAATGCAAATCTGGAATGGAATATGCTCAGGAGTTCACAACCTTGGAGGTGGTAGAGCAGTTTCCAAAAGTAAGGGACATGGTAAACACTCCACAAACATTGAGCTCTGCTGGCCTAAAGACTTCTTGAGAAACTGCCTCTGAAGCTGGGCACTTGAAATATATGTTGTATTAAGGAGTTTTAGCTTCTTTTGTAGTGAGACCATCAAAGCTGGGTCTGCATCTATATGACCTGGAGAACATGGATTCTTATTTTCAAATGAACCTGAGGCAGCAGTGCTGAATTCTCTCATTGTAGGTAAAGTGTGGCCACTGGAGGCTAAGTTTCACCCCGTGTGGACTGTGAAGCCATTTGGTCCTCCTCAAATTTTTGTGGTGGTTCTTGCTGCTGCACTGGGGCTTTTGGTTCTTGCTGCTCAACTGGGCTTTTTGAACAACAAGTTCAACGGGGACACAGTGCTAGAGGGAGTTCTGTCACGTGTGGTGGGTTAGGGTCTGCAGGAGAATGAAACAACCAGGCTTCTTTCTCACATAGCTTGCACCCTTGACCATATCAACCTGATTCTGATCATTACCTTGAAAGCTCTCCAAATAAAAAGATGCCTTACAAATAAGGGTCTGCTGGCTGCACCATGTAAGTCACAAGCCATTTGGAAGCAAATGGGCTAATCACATGGACCCACCACAGATGTTTTATCACACACGTGGCTACCACTGCTCTAGGCCCACTACTCAGCAGGCTCCAACTTACTACCATCTCTGTTCTACATTATTTTTATAAATTCCAGTCAATCAAGGCACTCTCTGGTACACTCATGATCAGCAGCAGGACATCCAAAGATACTCCAGTGCCACCTGGTCATGGGAATTTCAAAAATTTCAAAGTATTTATCTAGCCACTTTTCAAGGATGTAGTTGGGAGGCACTGTGGCTTTCAAGAACCATTAAATGTTGAGGAAGCTCATTTCAGTGAAACTCTGGAGAACTTTCATAGGCAACGCTTCCCATAGAGTGGCCAAAAGGTTACATGAAGCCAGGCCTATTGAGGTCTACAATGTGAGTTCCACGTGTGTTTTGACTCTCAAGTATGGCTGCCAAGTCTTTAAGAATAAAATCATGGGATAATTTGGCTGAGATTCCCAGTGCTCTGTGGAAAGCCACCCTGGACCTTGATCTAAGTTTATAAAGGCGACTCTCATGCATGGCTTCCTAAAATCCCAACTCGATTCATGGCAATATTTCACTGAGGTCAATTCCAGAACTCAGTCTCTAAGGGGATTCACACCAGAGTTCAAACCCAGGTGGACCCAGTCATCTCTTCCAACTGCCACACAAATGACCACAATTAAAACCAAAATAGTCCCACATGGCTCTCATCTTCTTCCATATAGACACTCATCATAACCTCTAGCTGGAGGTTTCTATGAGGAGCGCAGGACAAGACAGTGTCCAAAATACGCACTCTTGCTCATCATTTCCATAAAGTCAGAGTGGCCTGGACACCCCTTCTGTGAACCAGAAGTGATCAAAAAGGCCTACCATTAATACTGCTCAGCTTCTCCAATTTGAGGATTCTTTATGTGCATTGGGGTCATGAGAAAACCCAAGCACCTATTGGCTAGCCTCCGCAGGGCTTTGAAGAAGTGATTTGACCCAAAGGATTTCTATTCTCACTTGATAGAGGTCAGGAACCTTACAGAGGAAGGCAAGAGATTTTATCCACAATGACTGCTCTTTTGGCCATTTTGGTTTTGGATGCACACATGGCATCTTTCTTTAGATCCATCAGGTGCTGAGAATGCAAGCCACAGCCTCACACACAGCCAACACACTGGCTCAGACACATCCCTTTCAAAAGCAATTACTCAAAGAGAGACAGGTGATGCTCATTCATTTCCATTAGAAAACTGTTTTATTCAGGTTTCACAAAGTGGTGCCTTAGGCAAAGACCTTCCTGACATTCAGTGCTACAGAACAATAGGTAAGCAAAGGCCCAAAGCAGGGATTCTCCACTGAGACTTTCATGATCACACAGATATCTGAGTTTCCTGAGATTCTCGCCATTCCCTTCAGCTATCCAGTACACGGCCATGTCACAGAGCTTTGAGGTGCTACATATCTTGGTCACAAAACCATGAGTCTATTCTGGAGAGTGGCCAGAATTCAAGAAGAAAACAGAAACTTAGGAAGACAGCAGGTCTTGCCCATCAATAAGGCAAGCCTCCGTCCTTTCATAAATTGGGCAGGATGAATGTGGGGAAGCTTTCTCCTAGACAGGACACATCCATTGATGCATTTTCTTTTGTAATGTCTACAACCATGGACACAGTTGGATACACAGACATAGAAACACTTGCTTTGTCAAATGACTTACTAGAAACAGTCCATTCTAAACCAAAGAAACCGCCTTTCCTACCTATTCTCAGAGCATGAGACAAAACCACATACACACACTCATTCCCACAAAGGCACCTTTTTCCCCCAAGAGGGTCTGTGACTATCAAGAGTGTCCTCTGCCTTGTGGGCCATACTATGTTCCCCCGAAATGGCTTCTCTATTCTCAAATCTGGACTCCTTGGCCCACTCTGTGAAGTTGTCAGGAGCCAGCGGTGAGCCAATACCTGCTTTCTCAGGAAAGACCCCAATTCAGATCTTTCCTGGCATTTGGCCATCCTCACAACTGTAGATACCAAGAAAGATTGACTCTCTCCTTGGTAAATCCAAAAAGTGAGACTTCTGTGACTGTTATTGGGCCTGACTCTGGCTGCCTGTTTTCAGGGATCCCAAGTTCAGAGAGTTCCATCACCAAGAAAGTGAGGTAGGTCACTTCCTTCATGAAGTGAATGAGCTCACAGCCTTGGCAAACACTTTGTCCTAACAGTTGCTTCCAAGGGTCCCATGAGATGGAGGCTGCCCCTACTTCCTGTGACACTTTCACAAGTTAGAATGGTATATCAACCATTGGTACCGGGGAAAAGATCTCCACACAGGCCTGGTTTGGTCCATTTGCTCTATATTAAAAAGAGAGAGGCTTATTCAGACACATCCCTTCATAGTGACCAGGTTGTTTGCCATGGAAGCTAACTTTTGCTCTCTCAGGTCCTTCATAGCAGTCTACATCTTCTTCGGGGATCATTTCTGCATGGATCTTTGATATTCTCAGCAGGTGGAAGATCCCCAACATTCCTCTTTTGTAAGACCAACTCTGTCCCTGCACTGCTCTAAAGTTAGATTGAGGGAACAGTGTATGGTTAGGGTTAATAATATGTTCAATTTTGGTTAGCAATCATTCTGCTGGATGAATAATGGTATTGGAAACCTGTGATATTTACAAGAATATATAGGTAAAATATAACAGAAATCTAGGGAAGATTTGAAGCCAAGTAGGGCATTGGGCCCTTGAGTGGGATACTTAGCTTTGAATTATATTCTGCACAGATGTCTCAGATAAGTCAATATACAATGAAATTGGATCTTGTACCTCGGATGATTGAATAACAAACAGAACATCTAGTCATAAAGGAATAGTCCGTAGGATTACCAAGGTAGTCAGCAGGTTTATAAAGAAGAGTGAGTATAGGATTTGGACCAAAAGTTCTTTACAAATAGTGTTTCGGGTAGAGAGTGAATGTAAATGTCAGCACATGTGAAGAGTCAGTCACAATGATGAACAGGGGAAAATATGTAGGAAAGCAGACATAAATAGAGACATTAGGAAATCAGCAAAAGTATAAAGTGTGTAATTGGTTTAGACATTTTCAACAGGGTTGAGTTTGAATATATAATCTTAGGAAGAAACAAATATGTTGTCACAAATAGGATTGAATTCGAGAGCATTAGGTAACCAGGACTTGGATTTTTTTTGTAATCCATGTTCACTTTCCATTTAGGCTTTTTTAAAATCATAAGTGTGACCATTGCATTTTGTGTCCAGAATATTATTGTGATAAAATGTATGTGTAGATCAGGTGACATGAATATTTCTTCCACCGTTTCTGGAGCAATGTTTTGTAGACGTATAATTTAGTATTTGGGGTACAAATAGGTGTACCCTGTGTCTATGAATATGCAGATTATGCATGAATAGACCATACTGTGTATAAATAATATAACTGGTTCCACTTTATATAATGGATTGAATTGATATCTGAAAATATAAAAGAAATCTCTTATTGATATGCAATCATTCATTCCAACCACTTATACATCTAATGGTAATATTAGGGTTATATTTTATCCTGAAAAGTGTGTGAGTTTTGCTTCAAACGTGATTATGGAAATCAAAAATAATGTGTTTGGAAAGAAGTATCATGAAAAGAATAGTCAAGAAACCTGGAGGAATTCATGTGTTCTGAAGCAGGAAGTGATTGAACGTGAAACACATGCATATAAATTTGTGAACTTTTGAATGAAATATATACAGTATGATGTGCATAAGCTGCAGAAATAGTAATGTAGCAGTGTTGAATAAAAATGAACATCAAAATACACATCATGTCCCCTAGGAATCTACTTGCATTGATATTAATCTGGGTCAGTTACTGTAGAAATATTAGGATTTTTATGCACCATTTACTGAAGTTAGTTTTCAGTACTAGGAAACAAATATGTATTTCAGGTGGATGAATATTCTGAGAATAATCTTGTGGAAACTTGATTTTAAATCCATATAAATCGCAAAACATTATAAACAAAAAACACAAACAGACATTAAAATGTAGCATAGTATATGCCAATTGAAATTCATCTTGAAATATATATCATCCACTGATCCAAAACTATTTGTTTAATGAACTTGGATTCATGAATAATGTTGTTCAACTAAGAAGCTCCCCCATAGTTTGAATTTTCTGTTCCAACAGTGTTTAGGAGGAGTGATCTCCTAAATGTGTATGCAAATATGTGCTACACAAAAATATTTCCACTCTCATCCAGAACAATGACTTGATATTACCTTCGCCCCAAGAAAGACACAATTGGAATAGAAGAGTTAGAAATTCTGTGAATACATATCTGGAATTAAAATTCTCGGGAGTTCACAACATTGGAGTTTGCAGAGGAGTTTCCAAAAGTAAGGGAGAGGCTTGATAGACCCAACCTGATTTTTTATTAAAATTGGGAACCATCTTGACACAAAGCCGTGAAAAGATAATTTTGGCTTTACTCTAAATTACTGCAAATTCTGAACCTGCTTGGAACGCCTGCCCGTGCCTTGAACTCATCCACACCTGGCTCTCTGACCAGATAACAGTACTTTCTGAAACTTTAGTGACACCTCATAAATATTGGCCTTCCCTGGCCAGACAACAACCCTCTCTGAGGCCCTAATGGTCCTCATTATTTCTGATATTGGGGCCAGCAAAAAAAAAAAAATGTAAACTACCATTAGTGTGATGCTTTCAAAGTTTTGTTATCTGTAACCACCCGTTTGTGTAACTTTCTGGGCTATATAGCTGGGCTGTAGGAAAGGTGGGGTTGCTGTCTTGTTCCCGCCATTTTGGGAAGGAGAGGCAGCCCAGCCTGTTGAAATAATAAGCTTGCCTTAATTTGATTTTAATTGGAGTCAGTGGTCTTTTCTTGCATCCTAGTCCAAAATTTTGGAGTTCCCCAGTGAGATGACCCTGCCCGAGCAGATCACAAAACCAGACTGCTGAAAATTCTGAAGCTGGCCTTCCCTCCAGGGCACTGGGCTGGAGAACCACTCTAGGGGGTGCACAACTTGAGATGTTCCAAGGCCTTGGAGTGAGCCGTCAGTCTGGGGAGCACTGCAGTGAACCACCACACTAAAACTATTATCAAGCCCCTGGTGGAGGAGGCCTCCATAGGTAAGTGGCGCCTTTATAACATCTGATATCTGGTTAAGGGAGATCTCTTCTGATGACAGAGAGGTGGCCTGGGGAGGCTCACATACACTCCTGTCCAGGATAGTAATGAGAATCATGCTGTCCTCTGTTCTGTTCTGTAGGGAATTCTTCTGGAAGGGTAGAGAGGTGCCGATGGGCACACACACGCTCCTACCCTGGAGCTTTAGCAAGATGTTGCATTGCTCCTCTGTTTTTCTGTTTCGGCACCAGGATTCTGTTTTTCTGTGTTTTGTTCTGTGGTCTATATGGTTTTTGTTGTTTGTTTTTGTGCGGTTTTTTGTTTGATTTCTGTGGTAAAATTTTAAGGATATTGGACGTGAAAAAGGGTAACAAAGCAAGTAAGCCTGACACCCTTTCGACTGTGTTTTAAGGAACTGTGATGAACTTTACCCACCTTTGTTAAGCAGGAAGAAAGAAGCCCCTAGCTGGCTGCCTGGAGCACACCCACTGCACAGGGCAATGCCTGCTGGGGAACGAAGAACTGAGTATATCCCAGGTTAACAAGTGAAACTCTTTAAAATCCCTTGTCCCTCCAGATCATGAGAGTCACAACCTTTTGGCAGAGTCCCCTTGTTTTTCCTTTGTTAGCAAAGCAATAAACCTCCATTTTCTTTTTCTCAAAACCCTGTCCTCATTATTAAATTAGCATTAATTTGCTTCAGGGTCAGAAACCGAACTTTAAGTTACAAATTTTGATACCCGGCCCCGTCCCAGAACTTTTTGAGAGCTGACGACTGAAATGTTAGGAGATGGAGCATGCTTGGAGTGGACCCGAAACAGAAGAGCTAATCCTGTAAGTAAAAGGAGGGACTGAGGGACCCCAGCAACTGCCAAAGCCCTGTTGCTTCAGGGAATTCCCTCCTTCCTTCCATGCACTGTAAGCATTATGACACCTCTGTCTTCTTTTAAAAGAGAAAAATAAAAAGGGGACACTAAATGCAGTAAAGTCACCATGGAGACCCTTGATTTTACATTTCAGGTAGCTTCTCTGTGAAAACATCTGGTTCCCTTGTGGGGACATCTGTGGTGCCACTGGTGCAGGAGATTTTTCTCTTATCTGCTCTGTTTTAAAGGCTTCTGTCTGTCAGCCATATTCTGGAGTTCCTTTCTGTCTGTCTTGTGCCTTTGTTTTTGGCCCTTTAAGACATGTGCAATAATGTGTTTATATTATAAATTGTTTCTTGAGAATGATCTTAGCTGAATGTGTGTCTAAATGATGATGTTTTATTGTAAAAATCTGGTATCTGAATGCGTTTTTTGAAGCATTGCACAATATTGCAGTTAAAAGTCGGGTTTAGGTAATTGTTTAGTTTTTGATTTCAGATAATTCATGCCAGAGAACTTAAATACTTAGGATGGAAAACTAAAGAACTCTACTTCCAAGTTGGCAAGTAACTTCCCAATCATGCAGTCTTTTTTTCTCCAATTTTGAATTGGGTAGCCTGGGAAAATGTCACTGTGTTTACCAGTGCATTAATTTGGACAAGGATAGTAAATCATAGTATGATATCTGTTGATAAAACAAGATGTAAAGATATAAAATTTTGTGAATTGTATCTTAAACTTGTAGCATAATTTTCAACATCCTAACCAGAAAATTATGGTTAAAATGCCTTAGGCCTGAGGTGTCTGCTCAGAATAGCAGTTTTTTCCTGCTCCTTCCAGACCTCAGCCAGGACTTCTGTTGAAATGCAAATGAAAGTCTCCTGTAAGCTCAGTAGGAGACTGATCTGAGGCCTAAGGGAAAAAAATGGTAAATTGTATGGTATTTACTAATTACCGGCCAGTCATTTTTTCTAGGACTCATAATTTTTTTTTTAGATTCTTTTTTTTTTTTGAGTTTATGATTTTGATCCTACAGACCTAGGTTAATGTTTTTCTGATCAGTTTTATCTTTGACCAACTGTGGAGTTTTAAAAACATTGCAATGGTGATTTCACCTGTGAAAAGCTACAAGGCCTTCACTATTATTAGGTGTGCACACTTTTGTTATGTGTTGTATGTATATATATATATATATATATATATATATATATATATATATATATATATATATATATACACACATATGTCCGTATATCATTCAAATGATACACAAATTAACATATATAAGGAGCACTCATATAAAAAAGCGCTCATAAAAACAAATTTTAAAAAGTGGACCACAGATCTTTAATTCACGTGGTTTAAATGTTTCAATTTAGATTGGATAAACAGATAAATATAAATGTCTTCAAATTTATGCCTATAAGTTTTTCTAGGTGTTCAAAAATCTAATAAAATATTATTGTCTACCAAAGGTCTATATGACTTTGTTCTAGGACTTTTCCTTCAACCAAAAAATGGTTTACACTGTTCAATACATTTGTCTAATATTTTGATTAAAAAGTAAAGTAAATTTGATTTGGATTTACTCATTCATGAGTGTTTTTGTTTGATATCTGATTGATATACTAAGGTCTATCAATTTTTAGTACAAAATCTGTATAAAATGTTTACAATCTTATACAGACTTTCTACTAAAGTCTGTGTAAGATTGTAAAAATTAGTCATGTGTTAAAGAGACAAAAATTTCTTAAAACATAAGATTACTCATAACATTGTGTTTATTAAGTTTTATTTTTTCCAGAGCAAGCAGCCATAAAAATTAAACAACTGTTTAAAACAGAACTGTTATTTTAGAGCACTGTACTGCCATTTCTTTAAAAGATAAACTTGGTTAATGTAGAAACATCAATGTAACTGTGATGCTATTAATGTGCTCATATCTTCCAGTTATACAACTCGATAAGGTAGAAACTTTAAAAGAGCATTATATCAAGCTGGTGTTCTGAAGTTGTATGGTAAATAAAATATATATTGGGGATTTATTTACCTGTTATCAATAAGATATGTAAAGTTTTATGTTACACTTTACATTGTGCAACAATTTAAATGTATTTTTAAATTAATGAGAGCCCAATCTATTTGAATGTTAAAAACATTCAGCCATTCTTTAATTCATGTTTCAAAAGTGATATTATATGGTGTTAGCTAATGTTCATGTGACCTCAAACAATTTATGTAAACTTTGTAAAAGGATATTAAAAAACGAAGATCAGCTTTAGAACTAAAACACTTAAGATTTATAAAGAGCCCTGTCTTACCTGAGATAAGGCTCTGTGTCCCATCTTACTACATGTGAGAATGACTATGAAAGCAGTAGGTCAGATTTTATTTCATTTAAAGTTATGTTCAATAGTTTTGTTTTTTTCTTTTTTTTTTTTCTCTCAAGTTTACTAGGATCTCAAACAGGGAATATAAAGTATAACTTACCCAAAAAATTCAGGGTAGCATTACATTAACTAAGTATTTTTACTCTTGTTAAAAAATTTTGTTTTTTAATTTGCTTATAAGTGATCTAAAGATTCCCTGTTGGTGTTTTAACTATGGCTGGAATCTTTCAGAATAAAATCTTGTGATATCCTGGCTTAGATTCCCAGTGCTCTGTGTAAAGTCACCCTGGGCCAAGATCTCAGATTCCAATGGTGAATCTCATGTGTGGCCTCCTGAAATCCCAACACAATTCATGGCAATACTTCTCTGAGGTCAGTTACACAACTCAGTCTCTAAGGGGAATCACAACAGAGTTCAAGCCCAGGTGGACCCAGGCATCTCTTCAAATTGCCACACAAATGATGACAATTAAAACCAAAACACTCTCACATGGCCCTCTTCATCTTTTTATATAGACACTAATCATAACCTCTAGCTGGAGGTTTCCATGAGGGGCACAGCCCAAGACAGTGTCAAAAATAATCTCCCTTGTCCCTCATTTGCCTAAAGTCAGGGTGGCCTGGACAACGTTAGTGTGAACCAGAAGTGATCAAATAGGCCTGCCGTTAATACTACTCCACTTCTCAAATTTGAGGCCTACTGACTGTGGGGTATAGATTTTTAGTGTGAATTGGAGTTATAAGAAAACCCAAGCACCTATTGTCTCCCCTCTGCAGCCCTTTGAAGAACTTATTTGACACAAATGATCCCTATTCTCACTTGATGGAGGTCAGGAATCTTACAGAGGAAGGCGAGAGGCTTCATCCACAATGACTGATCTTTTTTCCATTTAGGTTTTGGATGCCCACATGGGATCTTTCTTTAGATTCATCAGGTGCTGAAAATCTAAACCACAGGCTCACACAGGGCCAAGAGGCTGATTCAGACACATCCATTTCCAAAGCAATGAAGCAAAGAGCCACAGGTGATGCCCATTCATTTCCATTTGAAAACTGTTTTCTTCAGGCTTCACAAAGGGGTGGCCTGAGGGAAAGACCTTTCTGACATTCAGAGCAACAGAACAATAGGTAATCAAAAGGCCCCAAGCAGGGTTTCTCCACGGAGACTTTCCTTGTTACTCTAATATGTGAGTTTTCTGAGTTGCTCGCCATTCCCTTCAGCTATCCAGTACATGGCCATGTCACAGAGCTTGGAGGTGGTACATATCTTGTACAAAAATACATGATACTAATCTTGAGAGTGTCCAGAATTCATGAAAAAATGGAAAATTAGGTACGTAGCAGGTGTTGCCCATGGATAAGGCAAGCCTCAGTCCATTCATTAATTGGAAAGGATGCATGCTGGGAAGCTTTCTACTAGACAGGACACACCCAATGAGCTATTTTTTTCTAATATCCACAAAGAAAAACACAGTGGGATACACAGACATAGAAACAGTCTCCTTGTCAAATGACTTACTGGAAACAGTCCACTCCAATCCAAACAAACCTCCTTTTTTACCTATTCTCAGAACATGGAAAAAAACCACAAACACAAACCAACACCCACAAATGCAACTCCTTCCCCCAAGTAGGTCTGTCACTATCTGGAGTGTCGTCTGACTGGTAGGCCATACCATGTTCCCCACAAATGGCCTTTCTGTCTCAGATCTGGTCTCCTTGGTCAACTCTGTGAAGTTGTCAGGAGACAGTGGTGAGCCAATTCCTGTCCTCTCAGGAAAGACCCCTCTTCAGAGCTTTCTTAGTATTTGGCAACCCTTACATCAGTAGGTACCAAGAAAGACTGACTCTGTCCTTAGTAAATCCAAACAAGTGAGCCCACTGCGACTGGGACTTGGACTGGCTCTGGTGCCTGGCTTCCTGGATCACAAAATTCAGAGAGTTCCATCGCCAAGGAAATGAGGTGAGGTCACTACCTTCAGGAAATAAATGAGGTCCCTGTCTTGGCCACTACTTTGTCCTAACAGTTGCATCCTAGTGTCTCCTGACATGGAGGCTGCCCTACTTCCTGTGATACTTTCACATGTTAGAATGGTATAGAAACCATAGTCACCTGGGAACAGCTCTCCACACAGGCCTGCTTTGGTCCATCTTCCCTGCATTAAGAATAGAGAGGCTGACTCAGACACATCCTTTCATCCTGACCATGTTGTTTGCCATGGAATATGACTTTTGTTCTCTCAGGTCTTTCATAGCTGCCTACATCTTCTCCAGGGATTATTTCTGCATGGATTTTGAGGTACTCAGCAGGTGGAAGATCTCCTAACTTCCTGTATTGTAATATCAACTTTATCCCTGCTCTTCTGTAAAGTGAGATTGAGGGAACATTGTATGGTTAGGGTTAATAGCATGTTCCATTTGGCTTAGGAATCATTCTGCTGGATGAATAATGGTATTGGGAACCAGCAATATTTATAAGAATATAGAGGTAAAATATAAGTATGAAAACAGAAATCTAGGTAATATTTGAAGCCCAGAAGGATTTGGGCTCTTGATTGGGATCCTTAGCTTGAGTAATGTTTTGCACCAAGGTCGATGCAAATCGATATACAATGGCATAAGAGCCTGTACCTCAGATGATTGAATGTAGAAGAGAACATCCAGTGAAAAAGGGATAGTGTGTAGGATTAGAAAGATAGTCAGTAGGTTTAGGAGGAAGAGTGAGTCTAGGATTTGGACCAAAAGTTCTTTAGCAATAGGTTTCGGTTAGAGAGTGAATATAAATGGCACCATATGTGAAAAGTTGGGCACAATGATGAACTGGGAAAAATATGTAGGAAGGCAGACATCAATAGAGACATTAGGAAATCAGGCAAAGTATAACGTGAGTGATAAGATTTGACATTTTCAACAGGGTTGAGGTTGAATACATAATCTTAAAAAGAAACAAAAATGTAGTCACCAATTGGATTGACATTTGAGAGCATTAGGCAAACTGGACATGGATGTTTTTAGTAATCCATGTTCACATTCCATTGAGGCTTTATTGCAATCATAATGGTGACCTTTGCATTTTGTGTCCAGAATATTACTGTGATAATATGTATATGTAGATCAGGTGACATGAGTATTTCTTCCACCTTTTCTGGGAGCAATATTTTGAAAACATATAAATTAGTACTGGGGATACTAAGAGGTTTACCCTGTGTTGATGAATATAGAGATGATGCATTAATAGACCATACTGTGAAAAAATTATGTGACTGGTTCCAAATTTACATAATGGATTGTTTTAATATCTGAAAATATAGACGAAATCATATATTGATATATGTACATTCATTCCAACAAGTTATATATCTAATGGTATTATTAGGGTTACCATTTATCATGAATAGTGTGTGAGTTTTGCTTCAAAAATGATAATGGAATCGAAAATAATGTGTTTAGAAAGAAGTCTAGTGAAAAGACCAGTCAAGAAACATAGAGGAATATATGTGTTCCGAAGGAGGAAGTGATTGAAAGTAAACCAAATATTTATAAATTTGTGAACTTGTGAATGAAAGGATATATTTTATGATGTCCATAAACTGAATAAATAATAACGTACCAAGTTTGAATAAAAATGAACTTTAAAAAACCCATCATATCCAATAGGAATGTATTTGCATTGATGTTAAACTTGGTCAGTTAGTCTAGAAATATTAGGATTTGTAAGAACCCTTCCCTGAATTTAGTTTTCAGTACTAGGAAACAAATATGTATTTCAGTGGATGTATATTTCTGAGAATAAACTTGTTAAAAGTTGATTATAAATCCACATATATGAATATGAATGAATTCAGGTGGTGTATAAGAAGACATATATTTCATATTTTGGAAAATCTGGAGACTATATATATATATATATATATATATATATATATATATAGAGAGAGAGAGAGAGAGAGAGAGAGAGAGAGACAAACACACACACATTATAATGTCGCAATATATATGTCAATCGAAATTCATCATGAAAAATAACTCATCCGCATATCCCAAAATATTCATTTTACTGAACATGGATGTATGTATAATGTTGTTCATCTAGGAAGCTCACCCATGGGTTGAATTTTCTGTACCAACAGCGTTTAGGAGGAGTGATCTCTTCTCACAAATAGTATCTGCCAAGTCAGCCACCTTACAAGAATGTACGTGTGAAACCAGGTAGGATTCTATTTGTGCATATAAAAATACATGTGCTTAATAGGCTACAGAGAAAGGGAGACAGGAATTCATATATTTCTTAACTTTAAAAACACATGGAATAGTGTGTAGTGTCCCTCTTTATCCCTTTTTATTAACTTTGGCTTAAAAAAAAGAATTTTATTGAGAATTTTTGTATATATCTTTGTCAGGAATATTGCTCTGAAGATTTATTTCCTTGATGTGTCTTTGTCTGATTTTGGTATGTGAGTGATAATAGCCTCATGGAATGAGTTTGGAGGAGTTCCATCCTTTTCTATTTTATGGAATAATTTGAGGAGTATTGTGATGAATGCTTCTTTGAAGGTCTTGTAGAACATGGCTGAGAATCTGTCTGTTCCTGGGCTTTGCTTGATTGGTAGGCTGTTGACAGCAACTTCTATTTCATTGCTTGAAATTGATTTGTTTAAATTGTTCACGTCCTACTAATTAAGTTTGGGTATATCTCTAAAATTTTATTGATGTCATCATGGTATTTTAATTTATTAGACTATAAATTTTCAAATTAGTTTTCAATTATTCTCTGTATTTTAGTTGTGTACTCTGTAAAAGTTCCTTTATGATCTTAATTTTAGTAATTTGAGGTTTTTTTTTCTTCATTAGCTTGGTTAAGGAAGTGTCAATTTTATTTATTTTTCAAAGATTAAATTTTGTGTTGTGTCAAAAAAAATAACACATGGAAAATTATTTCAATAAATTGAATAGATTTATAACTCCTACCTTATATTATGCAAAAGGCAAGTCCAACTATGCACCATGTCTCTTCTGAAATGCTTGTATCTATTCTGTTTGGGTTCTTTTTCTCCATTATATTAGTATTAGTGGTAAGAGTCTCGTAGGGTATATGAATGTTTCTGAGAATAATCTTGTGAAAAGATAATTATAAATCCACATTCATGAATATGAAAAATTTAGGAAGTGCAAAATAAGACACATATATTTCATACTTTGAAAAATTTGGAGAGTATATCTATATTTATATCTATATCTATATCTATATCTATATCTATATATACACACACACACACACACACACACACACACCACTCACAGACATTAAAAAGTACCAATATAAATGCCAATCGAAATTCATCAGTAAATATATATCATCCACAAATGCAAAAAATATTTATTTTACTGAACAAGAGTTTATATATAATGTTTTTCTAATAGGACGCTCTCCTATAGGTTGAATTTTCATTTCCAACAGCATTTAGGAGGAGTGAACTCTTCTCACAATTTGTATCTGCCAAGACAGCCACCTCACAAAAATGTATGTGTGATACCTGGTAGGATTCTATATATGCATATAAATATACATGTGTGAATAGGCTACAGAAAAAGGAAACAAGAATTCACATATTTGTTATGTTTAAAAAGAGATGGAGAATATTTCAATTAAAATTTGACGAGATTTATAACTCCTACCTTATATAATGCAAATGTCAAGTCCAACTATATAACATGTCTCCTCTGAGGTGCTTGTATTTCTATTTTGTTGGGTTAATTTTCCCCATTATATTAGGATGAATAGTCTGAGTCTACTAGGTAAGTTTTAGTGTCCGGGATTCAGTACTTCAAATGGAAAATTGGAAAATGAATCCAATGTGTATGTAAACATATGCTGCACAAATATCCTCGCGCTCTCATCCAGAACAATGCCTTGACATTACCTTCACCCCAAGTAAGACACAATTAGAGGAGAAGAGTTACAAAATCAGTGAATACATATCTGGAATGGAAAATGCTCAGGAGTTCACAACCTTGGAGGTGGTAGAGGAGTTTCCAAAAGTAAGGGACAGGGTATACACTCCACAAACATGGAGCTCTGCTGGCCTAAAACCTTTTTGAGAAACTGCCTCTGATCTTCCGCACTTGAAATATATGTTGTTTTCATGAGATTTGGCTTCCTTTGTAGTGAGACCATCAAAGCTGGGTCTGCATCTATGTGACCTGGAGGACATGGTTTCTTATTTTCCAATGAACAAGATGAAGCAGTCCTGAATCCTCTCTTTTTAGGTAAATTGAGGCCACTAGGGACTAAGTGTCTCCCCATCTCCCCGTGTGGACTGTGAAGCCATTTGGTCCTCCTCCACTTTTTGTGGTGTTTAGGCTGCTGCACTGTGAGTTTGGTATTTGTTTCACGAAATACTAGCAGCTAAACTGGGACACAGTGCTGGAGGGAGTTCTGTCACGTGTGGTGGGTCAGGGTCTGCAAGAGAATGCACCAACTAGGCTTCTATCTCTCACAGCTTGCCCCATTGCCCCCTTGTCCATATCAACCTGATTCTTAATTTTCCTCTTAAAACTCTCCATATAACAAGATGCCTTTACATATAAGGGTCTGCTGGCAGCACCATGTCAGTTACAAGCCATTTGGAATCCAATGGTAGATCCACATGGCACTACCACGGGTGTTTTATCAAACACCTCCCAAGCACTGCTCTAGACCCATTACTCAGCAGGCTCCAACTTACTGGCATCTCTGTTCTACACCATTTTCATGAAACTCAGTAAATCAGGGCACTGTCTGGTATAATCATGATCAGCAATAGGACATCCAATGTTTCTCCAGTGCCACCTGGTCATAGGAATTTCAAAAATTTCATGGTATTTATCTAGCCATTTATCAAGCATGAAGTTGGAGGCACTGTGGGTTTCAATTCATTCAGCAAACATTAAATGGTGAGGAAGCTCATTTTAATGAAATCTCTGGAGAAATCTCACAGGCAAGGCTTCCCAAAGAATGGACAAAAGGTCACATTAGGCCAGGCCCATTGAGCTCTACAATGTGAGGTGCATGTGTGTTTTGACTCTCAACTATGGATGCCATTTCTTTAAGAATAAAATCATGTGATATCCTTGCTGAGATTCCCAGGCCTCTGTGGAAATCTACCCGGGGCCTAGGTCTCAGTTTCCAAGAGCGACTTCATGCGTGGCCTCTTAAAATCCCAACAAAATTCATAGCAATGCTTCTCTGAGTTCAGTTCCAAAACCCAGTGTTTAAGGGGAATCACACCAGAGTTCAAGCCCACGTGGAACCAGTCATTTTTTCCAATGCCACACAAATGACCAACATTAAAACCAAAACACTCCCACATGGCCCTCACCTTATTTCATATAGTCAATCATCTTAAACTCTGGCTGGAGGTTTCCATGAGGGGTGCAGCCCAAGACAGTGTCCAAAATCAGCTCCTTTGCCCCTCATTTGCCTAAAATCAGGGTAGCCTGGACACCGTTGCTGTGAACCAGGAGTGAACAAAAAAGCCTGCCGTTAATACTTCTATGTTTCTCCAATTTGAGGGCTACTAATTTTAGGTATCGATTCTTTAGGTGATTTAGAGTCATGCGAAAACACAAGCACCTCTGCAGGGCTTTGAAGAACTCATTTGACTCACAGAATCCCTATTCTCATTTGTTGGAGTGCAGGAACCTAACAGAGGAAGGCAAGAGTCTTCATCCACAATGAATAATATTTTTTGCCATTTTGGTTTTGGAAGCTCACATGGGATCATTCTTAAGATCCATCAGGTGCTGAGAATCTAAGTCACAGCCACACACAGGACCAAGAGGCTGATAAAGACACATCCCTTTCAAAAGCAATTAAGCAAAGAACCACAGGTGAGGCCCATTCATTTCCATTTGAAAACTGTTTTCTTCAGGCTTCACAAAGGGGTGGCCTGAGGCAAAGACCTTCCTGACATTCAGTGCAACACAACAATAAGTAAGCAAAAAGCCCAAAGCAGTGTTTCTGCACTGAGACTTTCCTGGTCACACTGATATCTGAGTTTTCTGAGATGCTCGCCATTCTCTTCAACTATCCTTTACATGGCCATGTCACAGAGCTTGGAGGTGGTACATATTTTGGACACAAATCCCTGAGCCCATTCTGGAGAGAGGCCAGAATTCAGGAAGAAAACAACAACTTAGAAAGATAGCAGGTGTTGCACATCAATAAGACAAGCTGCAGTCCATTCATATATTGGGCAGGATGAATTATAGGGAAGATTAATACTAGACAGGACACATCCATTAATGCATTCTCTTTTCTAATGTCTACAACAACGGACACAGTGGGATACACATAAACAGAAACACTCGCCTTGTCAAATGACTTACTAGAAACTGTCTGCTCCAAACCAATCAAACCGCCTTTTCGATCTATTCTCAGAACATGAGACAATACAACAAACCCACACCCACTCCCACAAAGGCACCTCCTTCCCCCAAGTAGGTCTGTGACTATCCGGAGTGTCCTCTGACTGGTGGGCCATACTATGTTCCCCCGAAATGGCCTGTCTTCTCTCAGATCTTGTTTCCTTGACCAACTCTGTGAAGATGTCAGGAAAAAGTCGTTAGCCACTACCTGTTTTCTCAGGAAAGGTCCATCTTCAGAGCTCTCCTGGCATTTGGCCATCCTCACATCATTAGGTACCAAGAAAACTGACTCTGTCCTTGGTAAATCCAAACAAGTGAGCCCACTGGGCCTGGGACTGGGACTGCCTCTGGGTGCCTGGCTTCTTGGATACCAAGTTCAGAGAGTTCCATCACCAAGGAAATGAGGTATGTCACATTCTTTGGAACTGAATGAGGTCACTGCCTTGGCAACCACTTTGTCCTAACAGTTGCTTCCAAGGGTTACATAAGATGGAGGACTCCCCTACTTCCTGTGACACTTTCATAAGGTAGAATGTATATCAACCATTGGCACCTGGGAACTGCTCTCCACTCAGGCATGGATTGTTCCACCTTGTCTACAATAAGAAGAGAGAGGCAGATTCAGACACATCCCTTCATCCTGACCAGGTTGTTTGCCATGGAAGATGACTTTTTCTCTCTCAGGTGCTTCATACCTGCCTACAACTTCTCCAGGTATCATTTGTGCATGGACATTTGAGGTTCTCATCTGGTGGAAGATCCCCAACTTTCCTGTATTATAAGAAACCCTCTGTCCCTGCTCTTCTGTAAAATGATTGAGGGAACAGTGTATACTTGGGGTTTAAAACAGGTTTGATTTGGTGACGAATGATTCTGTGCGATGAATAATGGGATTGGGAACCTGCAATATTTACAAGAATATAGAGGTGAAATATAAGTATGAAAAAAGAAATCTAGGTATGCTTTGAAGCCCAGAAGGGTTTTGCCCTTGATTGGGATACTTAGCTTTGAATTATGTTCTGCAAAGATGTCTCAGATAATTTGATATACAATGGCATAGGACCTTGTACATTGGATGATTGAATTTAGAAGAGAACATCAAGTCAAAAAGGGATATTCAGTAGGATTAGGAAGATAGTCGGTAGGTTTAGGAAGACGAGTGAGTATAGAATTTGGACCAAAAGTTCTTTAGCAATAGACTTTTGGTTATAGAGTGAATGTAAATGTCAGCACATATGAAGAGTCAGACACTATGTTGAACTGGGGAAAATATGTAGAAAAGCAGATATCAATGGAAACATTATGAAATCAGGCAAAGTATAAAGTGAGGGATAGAATTAGACATTTTCAACAGGGTTGAGTTTCAATATATGAATTAGGAAAAAACAAATATGTAGTCACCAATAGGAGTGACAATTGACAGCATTAGGCAACCTGGACATGGATGTTTTTAGAAATCCATGTTCACTTTCCATTTAGGCTTTGGTACAATCATAAGTGTGACCTTTCCATTTTTTGTCCAGAATATTACTGTGATAATGAGGTGACATGAGTATTTCTTTCACCATTTCTGGGAGCAATATATTGAAGATGTAAAATTAGAATCGGGGGTACAAATAGGTGTACCCTGGTTTTATGAACATAGAGAAAAAACACGAATAGACCATACTGTGAATAAATAATATAACTTTTTTGAACTTTAAATAATGAATTGAACTGATATCTGAAAAATAAAAGGAAATTGTATATTGATATACAATCATTCATTCCAACCAGTTATATATCTAATGGAAATATTAGTGTTTTGGTTTATCATGAAGAGTGTGTGAGTTTTGCTTCAAAATGATTATGGAAATTCAAAATAATGTGTTTGGAAATAAGTCTCATGAAAAGACCAGTCAAGAAACCCTGACAATACATGTGTTCTGAAGCAAGAAGTGATTAATGTTTAAACAAATGCCTATTAATTTGTGAACTTGTGGATGAAATGTGTATCCTATGATGTGCAAAAACTGAAGAAACAATAATGTACCAGTGTCGAATACAAATGAATGACAAATTACATATCATGTCCCATAGGAGTCTACTTGCATTGATGTTAGACTGGGTCAGATACTGTCGAATAATTAGGATTTGTATGCACCCTTCACTGAAGTTAGTAGTCAGTACTAGGAAACAAATATGTATTTCAGGTGGATGAATATTTCTGATTATAATATTGTGAAAAGTTGATTATAAATCAACATACATGAACATGAATGAATTTAGAGAGTGTATACTAGACACATATATTTCATATTTGGAAAACTTTGAAGAGTATATCTATATCTATATCTATACACACACACACACACACACACACACAATCACAGACATTAAAAAGTACCAATATAAATGCCAATCGAAATTCATCAGTAAATATATATCATCCACAGATGCAAAAATATTTATGTTAGTGAACATGAGTTTATGAATAATATTGTTCTTCTAGGACGCTCTCTTATAGGTTGAATTTTCATTTCCAACAGCATTTAGGAAGAGTGAACACTTCTCACAATTTGTATCTGCCAAGACATCCACCTTTCAAAAATGTACGTGTGATACCTGGTTGGATACTATATATGCATATAAATATACATGTGTGAATAGGCTACAGAAATTGGAAACAAGTATTTACATATTTGTTAAGTTTAAAAACATATGGAGAATATTTCAATTAAAATTTGACTAGATGTATAACTCCTACCTTATATAATGCAAATGTCAAGTCCAACTATAGAACATGTCTCCTCTGAAGTGCTTGTATTTCTATTGTGTTGGGTTAATTTTCCCCATTATATTAGGATGAATAGTCTGAGTCTACTAGGTATGGGTTAGTGTCAGGGATTCAGTACTTCGAATGAAAAATTGGAAAATGAATCCAATGTCTATGTAAATATATGCTGCACAAATATCCTCCCGCTCTCATCCAAAACAATGCCTTGACATTACCTTCACCCCAAGTAAGACACAATTAGAGGAGAAGAGTTACACAATGAGTGAATACATATCTGGAATGGAAAATGCTCAGGAGTTCACAACCTTGGAGGTGGTTTAGGTGTTTCCAAAAGTAAGGGACATGGTAAACACTCCACAAACATGTAACTCTGCTGGCGTAAAAACTTTTTGAGAAACTGCCTCTGAGCTTCCGCACTTGAAATATATGTTGTTTTCATGAGATTTGGCTTCCTTTGTAGTGAGACCATCAAAGCTGGGTCTGCATCTATGTGACCTGGAGGACATGGTTTCTTATTTTCCAATGAACAAGATGAAGCAGTGCTGAATCCTCTCTTTATAGGTAAACTGAGGCCACTGGGGACTAAGTGTCTCCCCGTCTCCCCGTGTGGACTGTGAAGCCATTTGGTCCTCCTCCACTTTTTGTGGTGTTTAGGCTGCTGCACTGTGAGTTTGGTATTTGTTTCATGAAATACTAGCAGCTAAACTGGGACACAGTGCTGGAGGGAGTTCTGTCACGTTTGGTGTGTCAGGGTCTGCAAGAGAATGCACCAACTAGGCTTCTATCTCTCACAGCTTGCCCCATTGCCCCCTTGTCCATATCAACCTGATTCTTAATTTTCCTCTTAAAACTCTCCATATAACAAGATGCCTTTACATATAAGTGTCTGCTGGCAGCACCATGTCAGTTACAAGCCATTTGGAATCCAATGGTAGATCCACATGGCCCTACCACGGGTGTTTTATCAAACACCTCCCCAGCACTGCTCTAGACCCACTACTCAGCAGGCTCCAAATTACTGGCATCTCTGTTCTACACCATTTTCATGAAACTCAGTAAATCAAGGCACTGTCTGGTATACTCATGATCAGCAATAGGACATCCAATGTTTCTCCAGTGCCACCTGGTCATAGGAATTTCAAAAATTTCATGGTATTTATCTAGCCATTTTTCAAGCATGATGTTGGAGGCACTGTGGGTTTCAATTCATTCAGCAAACATTAAATGGTGAGGAAGCTCATTTCAATGAAATCTCTGGAGAAATCTCACAGGCAAGGCTTCCCAAAGAATGGACAAAAGGTCACATT
Organism: Callospermophilus lateralis; assembly: GCF_048772815.1. Lineage (NCBI taxonomy): Eukaryota > Metazoa > Chordata > Mammalia > Rodentia > Sciuridae > Callospermophilus > Callospermophilus lateralis. The sequence goes on along the minus strand of NW_027514441.1, from coordinate 1,025,041 downwards.
AGGCCAGGCCCATTGAGCTCTACAATGTGACCTGCATGTGTGTTTTGACTCTCAACTATGGATGCCATTTCTTTAAGAATAAAATCATGTGATATCCTTGCTGAGATTCCCAGGCCTCTGTGGAAATCTACCCGGGGTCTAGGTCTCAGTTTCCAAGAGCGACTTTCATGCGTGGCCTCTTAAAATCCCAACAAAATTCATAGCAATGCTTCTCTGAGTTCAGTTCCAAAACCCAGTGTTTAAGGGGAATCACACCAGAGTTCAAGCCCACTTGGAACCAGTCATTTTTTCCAATGCCACACAAATGACCAACATTAAAACCAAAACACTCCCACATGGCCCTCACCTAATTCCATATAGTCAATCATCTTAAACTCTGGCTGGAGGTTTCCATGAGGGGTGCAGCCCAAGACAGTGTCCAAAATCAGCTCGTTTGCCCCTCATTTGCCTAAAGTCAGGGTAGCCTGGACACCGTTGCTGTGAACCAGGACTGAACAAATAAGCCTGCCATTAATACTTCTATGTTTCTCCAATTTGAGGGCTACTGATTTTAGGTATCGATTCTTTAGGTGATTTAGAGTCATGCGAAAACACAAGCACCTCTGCAGGGCTTTGAAGAACTCATTTGACTCACAGAATCCCTATTCATATTTGTTATAGTGCAGGAACCTAACAGAGGAAGGCAAGAGTCTTCATCCACAATGAATGATATTTTTTGCCATTTTGGTTTTGGAAGCTCACATGGGATCATTCTTAAGATCCATCAGGTGCTGAGAATCTAAGTCACAGCCACACACAGGACCAAGAGGCTGATAAAGACACATCCCTTTCCAAAGCAATTAAGCAAAGAACCACAGGTGAGGCCCATTCATTTCCATTTGAAAACTGTTTTCTTCAGGCTTCACAAAGGGGTGGCCTGAGGCAAAGACCTTCCTGACATTCAGTGCAACACAACAATAAGTAAGCAAAAAGCCCAAAGCAGTGTTTCTGCACTGAGACTTTCCTGGTCACACTGATATCTGAGTTTTCTGAGATGCTCGCCATTCTCTTCAACTATCCTTTACATGGCCATGTCACAGAGCTTGGAGGTGGTACATACTTTGGACACAAATCCCTGAGCCCATTCTGGAGAGAGGCCAGAATTCAGGAAGAAAACAACAACTTAGAAAGATAGCAGGTGTTGCACATCGATAAGACAAGCTGCAGTCCATTCATATATTGGGCAGGATGAATTATAGGGAAGATTTATACTAGACAGGACACATCCATTAATGCATTCTCTTTTCTAATGTCTACAACAACGGACACAGTGGGATACACATAAACAGAAACACTCGCCTTGTCAAATGACTTACTAGAAACTGTCTGCTCCAAACCAATCAAACCGCCTTTTCGATCTATTCTCAGAACATGAGACAATACAACAAACCCACACCCACTCCCACAAAGGCACCTCCTTCCCCCAAGTAGGTCTGTGACTATCCGGAGTGTCCTCTGACTGGTGGGCCATACTATGTTCCCCCGAAATGGCCTGTCTTCTCTCAGATCTTGTTTCCTTGACCAACTCTGTGAAGATGTCAGGAAAAAGTCGTTAGCCACTACCTGTTTTCTCAGGAAAGGTCCTTCTTCAGAGCTCTCCTGGCATTTGGCCATCCTCACATCATTAGGTACCAAGAAAACTGACTCTGTCCTTGGTAAATCCAAACAAGTGAGCCCACTGGGCCTGGGACTGGGACTGCCTCTGGGTGCCTGGCTTCTTGGATACCAAGTTCAGAGAGTTCCATCACCAAGGAAATGAGGTATGTCACATTCTTTGGAACTGAATGAGGTCACTGCCTTGGCAACCACTTTGTCCTAACAGTTGCTTCCAAGGGTTACATAAGATGGAGGATTCCCCTACTTCCTGTGACACTTTCATAAGGTAGAATGTATATCAACCATTGGCACCTGGGAACTGCTCTCCACTCAGGCCTGGATTGTTCCACCTTGTCTACAATAAGAAGAGAGAGGCAGATTCAGACACATCCCTTCATCCTGACCAGGTTGTTTGCCATGGAAGATGACTTTTTCTCTCTCAGGTGCTTCATACCTGCCTACAACTTCTCCAGGTATCATTTGTGCATGGACATTTGAGGTTCTCATCTGGTGGAAGATCCCCAACTTTCCTGTATTATAAGAACCCCTCTGTCCCTGCTCTTCTGTAAAATGATTGAGGGAACAGTGTATACTTGGGGTTAAAAACAGGTTTGATTTGGTGACGAATGATTCTGTGCGATGAATAATGGGATTGGGAACCTGCAATATTTACAATAATATAGACGTGAAATATAAGTATGAAAAAAGAAATCTAGGTATGCTTTGAAGCCCAGAAGGGTTTTGCCCTTGATTGGGATACTTAGCTTTGAATTATGTTCTGCAAAGATGTCTCAGATAATTTGATATACAATGGCATAGGACCTTGTACATTGGATGATTGAATTTAGAAGAGAACATCCAGTCAAAAAGGGATATTCAGTAGGATTAGGAAGATAGTCGGTAGGTTTAGGAAGACGAGTGAGTATAGGATTTGGACCAAAAGTTCTTTAGCAATAGACTTTTGGTTATAGAGTGAATGTAAATGTCAGCACATATGAAGAGTCAGACACTATGTTGAACTGGGGAAAATATGTAGAAAAGCAGATATCAATGGAAACATTATGAAATCAGGCAAAGTATAAAGTGAGGGATAGAATTAGACATTTTCAACAGGGTTGAGTTTCAATATATGAATTAGGAAAAAACAAATATGTAGTCACCAATAGGAGTGACAATTGACAGCATTAGGCAACCTGGACATGGATGTTTTTAGAAATCCATGTTCACTTTCCATTTAGGCTTTGGTACAATCATAAGTGTGACCTTTCCATTTTTTGTCCAGAATATTACTGTGATAATGAGGTGACATGAGTATTTCTTTCACCATTTCTGGGAGCAATATATTGAAGATGTAAAATTAGAATCGGGGGTACAAATAGGTGTACCCTGGTTTTATGAACATAGAGAAAAACCACGAATAGACCATACTGTGAATAAATAATATAACTTTTTTGAACTTTAAATAATGAATTGAACTGATATCTGAAAAATAAAAGGAAATTGTATATTGATATACAATCATTCATTCCAACCAGTTATATATCTAATGGAAATATTAGTGTTTTGGTTTATCATGAAGAGTGTGTGCGTTTTGCTTCAAAATGATTATGGAAATTCAAAATAATGTGTTTGGAAAGAAGTCTCATGAAAAGACCAGTCAAGAAACCCTGACAATACATGTGTTCTGAAGCAAGAAGTGATTAATGTTTAAACAAATGCCTATTAATTTGTGAACTTGTGGATGAAATGTGTATCCTATGATGTGCAAAAACTGAAGAAACAATAATGTACCAGTGTCGAATACAAATGAATGACAAATTACATATCATGTCCCATAGGAGTCTACTTGCATTGATGTTAGACTGGGTCAGATACTGTCGAATAATTAGGATTTGTATGCACCCTTCACTGAAGTTAGTAGTCAGTACTAGGAAACAAATATGTATTTCAGGTGGATGAATATTTCTGATTATAATATTGTGAAAAGTTGATTATAAATCAACATACATGAACATGAATGAATTTAGAGAGTGTATACTAGACACATATATTTCATATTTGGACAACTTTGAAGAGTATATCTATATCTATATCTATACACACACACACACACACACACACACAACAATCACAGACATTAAAAAGTACCAATATAAATGCCAATCGAAATTCATCAGTAAATATATATCATCCACAGATGCAAAAATATTTATGTTAGTGAACATGAGTTTATGAATAATATTGCTCTTCTAGGACGCTCTCTTATAGGTTGAATTTTCATTTCCAACAGCATTTAGGAAGAGTGAACACTTCTCACAATTTGTATCTGCCAAGACATCCACCTTTCAAAAATGTACGTGTGATACCTGGTTGGATTCTATATATGCATATAAATATACATGTGTGAATAGGTTACAGAAATTGGAAACAAGTATTTACATATTTGTTAAGTTTAAAAATATATGGAGAATATTTCAATTAAAATTTGACTAGATGTATAACTCCTACCTTATATAATGCAAATGTCAAGTCCAACTATAGAACATGTCTCCTCTGAAGTGCTTGTATTTCTATTGTGTTGGGTTAATTTTCCCCATTATATTAGGATGAATAGTCTGAGTCTACTAGGTATGGGTTAGTGTCAGGGATTCAGTACTTCGAATGAAAAATTGGAAAATGAATCCAATGTCTATGTAAATATATGCTGCACAAATATCCTCCCGCTCTCATCCAAAACAATGCCTTGACATTACCTTCACCCCAAGTAAGACACAATTAGAGGAGAAGAGTTACACAATGAGTGAATACATATCTGGAATGGAAAATGCTCAGGAGTTCACAACCTTGGAGGTGGTTTAGGTGTTTCCAAAAGTAAGGGACATGGTAAACACTCCACAAACATGTAACTCTGCTGGCGTAAAAACTTTTTGAGAAACTGCCTCTGAGCTTCCGCACTTGAAATATATGTTGTTTTCATGAGATTTGGCTTCCTTTGTAGTGAGACCATCAAAGCTGGGTCTGCATCTATGTGACCTGGAGGACATGGTTTCTTATTTTCCAATGAACAAGATGAAGCAGTGCTGAATCCTCTCTTTATAGGTAAACTGAGGCCACTGGGGACTAAGTGTCTCCCCGTCTCCCCGTGTGGACTGTGAAGCCATTTGGTCCTCCTCCACTTTTTGTGGTGTTTAGGCTGCTGCACTGTGAGTTTGGTATTTGTTTCATGAAATACTAGCAGCTAAACTGGGACACAGTGCTGGAGGGAGTTCTGTCACGTTTGGTGTGTCAGGGTCTGCAAGAGAATGCACCAACTAGGCTTCTATCTCTCACAGCTTGCCCCATTGCCCCCTTGTCCATATCAACCTGATTCTTAATTTTCCTCTTAAAACTCTCCATATAACAAGATGCCTTTACATATAAGTGTCTGCTGGCAGCACCATGTCAGTTACAAGCCATTTGGAATCCAATGGTAGATCCACATGGCCCTACCACGGGTGTTTTATCAAACACCTCCCCAGCACTGCTCTAGACCCACTACTCAGCAGGCTCCAAATTACTGGCATCTCTGTTCTACACCATTTTCATGAAACTCAGTAAATCAAGGCACTGTCTGGTATACTCATGATCAGCAATAGGACATCCAATGTTTCTCCAGTGCCACCTGGTCATAGGAATTTCAAAAATTTCATGGTATTTATCTAGCCATTTTTCAAGCATGATGTTGGAGGCACTGTGGGTTTCAATTCATTCAGCAAACATTAAATGGTGAGGAAGCTCATTTCAATGAAATCTCTGGAGAAATCTCACAGGCAAGGCTTCCCAAAGAATGGACAAAAGGTCACATTAGGCCAGGCCCATTGAGCTCTACAATGTGACCTGCATGTGTGTTTTGACTCTCAACTATGGATGCCATTTCTTTAAGAATAAAATCATGTGATATCCTTGCTGAGATTCCCAGGCCTCTGTGGAAATCTACCCGGGGTCTAGGTCTCAGTTTCCAAGAGCGACTTTCATGCGTGGCCTCTTAAAATCCCAACAAAATTCATAGCAATGCTTCTCTGAGTTCAGTTCCAAAACCCAGTGTTTAAGGGGAATCACACCAGAGTTCAAGCCCACTTGGAACCAGTCATTTTTTCCAATGCCACACAAATGACCAACATTAAAACCAAAACACTCCCACATGGCCCTCACCTAATTCCATATAGTCAATCATCTTAAACTCTGGCTGGAGGTTTCCATGAGGGGTGCAGCCCAAGACAGTGTCCAAAATCAGCTCGTTTGCCCCTCATTTGCCTAAAGTCAGGGTAGCCTGGACACCGTTGCTGTGAACCAGGACTGAACAAATAAGCCTGCCATTAATACTTCTATGTTTCTCCAATTTGAGGGCTACTGATTTTAGGTATCGATTCTTTAGGTGATTTAGAGTCATGCGAAAACACAAGCACCTCTGCAGGGCTTTGAAGAACTCATTTGACTCACAGAATTCCTATTCATATTTGTTATAGTGCAGGAACCTAACAGAGGAAGGCAAGAGTCTTCATCCACAATGAATGATATTTTTTGCCATTTTGGTTTTGGAAGCTCACATGGGATCATTCTTAAGATCCATCAGGTGCTGAGAATCTAAGTCACAGCCACACACAGGACCAAGAGGCTGATAAAGACACATCCCTTTCCAAAGCAATTAAGCAAAGAACCACAGGTGAGGCCCATTCATTTCCATTTGAAAACTGTTTTCTTCAGGCTTCACAAAGGGGTGGCCTGAGGCAAAGACCTTCCTGACATTCAGTGCAACACAACAATAAGTAAGCAAAAAGCCCAAAGCAGTGTTTCTGCACTGAGACTTTCCTGGTCACACTGATATCTGAGTTTTCTGAGATGCTCGCCATTCTCTTCAACTATCCTTTACATGGCCATGTCACAGAGCTTGGAGGTGGTACATATTTTGGACACAAATCCCTGAGCCCATTCTGGAGAGTGGCCAGAATTCAGGAAGAAAACAACAACTTAGAAAGATAGCAGGTGTTGCACATCGATAAGACAAGCTGCAGTCCATTCATATATTGGGCAGGATGAATTATAGGGAAGATTTATACTAGACAGGACACATCCATTAATGCATTCTCTTTTCTAATGTCTACAACAACGGACACAGTGGGATACACATAAACAGAAACACTCGCCTTGTCAAATGACTTACTAGAAACTGTCTGCTCCAAACCAAACAAACCGCCTTTTCGATCTATTCTCAGAACATGAGACAATACAACAAACCCACACCCACTCCCACAAAGGCACCTCCTTCCCCCAAGTAGGTCTGTGACTATCCGGAGTGTCCTCTGACTGGTGGGCCATACTATGTTCCCCTGAAATGGCCTGTCTTCTCTCAGATCTTGTTTCCTTGACCAACTCTGTGAAGATGTCAGGAAAAAGTCGTTAGCCACTACCTGTTTTCTCAGGAAAGGTCCATCTTCAGAGCTCTCCTGGCATTTGGCCATCCTCACATCATTAGGTACCAAGAAAACTGACTCTGTCCTTGGTAAATCCAAACAAGTGAGCCCACTGGGCCTGGGACTGGGACTGCCTCTGGGTGCCTGGCTTCTTGGATACCAAGTTCAGAGAGTTCCATCACCAAGGAAATGAGGTATGTCACATTCTTTTGAACTGAATGAGGTCACTGCCTTGGCAACCACTTTGTCCTAACAGTTGCTTCCAAGGGTTACATAAGATGGAGGATTCCCCTACTTCCTGTGACACTTTCATAAGGTAGAATGTATATCAACCATTGGCACCCGGGAACTGCTCTCCACTCAGGCCTGGATTGTTCCACCTTGTCTACAATAAGAAGAGAGAGGCAGATTCAGACACATCCCTTCATCCTGACCAGGTTGTTTGCCATGGAAGATGACTCTCAGGTGCTTCATACCTGCCTACAACTTCTCCAGGTATCATTTGTGCATGGACATTTGAGGTTCTCATCTGGTGGAAGATCCCCAACTTTCCTGTATTATAAGAACCCCTCTGTCCCTGCTCTTCTGTAAAATGATTGAGGGAACAGTGTATACTTGGGGTTAAAAACAGGTTTGATTTGGTGACGAATGATTCTGTGCGATGAATAATGGGATTGGGAACCTGCAATATTTACAATAATATAGAGGTGAAATATAAGTATGAAAAAAGAAATCTAGGTATGCTTTGAAGCCCAGAAGGGTTTTGCCCTTGATTGGGATACTTAGCTTTGAATTATGTTCTGCAAAGATGTCTCAGATAATTTGATATACAATGGCATAGGACCTTGTACATTGGATGATTGAATTTAGAAGAGAACATCCTGTCAAAAAGGGATATTCAGTAGGATTAGGAAGATAGTCGGTAGGTTTAGGAAGACGAGTGAGTATAGGATTTGGACCAAAAGTTCTTTAGCAATAGACTTTTGGTTATAGAGTGAATGTAAATGTCAGCACATATGAAGAGTCAGACACTATGTTGAACTGGGGAAAATATGTAGAAAAGCAGATATCAATGGAAACATTATGAAATCAGGCAAAGTATAAAGTGAGGGATAGAATTAGACATTTTCAACAGGGTTGAGTTTCAATATATGAATTAGGAAAAAACAAATATGTAGTCACCAATAGGAGTGACAATTGACAGCATTAGGCAACCTGGACATGGATGTTTTTAGAAATCCATGTTCACTTTCCATTTAGGCTTTGGTACAATCATAAGTGTGACCTTTCCATTTTTTGTCCAGAATATTACTGTGATAATGAGGTGACATGAGTATTTCTTTCACCATTTCTGGGAGCAATATATTGAAGATGTAAAATTAGAATCGGGGGTACAAATAGGTGTACCCTGGTTTTATGAACATAGAGAAAAACCACGAATAGACCATACTGTGAATAAATAATATAACTTTTTTGAACTTTAAATAATGAATTGAACTGATATCTGAAAAATAAAAGGAGATTGTATATTGATATACAATCATTCATTCCAACCAGTTATATATCTAATGGAAATATTAGTGTTTTGGTTTATCATGAAGAGTGTGTGAGTTTTGCTTCAAAATGATTATGGAAATTCAAAATAATGTGTTTGGAAAGAAGTCTCATGAAAAGACCAGTCAAGAAACCCTGACAATACATGTGTTCTGAAGCAAGAAGTGATTAATGTTTAAACAAATGCCTATTAATTTGTGAACTTGTGGATGAAATGTGTATCCTATGATGTGCAAAAACTGAAGAAACAATAATGTACCAGTGTCGAATACAAATGAATGACAAATTACATATCATGTCCCATAGGAGTCTACTTGCATTGATGTTAGACTGGGTCAGATACTGTCGAATAATTAGGATTTGTATGCACCCTTCACTGAAGTTAGTAGTCAGTACTAGGAAACAAATATGTATTTCAGGTGGATGAATATTTCTGATTATAATATTGTGAAAAGTTGATTATAAATCAACATACATGAACATGAATGAATTTAGAGAGTGTATACTAGACACATATATTTCATATTTGGAAAACTTTGAAGAGTATATCTATATCTATATCTATACACACACACACACACACACACACAACAATCACAGACATTAAAAAGTACCAATATAAATGCCAATCGAAATTCATCAGTAAATATATATCATCCACAGATGCAAAAATATTTATGTTAGTGAACATGAGTTTATGAATAATATTGTTCTTCTAGGACGCTCTCTTATAGGTTGAATTTTCATTTCCAACAGCATTTAGGAAGAGTGAACACTTCTCACAATTTGTATCTGCCAAGACATCCACCTTTCAAAAATGTACGTGTGATACCTGGTTGGATTCTATATATGCATATAAATATACATGTGTGAATAGGCTACAGAAATTGGAAACAAGTATTTACATATTTGTTAAGTTTAAAAACATATGGAGAATATTTCAATTAAAATTTGACTAGATGTATAACTCCTACCTTATATAATGCAAATGTCAAGTCCAACTATAGAACATGTCTCCTCTGAAGTGCTTGTATTTCTATTGTGTTGGGTTAATTTTCCCCATTATATTAGGATGAATAGTCTGAGTCTACTAGGTATGGGTTAGTGTCAGGGATTCAGTACTTCGAATGAAAAATTGGAAAATGAATCCAATGTCTATGTAAATATATGCTGCACAAATATCCTCCCGCTCTCATCCAAAACAATGCCTTGACATTACCTTCACCCCAAGTAAGACACAATTAGAGGAGAAGAGTTACACAATGAGTGAATACATATCTGGAATGGAAAATGCTCAGGAGTTCACAACCTTGGAGGTGGTTTAGGTGTTTCCAAAAGTAAGGGACATGGTAAACACTCCACAAACATGTAACTCTGCTGGCGTAAAAACTTTTTGAGAAACTGCCTCTGAGCTTCCGCACTTGAAATATATGTTGTTTTCATGAGATTTGGCTTCCTTTGTAGTGAGACCATCAAAGCTGGGTCTGCATCTATGTGACCTGGAGGACATGGTTTCTTATTTTCCAATGAACAAGATGAAGCAGTGCTGAATCCTCTCTTTATAGGTAAACTGAGGCCACTGGGGACTAAGTGTCTCCCCGTCTCCCCGTGTGGACTGTGAAGCCATTTGGTCCTCCTCCACTTTTTGTGGTGTTTAGGCTGCTGCACTGTGAGTTTGGTATTTGTTTCATGAAATACTAGCAGCTAAACTGGGACACAGTGCTGGAGGGAGTTCTGTCACGTTTGGTGTGTCAGGGTCTGCAAGAGAATGCACCAACTAGGCTTCTATCTCTCACAGCTTGCCCCATTGCCCCCTTGTCCATATCAACCTGATTCTTAATTTTCCTCTTAAAACTCTCCATATAACAAGATGCCTTTACATATAAGTGTCTGCTGGCAGCACCATGTCAGTTACAAGCCATTTGGAATCCAATGGTAGATCCACATGGCCCTACCATGGGTGTTTTATCAAACACCTCCCCAGCACTGCTCTAGACCCACTACTCAGCAGGCTCCAAATTACTGGCATCTCTGTTCTACACCATTTTCATGAAACTCAGTAAATCAAGGCACTGTCTGGTATACTCATGATCAGCAATAGGACATCCAATGTTTCTCCAGTGCCACCTGGTCATAGGAATTTCAAAAATTTCATGGTATTTATCTAGCCATTTTTCAAGCATGATGTTGGAGGCACTGTGGGTTTCAATTCATTCAGCAAACATTAAATGGTGAGGAAGCTCATTTCAATGAAATCTCTGGAGAAATCTCACAGGCAAGGCTTCCCAAAGAATGGACAAAAGGTCACATTAGGCCAGGCCCATTGAGCTCTACAATGTGACCTGCATGTGTGTTTTGACTCTCAACTATGTATGCCATTTCTTTAAGAATAAAATCATGTGATATCCTTGCTGAGATTCCCAGGCCTCTGTGGAAATCTACCCGGGGTCTAGGTCTCAGTTTCCAAGAGCGACTTTCATGCGTGGCCTCTTAAAATCCCAACAAAATTCATAGCAATGCTTCTCTGAGTTCAGTTCCAAAACCCAGTGTTTAAGGGGAATCACACCAGAGTTCAAGCCCACTTGGAACCAGTCATTTTTTCCAATGCCACACAAATGACCAACATTAAAACCAAAACACTCCCACATGGCCCTCACCTAATTCCATATAGTCAATCATCTTAAACTCTGGCTGGAGGTTTCCATGAGGGGTACAGCCCAAGACAGTGTCCAAAATCAGCTCGTTTGCCCCTCATTTGCCTAAAGTCAGGGTAGCCTGGACACCGTTGCTGTGAACCAGGACTGAACAAATAAGCCTGCCATTAATACTTCTATGTTTCTCCAATTTGAGGGCTACTGATTTTAGGTATCGATTCTTTAGGTGATTTAGAGTCATGCGAAAACACAAGCACCTCTGCAGGGCTTTGAAGAACTCATTTGACTCACAGAATCCCTATTCATATTTGTTATAGTGCAGGAACCTAACAGAGGAAGGCAAGAGTCTTCATCCACAATGAATGATATTTTTTGCCATTTTGGTTTTGGAAGCTCACATGGGATCATTCTTAAGATCCATCAGGTGCTGAGAATCTAAGTCACAGCCACACACAGGACCAAGAGGCTGATAAAGACACATCCCTTTCCAAAGCAATTAAGCAAAGAACCACAGGTGAGGCCCATTCATTTCCATTTGAAAACTGTTTTCTTCAGGCTTCACAAAGGGGTGGCCTGAGGCAAAGACCTTCCTGACATTCAGTTCAACACAACAATAAGTAAGCAAAAAGCCCAAAGCAGTGTTTCTGCACTGAGACTTTCCTGGTCACACTGATATCTGAGTTTTCTGAGATGCTCGCCATTCTCTTCAACTATCCTTTACATGGCCATGTCACAGAGCTTGGAGGTGGTACATATTTTGGACACAAATCCCTGAGCCCATTCTGGAGAGAGGCCAGAATTCAGGAAGAAAACAACAACTTAGAAAGATAGCAGGTGTTGCACATCGATAAGACAAGCTGCAGTCCATTCATATATTGGGCAGGATGAATTATAGGGAAGATTTATACTAGACAGGACACATCCATTAATGCATTCTCTTTTCTAATGTCTACAACAACGGACACAGTGGGATACACATAAACAGAAACACTCGCCTTGTCAAATGACTTACTAGAAACTGTCTGCTCCAAACCAAACAAACCGCCTTTTCGATCTATTCTCAGAACATGAGACAATACAACATACCCACACCCACTCCCACAAAGGCACCTCCTTCCCCCAAGTAGGTCTGTGACTATCCGGAGTGTCCTCTGACTGGTGGGCCATACTATGTTCCCCTGAAATGGCCTGTCTTCTCTCAGATCTTGTTTCCTTGACCAACTCTGTGAAGATGTCAGGAAAAAGTGGTTAGCCACTACCTGTTTTCTCATGAAAGGTCCATCTTCAGAGCTCTCCTGGCATTTGGCCATCCTCACATCATTAGGTACCAAGAAAACTGACTCTGTCCTTGGTAAATCCAAACAAGTGAGCCCCCTGGCCTGGGACTGGGACTGCCTCTGGGTGCCTGGCTTCTTGGATACCAACTTCAGAGAGTTCCATCACCAAGGAAATGAGGTATGTCACATTCTTTGGAACTGAATGAGGTCACTGCCTTGGCAACCACTTTGTCCTAACAGTTGCTTCCAAGGGTTACATAAGATGGAGGATTCCCCTACTTCCTGTGACACTTTCATAAGGTAGAATGTATATCAACCATTGGCACCCGGGAACAGCTCTCCACTCAGGCCTGGATTGTTCCACCTTGTCTACAATAAGAGGAGAGAGATAGATTCAGACACATTCCTTCATCCTGACCAGGTTGTTTGCCATGGAAGATGACTTTTTCTCTCTCAGGTGCTTCATACCTGCCTACAACTTCTCCAGGTATCATTTGTGCATGGACATTTGAGGTTCTCATCTGGTGGAAGATCCCCAACTTTCCTGTATTGTAAGAACCACTCTGTCCCTGCTCTTCTGTAAAATGATTGTGGGAACAGTGTATACTTGGGGTTAAAAACAGGTTTGATTTGGTGACGAATGATTCTATGCGATGAATAATGGGATTGGGAACCTGCAATATTTACAAGAATATAGACGTGAAATATAAGTATGAAAAAAGAAATCTAGGTATGCTTTGAAGCCCAGAAGGGTTTTGCCCTTGATTGGGATACTTAGCTTTGAATTATGTTCTGCAAAGATGTCTCAGATAATTTGATATACAATGGCATAGGACCTTGAACATTGGATGATTGAATTTAGAAGAAAACATCCAGTCAAAAAGGGATATTCAGTAGGATTAGGAAGATAGTCGGTAGGTTTAGGAAGACAAGTGAGTATAGGATTTGGATCAAATGTTCTTTAGCAATAGACTTTTGGTTATAGAGTGAATGTAAATGTCAGCACATATGAAGAGTCAGACACTATGTTGAACTGGGGATAATATGTAGAAAAGCAGATATCAATGGAAACATTACGAAATCAGGCAAAGTATAAAGTGAGGGATAGAATTAGACATTTTCAACAGGGTTGAGTTTCAATATATAAATTAGGAAAAAACAAATATGTAGTCACCAATAGGATTGACAATTGACAGCATTAGGCAACATGGACATGGATGTTTTTAGAAATCCATGTTCACTTTCCATTTAGGCTTTGGTACAATCATAAGTGTGACCTTTCCATTTTTTGTCCAGAATATTACTGTGATAATGAGGTGACATGAGTATTTCTTTCACCATTTCTGGGAGAAATATATTGAAGATGTAAAATTAGAATCGGGGGTACAAATAGGTGTACCCTGTTTCTATGAACATAGAGAAAAACCACGAATAGACCATACTGTGAATAAATAATATAACTTTTTTGAACTTTAAATAATGAATTGAACTGATATCTGAAAAATAAAAGGAAATTGTATATTGATATACAATCATTCATTCCAACCAGTTATATATCTAATGAAAATATTAGTGTTTTGGTTTATCATGAAGAGTGTGTGAGTTTTGCTTCAAAATGATTATGGAAATTCAAAATAATGTGTTTGGAAAGAAGTCTCATGAAAAGACCAGTCAAGAAACCCTGACAATACATGTGTTCTGAAGCAAGAAGTGATTAATGTTGAAACAAATGGCTATTAATTTGTGAACTTGTGGATGAAATGTATATCCTATGATGTGCAAAAACTGAAGAAACAATAATGTACCAGTGTCGAATACAAATGAATGACAAATTACATATCATGTCCCATAGGAGTCTACTTGCATTGATGTTAGACTGGGTCAGATACTGTAGAATAATTACGATTTGTATGCACCCTTCACTGAAGTTAGTAGTCAGTACTAGGAAACAAATATGTATTTCAGGTGGATGAATATTTCTGATTATAATCTTGTGAAAAGTTGATTATAAATCAACATACATGAACATGAATGAATTTAGAGAGTGTAGACTAGACACATATATTTCATATTTGGAAAACTTTGGAGAGTATATCTATATCTATATCTATACACACACACACACACACACACACACACACACACACACACACAACACTCACAGACATTAAAAAGTACCAATATAAATGCCAATCGAAATTCATCAGTAAATATATATCATCCACAGATGCAAAAATATTTATGTTTCTGAACATGAGTTTATGTATAATGTTGTTCTTCTAGGACGCTCTCTTATAGGTTGAATTTTCATTTCCAACAGCATTTAGGAGGAGTGAACACTTCTCACAATTTGTATCTGCCAAGACATCCACCTTACAAAATGTACGTGTGATACCTGGTAGGATTCTATATATGCATATAAATATACATGTGTGAATAGGCTACAGAAATTGGAAACAAGTATTCACCTATTTGTTAAGTTTAAAAACACATAAAGAATATTTCAATTAAAATTTGACTAGATGTATAACCCCTACCTTATATAATGCAAATGTCAAGTCCAACTATACAACATGTCTCCTCTGAAGTGCTTGTATTTCTATTGTGTTGGGTTAATTTTCCCCATTATATTATAATGAATAGTCTGAGTCTACTAGGTATGGGTTAGTGTCAGGGATTCAGTGCTTCGAATGAAAAATTGGAAAATGAATCCAATGTGTATGTAAATATATGCTGCACAAATATCCTCCTGCTCTCATCCAAAACAATGCCTTGACATTACCTTCACCCCAAGTAAGACACAATTAGAGGAGAAGAGTTACACAATCAGTGAATACATATCTGGAATGGAAAATGCTCAGGAGTTCACAACCTTGGAGGTGGTTTAGGAGTTTCCAAAAGTAAGGGACATGGTAAACACTCCACAAACATGTAACTCTGCTGGCCTAAAGACTGTTTGAGAAACTGCCTCTGAGCTTCCACACTTGAAATATATGTTTTTTTCATGAGATTTGGCTTCCTTTGTAGTGAGACCATAAAAGCTGGGTCTGCATCTATGTGACCTGGAGGACATGGTTTCTTATTTTCCAATGAACATGATGAAGCAGTGCTGAATCCTCTCTTTATAGGTAAACTGAGGCCACTGGGGACTAAGTGTCTCCCCGTCTCCCCGTGTGGACTGTGAAGCCATTTGGTCCTCCTCCACTTTTTGTGGTGTTTAGGCTGCTGCACTGTGAGTTTGGTATTTGTTTCACGAAATACTAGCAGCTAAACTGGGACACAGTGCTGGAGGGAGTTCTGTCACGTGTGGTGGGTCAGGGTCTGCAAGAGAATGCACCAACTAGGCTACTATCTCTCACAGCTTGCCCCATTGCTCCCTTGTCCATATCAACCTGATTCTTAATTTTCCTCTTAAAACTCTCCATATAACAAGATGCCTTTACATATAAGGGTCTGCTGGCAGCACCATGTCAGTTACAAGCCATTTGGAATCCAATGGTAGATGCACATGGTCCTACCACGGATGTTTTATCAAACGCCTCCCCACCACTGCTCTAGACCCACTACTCAGCAGACTCCAAATTACTGGCATCTCTGTTCTACACCATTTTCATGAAACTCAGTAAATCAAGGCACTGTCTGGTATACTCATGATCAGCAACAGGACATCCAACATTTCTTCAGTGCCACCTGGTCATAGGAATTTCAAAAATTTCATGGTATTTATCTAGCCATTTTTCAAGCATGAAGTTGGAGGCACTGTGGGATTCAACTCATTAGGCAAACATTAAATGGTTAGGAAGCTCATTTCAATGAAATCTCTGGAGAACTGTCACAGGCATGGCTTCCCAAAGAATGGACAAAACGTCACATTAGGCCAGGCCCATTGAGGTCAACAATGTGAGGTCCATGTGTGTTTTGACTCTCAATTATGGCTGCCATTTCTTTAAGAATAAAATCATGTGATATCCTTGCTGAGATTCCCAGGACTCAGTGGAAATCTACCCGGGGCCTAGGTCTCAGTTTCCAAGAGCGACTTTCATGCGTGGCCTCTTAAAATCCCAACAAAATTCATGGCGATGCTTCTCTGAGTTCAGTTCCAAAACCCAGTGTCTAAGGGGAATCACACCAGAGTTCAAGCCCACGTGGACCCAGTCATTTTTTCCAATGCCACACAAATGACCAACATTAAAACCAAAACACTCCCACATGGCCCTCACCTTATTCCATATAGTCAATCATCTTAACCTCTGGCTGGAGGTTTCCATGAGGGACGCAGCCCAAGACAGTGTCCAAAATCAGCTCGTTTGCCCCTCATTTGCCTAAAGTCAGGGTAGCCTGGACACCGTTGCTGTGAACCAGGAGTGAACAAATAAGCCTGCCGTTAATACTTCTGTGTTTTTCCAATTTGAGGCCTACTGATTTTAGGTATGGATTCTTTAGGTGATTTAGAGTCATGCGAAAACACAAGCACCTCTGCAGGGCTTTAAGAACTCATTTGATCCAAAGAATCCCTATTCTCATTTGTTGGAGTGCAGGAACCTAACAGAGGAAGGCAAGAGACTTCATCCACAATGAATGATATTTTTTTGCCATTTTGGTTTTTGAGGCTAACATGGGATCATTCTTAAGTTCCATCAGGTGCTGAGAATCTAAGTCACAGCCACACACAGGTCCAAGAGGCTGATAAAGACACATCCCTTTCCAAAGCAATTGAACAAAGAGCCACAGGTGAGGCCCATTCATTTCCATTTGAAAACTGTTTTCTTCAAGCTTCACAAAGGGGTGGCCTGAGGCAAAGACCTTCCTGACATTCAGTGCAACACAACAATAAGTAAGCAAAAGGCCCAAAGCAGGGTTTCTGCACTGAGACTTTCCTGGTCACACAGAAATCTGAGTTTTCTGAGATGCTCGCCATTCTCTTCAGCTATCCAGTACATGGCCATGTCACAGAGCTTGGAGGTGGTACATATTTTGGACACAAATCCCTGAGCCCATTCTGGAGAGTGGCCAGAATTCAGGAAGAAAACAACAACTTAGAAAGATAGCAGGTGTTGCACATCGATAAGACAAGCTGCAGTCCATTCATATGTTGGGCAGGATGAATTATGGGAAGATTTATACTAGACAGGACACATCCATTAATGCATTCTCTTTTCTAATGTCTACAACAACGGACACAGTGGGATACACAGAAACAGAAACACTCGCCTTGTCAAATGACTTACTAGAAACTGTCTGCTCCAAACCAAACAAACCACCTTTTCGATCTATTCTCAGAACATGAGACAAAACAACAAACCCACACCCACTCCCACAAAGGCACCTCCTTCCCCCAAGTAGGTCTGTGACTATCCGGAGTGTCCTCTGACTGGTGGGCCATACTATGTTCCCGCGAAATGGCCTGTCTTCTCTCAGATCTTGATCCCTTGACCAACTCTGTGAAGATGTCAGGAAAAAGTGGTTAGCCACTATCTGTTTTCTCAGGAAAGGTGCATCTTCAGAGCTCTCCTGGCATTTGGCCATCCTCACATCATTAGGTACCAAGAAAACTGACTCTGTCCTTGGTAAATCCAAACAAGTGAGCCCCCTGGCCTGGGACTGGGACTGCCTCTGGGTGCCTGGCTTCTTGGATACCAACTTCAGAGAGTTCCATCACCAAGGAAATGAGGTATGTCACATTCTTTGGAACTGAATGAGGTCACTGCCTTGGCAACCACTTTGTCCTAACAGTTGCTTCCAAGGGTTACATAAGATGGAGGTTTCCCCTACTTCCTGTGACACTTTCATAAGGTAGAATGTATATCAACCATTGGCACCCGGGAACAGCTCTCCACTCAGGCCTGGATTGTTCCACCTTGTCTACAATAAGAAGAGAGAGGCAGATTCAGACACATCCCTTCATTTTGACCAGGTTGTTTGCCATGGAAGATGACTTTTGCTCCCTCAGGTGCTTCATACCTGCCTACAACTTCTCCAGGTATCATTTGTGCATGGACATTTGAGGTTCTCATCTGGTGGAAGATCCCCAACTTTCCTGTATTGTAAGAACCCCTCTGTCCCTGCTCTTCTGTAAAATGATTGAGGGAACAGTGTATACTTGGGGTTAAAAACAGGTTTGATTTGGTGATGAATGATTCTGTGCGATGAATAATGGGATTGGGAACCTGCAATATTTACAAGAATATAGAGGTGAAATAGAAGTATGAAAAAAGAAATCTAGGTATGCTTTGAAGCCCAGAAGGGTTTTGCCCTTGATTGGGATACTTAGCTTTGAATTATGTTCTGCAAAGATGTCTCAGATAATTTGATATACAATGGCATAGGACCTTGTACATTGGATGATTGAATTTAGGATAGAACATCCAGTCAAAAAGAGATATTCAGTAGGATTAGGAAGATAGTCGGTGGGTTTAGGAAGACGAGTGAGTATAGGATTTGGACCAAAAGTTCTTTAGCAATAGACTTTTGGTTTTAGAGTGAATGTAAATGTCAGCACATATGAATTGTCAGACACTATGTTGAACTGGGGAAAATATGTAGAAAAGCAGATATCAATGGAAACATTACGAAATCAGGCAAAGTATAAAGTGAGGGATAGAATTAGACATTTTCAACAGGGTTGAGTTTCAATATATAAATTAGGAAAAAACAAATATGTAGTCACCAATAGGATTGACAATTGACAGCATTAGGCAACATGGACATGGATGTTTTTAGAAATCCATGTTCACTTTCCATTTAGGCTTTGGTACAATCATAAGTGTGACCTTTCCATTTTTTGTGCAGAATATTACTGTGATAATGAGGTGACATGAGTATTTCTTTCACCATTTCTGGGAGCAATATATTGAAGATGTAAAATTAGAATCGGGGGTACAAATAGGTGTACCCTGGTTTTATGAATATAGAGAAAAACCACGAATAGACCATACTGTGAATAAATAATATAACTTTTTTGAACTTTAAATAATGAATTGAACTGATATCTGAAAAATAAAAGGAAATTGTATATTGATATACAATCATTCATTCCAACCAGTTATATATCTAATGGAAATATTAGTGTTTTGGTTTATCATGAAGAGTGTGTGAGTTTTGCTTCAAAATGATTATGGAAATTCAAAATAATGTGTTTGGAAAGAAGTCTCATGAAAAGACCAGTCAAGAAACCCTGACAATACATGTGTTCTGAAGCAAGAAGTGATTAATGTTGAAACAAATGCCTATTAATTTGTGAACTTGTGGATGAAATGTATATCCTATGATGTGCAAAAACTGAAGAAACAATAATGTACCAGTGTCGAATACAAATGAATGACAAATTACATATCATGTCCCATAGGAGTCTACTTGCATTGATGTTAGACTGGGTCAGATACTGTCGAATAATTAGGATTTGTATGCACCCTTCACTGAAGTTAGTAGTCAGTACTAGGAAACAAATATGTATTTCAGGTGGATGAATATTTCTGATTATAATCTTGTGAAAAGTTGATTATAAATCAACATACATGAACATGAATGAATTTAGAGAGTGTATACTACACACATATATTTCAATTTTGGAAAACTTTGGAGAGTATATCTATATCTATATCTATACACACACACACACACACACAAACACACACACACACAACACTCACAGACATTAAAAAGTACCAAGATAAATGCCAATCGAAATTCATCAGTAAATATATATCATCCACAGATGCAAAAATATTTATGTTTCTGAACATGAGTTTATGTATAATGTTGTTCTTCTAGGACGCTCTTATAGGTTGAATTTTCATTTCCAACAGCATTTAGGAAAAGTGAACACTTCTCACAATTTGTATCTGCCAAGACATCCACCTTACAAAATGTACGTGTGATACCTGGTAGGATTATATATGCATATAAATATACATGTGTGAATAGGCTACAGAAATTGGAAACAAGTATTCACATATTTGTTAAGTTTAAAAACACATAAAGAATATTTCAATTAAAATTTGACTAGATGTATAACCCCTACCTTATATAATGCAAATGTCAAGTCCAACTATAGAACATGTCTCCTCTGAAGTGCTTGTATTTCTATTGTGTTGGGTTAATTTTCCCCATTATATTAGGATGAATAGTCTGAGTCTACTAGGTATAGGTTAGTGTCAGGGATTCAGTACTTCAAATGAAAAATTGGAAAATGAATCCAATGTGTATGTAAATATATGCTGCACAAATATCCTCCCGCTCTCATCCAAAACAATGCCTTGACATTACCTTCACCCCAAGTAAGACACAATTAGAGGAGAAGAGTTACACAATCAGTGAATACATATCTGGAATGGAAAATGCTCAGGAGTTCACAACCTTGGAGGTGGTTTAGGAGTTTCCAAAAGTAAGGGACATTGTAAACACTCCACAAACATGTAACTCTGCTGGCCTAAAGACTGTTTGAGAAACTGCCTCTGAGCTTCCACACTTGAAATATATGTTTTTTTCATGAGATTTGGCTTCCTTTGTAGTGAGACCATAAAAGCTGGGTCTGCATCTATGTGACCTGGAGGACATGGTTTCTTATTTTCCAATGAACATGATGAAGCAGTGCTGAATCCTCTCTTTATAGGTAAACTGAGGCCACTGGGGACTAAGTGTCTCCCCGTCTCCCCGTGTGGACTGTGAAGCCATTTGGTCCTCCTCCACTTTTTGTGGTGTTTAGGCTGCTGCACTGTGAGTTTGGTATTTGTTTCACGAAATACTAGCAGCTAAACTGGGACACAGTGCTGGAGGGAGTTCTGTCACGTGTGGTGGGTCAGGGTCTGCAAGAGAATGCACCAACTAGGCTACTATCTCTCACAGCTTGCCCCATTGCTCCCTTGTCCATATCAACCTGATTCTTAATTTTCCTCTTAAAACTCTCCATATAACAAGATGCCTTTACATATAAGGGTCTGCTGGCAGCACCATGTCAGTTACAAGCCATTTGGAATCCAATGGTAGATGCACATGGTCCTACCACGGATGTTTTATCAAACGCCTCCCCACCACTGCTCTAGACCCACTACTCAGCAGACTCCAAATTACTGGCATCTCTGTTCTACACCATTTTCATGAAACTCAGTAAATCAAGGCACTGTCTGGTATACTCATGATCAGCAACAGGACATCCAACATTTCTTCAGTGCCACCTGGTCATAGGAATTTCAAAAATTTCATGGTATTTATCTAGCCATTTTTCAAGCATGAAGTTGGAGGCACTGTGGGATTCAACTCATTAGGCAAACATTAAATGGTTAGGAAGCTCATTTCAATGAAATCTCTGGAGAACTGTCACAGGCATGGCTTCCCAAAGAATGGACAAAACGTCACATTAGGCCAGGCCCATTGAGGTCAACAATGTGAGGTCCATGTGTGTTTTGACTCTCAATTATGGCTGCCATTTCTTTAAGAATAAAATCATGTGATATCCTTGCTGAGATTCCCAGGACTCAGTGGAAATCTACCCGGGGCCTAGGTCTCAGTTTCCAAGAGCGACTTTCATGCGTGGCCTCTTAAAATCCCAACAAAATTCATGGCGATGCTTCTCTGAGTTCAGTTCCAAAACCCAGTGTCTAAGGGGAATCACACCAGAGTTCAAGCCCACGTGGACCCAGTCATTTTTTCCAATGCCACACAAATGACCAACATTAAAACCAAAACACTCCCACATGGCCCTCACCTTATTCCATATAGTCAATCATCTTAACCTCTGGCTGGAGGTTTCCATGAGGGACGCAGCCCAAGACAGTGTCCAAAATCAGCTTGTTTGCCCCTCATTTGCCTAAAGACAGGGTAGCCTGGACACCGTTGCTGTGAACCAGGAGTGAACAAATAAGCCTGCCGTTAATACTTCTGTGTTTTTCCAATTTGAGGCCTACTGATTTTAGGTATCGATTCTTTAGGTGATTTAGAGTCATGCGAAAACACAAGCACCTCTGCAGGGCTTTAAGAACTCATTTGATCCAAAGAATCCCTATTCTCATTTGTTGGAGTGCAGGAACCTAACAGAGGAAGGCAAGAGACTTCATCCACAATGAATGATATTTTTTTGCCATTTTGGTTTTGGAGGTTAACATGGGATCATTCTTAAGTTCCATCAGGTGCTGAGAATCTAAGTCACAGCCACACACAGGTCTAAGAGGCTGATAAAGACACATCCCTTTCCAAAGCAATTGAACAAAGAGCCACAGGTGAGGCCCATTCATTTCCATTTGAAAACTGTTTTCTTCAAGCTTCACAAAGGGGTGGCCTGAGGCAAAGACCTTCCTGACATTCAGTGCAACACAACAATAAGTAAGCAAAAGGCCCAAAGCAGGGTTTCTGCACTGAGACTTTCCTGGTCACACAGAAATCTGAGTTTTCTGAGATGCTCGCCATTCTCTTCAGCTATCCAGTACATGGCCATGTCACAGAGCTTGGAGGTGGTACATATTTTGGACACAAATCCCTGAGCCCATTCTGGAGAGTGGCCAGAATTCAGGAAGAAAACAACAACTTAGAAAGATAGCAGGTGTTGCACATCGATAAGACAAGCTGCAGTCCATTCATATGTTGGGCAGGATGAATTATGGGAAGATTTATACTAGACAGGACACATCCATTAATGCATTCTCTTTTCTAATGTCTACAACAACGGACACAGTGGGATACACAGAAACAGAAACACTCGCCTTGTCAAATGACTTACTAGAAACTGTCTGCTCCAAACCAAACAAACCACCTTTTCGATCTATTCTCAGAACATGAGACAAAACAACAAACCCACACCCACTCCCACAAAGGCACCTCCTTTCCCCAAGTAGGTCTGTGACTATCCGGAGTGTCCTCTGACTGGTGGGCCATACTATGTTCCCGCGAAATGGCCTGTCTTCTCTCAGATCTTGTTCCCTTGACCAACTCTGTGAAGATGTCAGGAAAAAGTGGTTAGCCACTATCTGTTTTCTCAGGAAAGGTGCATCTTCAGAGCTCTCCTGGCATTTGGCCATCCTCACATCATTAGGTACCAAGAAAACTGACTCTGTCCTTGGTAAATCCAAACAAGTGAGCCCCCTGGCCTGGGACTGGGACTGCCTCTGGGTGCCTGGCTTATTGGATACCAACTTCAGAGAGTTCCATCACCAAGGAAATGAGGTATGTCACATTCTTTGGAACTGAATGAGGTCACTGCCTAGGCAATCACTTTGTCCTAACAGTTGCTTCCAAGGGTTACATAAGATGGAGGTTTCCCCTACTTCCTGTGACACTTTCATAAGGTAGAATGTATATCAACCATTGGCACCCGGGAACAGCTCTCCACTCAGGCCTGGATTGATCCACCTTGTCTACAATAAGAAGAGAGAGGCAGATTCAGACACATCCCTTCATCCTGACCAGGTTGTTTGCCATGGAAGATGACTTTTGCTCCCTCAGGTGCTTCATACCTGCCTACAACTTCTCCAGGTATCATTTGTGCATGGACATTTGAGGTTCTCATCTGGTGGAAGATCCCCAACTTTCCTGTATTGTAAGAACCCCTCTGTCCCTGCTCTTCTGTAAAATGATTGAGGGAACAGTGTATACTTGGGGTTAAAAACAGGTTTGATTTGGTGATGAATGATTCTGTGCGATGAATAATGGGATTGGGAACCTGCAATATTTACAAGAATATAGAGGTGAAATAGAAGTATGAAAAAAGAAATCTAGGTATGCTTTGAAGCCCAGAAGGGTTTTGCCCTTGATTGGGATACTTAGCTTTGAATTATGTTCTGCAAAGATGTCTCAGATAATTTGATATACAATGGCATAGGACCTTGTACATTGGATGATTGAATTGAGGATAGAACATCCAGTCAAAAAGAGATATTCAGTAGGATTAGGAAGATAGTCGGTAGGTTTAGGAAGACGAGTGAGTATAGGATTTGGACCAAAAGTTCTTTAGCAATAGACTTTTGGTTTTAGAGTGAATGTAAATGTCAGCACATATGAATTGTCAGACACTATGTTGAACTGGGGAAAATATGTAGAAAAGCAGATATCAATGGAAACATTACGAAATCAGGCAAAGTATAAAGTGAGGGATAGAATTACACATTTTCAACAGGGTTGAGTTTCAATATATAAATTAGGAAAAAACAAATATGTAGTCACCAATAGGATTGACAATTGACAGCATTAGGCAACATGGACATGGATGTTTTTAGAAATCCATGTTCACTTTCCATTTAGGCTTTGGTACAATCATAAGTGTGACCTTTCCATTTTTTGTGCAGAATATTACTGTGATAATGAGGTGACATGAGTATTTCTTTCACCATTTCTGGGAGCAATATATTGAAGATGTAAAATTAGAATCGGGGGTACAAATAGGTGTACCCTGGTTTTATGAATATAGAGAAAAACCACGAATAGACCATACTGTGAATAAATAATATAACTTTTTTGAACTTTAAATAATGAATTGAACTGATATCTGAAAGATAAAAGGAAATTGTATATTGATATACAATCATTCATTCCAACCAGTTATATATCTAATGGAAATATTAGTGTTTTGGTTTATCATGAAGAGTGTGTGAGTTTTGCTTCAAAATGATTATGGAAATTCAAAATAATGTGTTTGGAAAGAAGTCTCATGAAAAGACCAGTCAAGAAACCCTGACAATACATGTGTTCTGAAGCAAGAAGTGATTAATGTTGAAACAAATGCCTATTAATTTGTGAACTTGTGGATGAAATGTATATCCTATGATGTGCAAAAACTGAAGAAACAATAATGTACCAGTGTCGAATACAAATGAATGACAAATTACATATCATGTCCCATAGGAGTCTACTTGCATTGATGTTAGACTGGGTCAGATACTGTAGAATAATTAGGATTTGTATGCACCCTTCACTGAAGTTAGTAGTCAGTACTAGGAAACAAATATGTATTTTAGGTGGATGAATATTTCTGATTATAATCTTGTGAAAAGTTGATTATAAATCAACATACATGAACATGAATGAATTTAGAGAGTGTATACTAGACACATATATTTCATATTTGGAAAACTTTGGAGAGTATATCTATATCTATATCTATACACACACACACACACAAACACACACACACACAACACTCACAGACATTAAAAAGTACCAAGATAAATGCCAATCGAAATTCATCAGTAAATATATATCATCCACAGATGCAAAAATATTTATGTTTCTGAACATGAGTTTATGTATAATGTTGTTCTTCTAGGACGCTCTCTTATAGGTTGAATTTTCATTTCCAACAGCATTTAGGAGGAGTGAACACTTCTCACAATTTGTATCTGCCAAGACATCCACCTTACAAAATGTACGTGTGATACCTGGTAGGATTCTATATATGCATATAAATATACATGTGTGAATAGGCTACAGAAATTGGAAACAAGTATTCACATATTTGTTAAGTTTAAAAACACATGGAGAATATTTCAATTAAAATTTGACTAGATGTATAACCCCTACCTTATATAATGCAAATGTCAAGTCCAACTATACAACATGTCTCCTCTGAAGTGCTTGTATTTCTATTGTGTTGGGTTAATTTTCCCCATTATATTAGGATGAATAGTCTGAGTCTACTAGGTATGGGTTAGTGTCAGGGATTCAGTACTTCGAATGAAAAATTGAAAAATGAATCCAATGTGTATGTAAATATATGCTGCACAAATATCCTCCCGCTCTCATCCAAAACAATGCCTTGACATTACCTTCACCCCAAGTAAGACACAATTAGAGAAGAAGAGTTACACAATCAGTGAATACATATCTGGAATGGAAAATGCTCAGGAGTTCACAACCTTGGAGGTGGTTTAGGAGTTTCCAAAAGTAAGGGACATGGTAAACACTCCACAAACATGTAACTCTGCTGGCCTAAAGACTGTTTGAGAAACTGCCTCTGAGCTTCCACACTTGAAATATATGTTTTTTTCATGAGATTTGGCTTCCTTTGTAGTGAGACCATAAAAGCTGGGTCTGCATCTATGTGACCTGGAGGACATGGTTTCTTATTTTCCAATGAACATGATGAAGCAGTGCTGAATCCTCTCTTTATAGGTAAACTGAGGCCACTGGGGACTAAGTGTCTCCCCGTCTCCCCGTGTGGACTGTGAAGCCATTTGGTCCTCCTCCACTTTTTGTGGTGTTTAGGCTGCTGCACTGTGAGTTTGGTATTTGTTTCACGAAATACTAGCAGCTAAACTGGGACACAGTGCTGGAGGGAGTTCTGTCACGTGTGGTGGGTCAGGGTCTGCAAGAGAATGCACCAACTAGGCTACTATCTCTCACAGCTTGCCCCATTGCTCCCTTGTCCATATCAACCTGATTCTTAATTTTCCTCTTAATACTCTCCATATAACAAGATGCCTTTACATATAAGGGTCTGCTGGCAGCACCATGTCAGTTACAAGCCATTTGGAATCCAATGGTAGATGCACATGGTCCTACCACGGATGTTTTATCAAACGCCTCCCCACCACTGCTCTAGACCCACTACTCAGCAGACTCCAAATTACTGGCATCTCTGTTCTACACCATTTTCATGAAACTCAGTAAATCAAGGCACTGTCTGGTATACTCATGATCAGCAACAGGACATCCAACATTTCTTCAGTGCCACCTGGTCATAGGAATTTCAAAAATTTCATGGTATTTATCTAGCCATTTTTCAAGCATGAAGTTGGAGGCACTGTGGGAGTCAACTCATTAGGCAAACATTAAATGGTTAGGAAGCTCATTTCAATGAAATCTCTGGAGAACTGTCACAGGCATGGCTTCCCAAAGAATGGACAAAACGTCACATTAGGCCAGGCCCATTGAGGTCAACAATGTGAGGTCCATGTGTGTTTTGACTCTCAATTATGGCTGCCATTTCTTTAAGAATAAAATCATGTGATATCCTTGCTGAGATTCCCAGGACTCAGTGGAAATCTACCCGGGGCCTAGGTCTCAGTTTCCAAGAGCGACTTTCATGCGTGGCCTCTTAAAATCCCAACAAAATTCATGGCGATGCTTCTCTGAGTTCAGTTCCAAAACCCAGTGTCTAAGGGGAATCACACCAGAGTTCAAGCCCACGTGGACCCAGTCATTTTTTCCAATGCCACACAAATGACCAACATTAAAACCAAAACACTCCCACATGGCCCTCACCTTATTCCATATAGTCAATCATCTTAACCTCTGGCTGGAGGTTTCCATGAGGGACGCAGCCCAAGACAGTGTCCAAAATCAGCTTGTTTGCCCCTCATTTGCCTAAAGACAGGGTAGCCTGGACACCGTTGCTGTGAACCAGGAGTGAACAAATAAGCCTGCCGTTAATACTTCTGTGTTTTTCCAATTTGAGGCCTACTGATTTTAGGTATCGATTCTTTAGGTGATTTAGAGTCATGCGAAAACACAAGCACCTCTGCAGGGCTTTAAGAACTCATTTGATCCAAAGAATCCCTATTCTCATTTGTTGGAGTGCAGGAACCTAACAGAGGAAGGCAAGAGACTTCATCCACAATGAATGATATTTTTTTGCCATTTTGGTTTTGGAGGTTAACATGGGATCATTCTTAAGTTCCATCAGGTGCTGAGAATCTAAGTCACAGCCACACACAGGTCCAAGAGGCTGATAAAGACACATCCCTTTCCAAAGCAATTGAACAAAGAGCCACAGGTGAGGCCCATTCATTTCCATTTGAAAACTGTTTTCTTCAAGCTTCACAAAGGGGTGGCCTGAGGCAAAGACCTTCCTGACATTCAGTGCAACACAACAATAAGTAAGCAAAAGGCCCAAAGCAGGGTTTCTGCACTGAGACTTTCCTGGTCACACAGAAATCTGAGTTTTCTGAGATGCTCGCCATTCTCTTCAGCTATCCAGTACATGGCCATGTCACAGAGCTTGGAGGTGGTACATATTTTGGACACAAATCCCTGAGCCCATTCTGGAGAGTGGCCAGAATTCAGGAAGAAAACAACAACTTAGAAAGATAGCAGGTGTTGCACATCGATAAGACAAGCTGCAGTCCATTCATATGTTGGGCAGGATGAATTATGGGAAGATTTATACTAGACAGGACACATCCATTAATGCATTCTCTTTTCTAATGTCTACAACAACGGACACAGTGGGATACACAGAAACAGAAACACTCGCCTTGTCAAATGACTTACTAGAAACTGTCTGCTCCAAACCAAACAAACCACCTTTTCGATCTATTCTCAGAACATGAGACAAAACAACAAACCCACACCCACTCCCACAAAGGCACCTCCTTCCCCCAAGTAGGTCTGTGACTATCCGGAGTGTCCTCTGACTGGTGGGCCATACTATGTTCCCGCGAAATGGCCTGTCTTCTCTCAGATCTTGTTCCCTTGACCAACTCTGTGAAGATGTCAGGAAAAAGTGGTTAGCCACTATCTGTTTTCTCAGGAAAGGTGCATCTTCAGAGCTCTCCTGGCATTTGGCCATCCTCACATCATTAGGTACCAAGAAAACTGACTCTGTCCTTGGTAAATCCAAACAAGTGAGCCCCCTGGCCTGGGACTGGGACTGCCTCTGGGTGCCTGGCTTCTTGGATACCAACTTCAGAGAGTTCCATCACCAAGGAAATGAGGTATGTCACATTCTTTGGAACTGAATGAGGTCACTGCCTTGGCAACCACTTTGTCCTAACAGTTGCTTCCAAGGGTTACATAAGATGGAGGTTTCCCCTACTTCCTGTGACACTGGCATAAGGTAGAAGGTATATCAACCATTGGCACCCGGGAACAGCTCTCCACTCAGGCCTGGATTGTTCACCTTGTCTACAATAAGAAGAGAGAGGCAGATTCAGACACATCCCTTCATCCTGACCAGGGTGTTTGCCATGGAAGATGACTTTTGCTCCCTCAGGTGCTTCATACCTGCCTACAACTTCTCCAGGTATCATTTGTGCATGGACATTTGAGGTTCTCATCTGGTGGAAGATCCCCAACTTTCCTGTATTGTAAGAACCCCTCTGTCCCTGCTCTTCTGTAAATTGATTGAGGGAACAGTGTATACTTGGGGTTAAAAACAGGTTTGATTTGGTGATGAATGATTCTGTGCGATGAATATGGGATTGGGAACCTGCAATATTTACAAGAATATAGAGGTGAAATAGAAGTATGAAAAAAGAAATCTAGGTATGCTTTGAAGCCCAGAAGGGTTTTGCCCTTGATTGGGATACTTAGCTTTGAATTATGTTCTGCAAAGATGTCTCAGATAATTTGATATACAATGGCATAGGACCTTGTACATTGGATGATTGAATTTAGGATAGAACATCCAGTCAAAAAGAGATATTCAGTAGGATTAGGAAGATAGTCGGTAGGTTTAGGAAGACGAGTGAGTATAGGATTTGGACCAAAAGTTCTTTAGCAATAGACTTTTGGTTTTAGAGTGAATGTAAATGTCAGCACATATGAATTGTCAGACACTATGTTGAACTGGGGAAAATATGTAGAAAAGCAGATATCAATGGAAACATTACGAAATCAGGCAAAGTATAAAGTGAGGGATAGAATTAGACATTTTCATCAGGGTTGAGTTTCAATATATAAATTAGGAAAAAACAAATATGTAGTCACCAATAGGATTGACAATTGACAGCATTAGGCAACATGGACATGGATGTTTTTAGAAATCCATGTTCACTTTCCATTTAGGCTTTGGTACAATCATAAGTGTGACCTTTCCATTTTTTGTGCAGAATATTACTGTGATAATGAGGTGACATGAGTATTTCTTTCACCATTTCTGGGAGCAATATATTGAAGATGTAAAATTAGAATCGGGGGTACAAATGCCTGTTAATTTGTGAACTTGTGGATGAAATGTATATCCTATGATGTGCAAAAACTGAAGAAACAATAATGTACCAGTGTCAAATACAAATGAATGACAAATTACATATCATGTCCCATAGGAGTCTACTTGCATTGATGTTAGACTGGGTCAGATACTGTAGAATAATTAGGATTTGTATGCACCCTTCACTGAAGTTAGTAGTCAGTACTAGGAAACAAATATGTATTTCAGGTGGATGAATATTTCTGATTATAATCTTGTGAAAAGTTGATTATAAATCAACATACATGAACATGAATGAATTTAGAGAGTGTATACTAGACACATATATTTCATATTTGGAAAACTTTGGAGAGTATATCTATATCTATATCTATACACACACACACACACACACACACACACACACACAACACTCACAGACATTAAAAAGTACCAATATAAATGCCAATCGAAATTCATCAGTAAATATATATCATCCACAGATGCAAAAATATTTATGTTTCAGAACATGAGTTTGTGTATAAGGTTGTTCTTCTAGGACGCTCTCTTATAGGTTGAATTTTCATTTCCAACAGCATTAAGGAGGAGTGAACACTTCTCACAATTTGTATCTGCCAAGACATCCACCTTACAAAAATGAACGTGTGATACCTGGTAGGATTCTATATATGCATATAAATATACATGTGTGAATAGGCTACAGAAATTGGAAACAAGTATTCACATATTTGTTAAGTTTAAAAACACATGGAGAATATTTCAATTAAAATTTGACTAGATGTATAACTCCTACCTTATATAATGCAAATGTCAAGTCCAACTATAGAACATGTCTCCTCTGAAGTGCTTGTATTTCTATTGTGTTGGGTTAATTTTCCCCATTATATTAGGATGAATAGTCTGAGTCTACTAGGTATGGGTTAGTGTCAGGGATTCAGTACTTCGAATGAAAAATTGGAAAATGAATGTGTATGTAAATATATGCTGCACAAATATCCTCCCGCTCTCATCCAAAACAATGCCTTGACATTACCTTCACCCCAAGTAAGACACAATTAGAGGAGAAGAGTTACACAATCAATGAATACATATCTGGAATGGAAAATGCTCAGGAGTTCACAACCTTGGAGGTGGTTTAGGAGTTTCCAAAAGTAAGGGACATGGTAAACACTCCACAAACATGTAACTCTGCTGGCCTAAAACTTTTTGAGAAACTGCCTCTGAGCTTCCGCACTTGAAATATATGTTGTTTTCATGAGATTTGGCTTCATTTGTAGTGAGACCATCAAAGCTGGGTCTGCATCTATGTGACCTGGAGGACATGGTTTCTTATTTTCCAATGAACAAGATGAAGCAGTGCTGAATCCTCTCTTTATAGGTAAACTGAGGCCACTGGGGACTAAGTGTCTCCCCGTCTCCCCGTGTGGACTGTGAAGCCATTTGGTCCTCCTCCACTTTTTGTGGTGTTTAGGCTGCTGCACTGTGAGATTGGTATTTGTTTCACGAAATACTAGCAGCTAAACTGGGACACAGTGCTGGAGGGAGTTCTGTCACGTGTGGTGGGTCAGGGTCTGCAAGAGAATGCACCAACTAGGCATCTATCTCTCAAAGCTTGCCCCATTGCCCCCTTGTCCATATCAACCTGATTCTTAATTTTCCTCTTAAAACTCTCCATATAACAAGATGCCTTTACATATAAGTGTCTGATGGCAGCACCATGTCAGTTACAAGCCATTTGGAATCCAATGGTAGATGCACATGGTCCTACCACGGATGTTTTATCAAACGCCTCCCCACCAGTGCTCTAGACCCACTACTCAGCAGGCTCCAAATTAATGGCATCTCTGTTCTACACCATTTTCATGAAACTCAGTAAATCAAGGCACTGTCTGGTATACTCATGATCAGCAACAGGACATCCAATGTTTCTCCAGTGCCACCTGGTCATAGGAATTTCAAAAATTTCATGGTATTTATCCACCCATTTTTCAAGCATGAAGTTGGAGGCACTGTGGGTTTCAATTCATTAGGCAAACATTAAATGGTGAGGAAGCTCATTTCAATGAAATCTCTGGAGAACTGTCACAGGCAAGTCTTCCCAAAGAATGGACAAAACGTCACATTAGGCCAGGCCCATTGAGGACAACAATGTGAGGTCCATGTGTGTTTTGACTCTCAATTATGGCTGCCATTTCTATAAGAATAAAATCATGTGATATCCTTGCTGAGATCCCAGGCCTCTGTGGAAATCTACCCGGGGCCTAGGTCTCAGTTTCCAAGAGTGACTTTCATGCGTGGCCTCTTAAAATCCCAACAAAATTCATGGCAATGCTTCTCTGAGTTCAGTTCCAAAACCCAGTGTCTAAGGGGAATCACACCAGAGTTCAAGCCCACGTGGACCCAGTCATTTTTTCCAATGCCACACAAATGACCAACATTAAAACCAAAACACTCCCACATGGCCCTCACCTTATTCCATATAGTCAATCATCTTAACATCTGGCTGGAGGTTTCCATGAGGGACGCAGCCCAAGACAGTGTTCAAAATCAGCTCGTTTGCCCCTCATTTGCCTAAAGTCAGGGTAGCCTGGACACCGTTGCTGTGAACCATGAGTGAACAAATAAGCCTGCCGTTAATACTTCTGTGTTTCTCCAATTTGAGGCCTACTGATTTTAGGTATGGATTCTTTAGGTGATTTAGAGTCATGCGAAAACACAAGCACCTCTGCAGGGCTCTAAGAACTCATTTGATCCAAAGAATCCGTATTCTCATTTGTTGGAGTGCAGGAACCTAACAGAGGAAGGCAAGAGACTTCATCCACAATGAATGATATTTTTTTGCCATTTTGGTTTTTGAGGCTAACATGGGATCATTCTTAAGTTCCATCAGGTGCTGAGAATCTAAGTCACAGCCACACACAGGTCCAAGAGGCTGATAAAGACACATCCCTTTCCAAAGCAATTAAACAAAGAGCCACAGGTGAGGCCCATTCATTTCCATTTGAAAACTGTTTTCTTCAAGCTTCACAAAGGGGTGGCCTGAGGCAAAGACCTTCCTGACATTCAGTGCAACACAACAATAAGTAAGCAAAAGGCCCAAAGCAGGGTTTCTGCACTGAGACTTTCCTGGTCACACAGAAATCTGAGTTTTCTGAGATGCTCGCCATTCTCTTCAGCTATCCAGTACATGGCCATGTCACAGAGCTTGGAGGTGGTATATATTTTGGACACAAATCCCTGAGCCTATTCTGGAGAGTGGCCAGAATTCAGGAAGAAAACAACAACTTAGAAAGATAGCAGGTGTTGCACATCGATAAGACAAGCTGCAGTCCATTCATAAGTTGGGCAGGATGAATTAGGGAAGATTTATACTAGACAGGACACATCCATTAATGCATTCTATTTTCTAATGTCTACAACAACGGACACAGTGGGATACACATAAACAGAAACACTCGCCTTGTCAAATGACTTACTAGAAACTGTCCGCTCCAAACCAAACAAACCGCCATTTCTATCTCTTCTCATAACATGAGACAAAACAACAAACCCAAACCCACTCCCACAAAGGCACCTCCTCCCCCCAAGTAGGTCTGTGGGTATCTGGAGTGTCCTCTGACTGTGGGCTATAATATGTTCCCCCGAAATGGCCTGTCTTCTCTCAGATCTTGTTTCCTTGACCAACTCTGTGAAGATGTAAGGAAAAAGTGGGTAGCCACTACCTGTTTACTCAGGAAAGGTCCATCTTCAGTGCTCTCCTGGCATTTGGCCATCCTCACATCATTAGGTACCAAGAAAACTGACTCTGTCCTTGGTAAATCCAAACAAGTGAGCCCACTGGGCCTGGAACTGGGACTTCCTCTGGGTGCCTGGCTTCTTGGATACCAAGTTCAGAGAGTTCCATCAAAAGGAAATGAGGTATGTCACATTCTTTGGAACTGAATGAGGTCACTGCCTTGGCAACCACTTTCTCCTAACAGTTGCTTCCAAGGGTAACATAAGATGGAGGTTGCCCCTACTTCCTGTGACACTTTCATATGGTAGAATGTATATCAACCATTGGCACCCGGGAACAGCTCTCCACTCAGGCCTGGATTGGTCCACCTTCTCTACAATAAGAAGAGAGAGGCAGATTCAGACACATCCCTTCATCCTGACCAGGTTGTTTGCCATGGAAGATGACTTTTGCTCTCTCAGGTGCTTCATACCTGCCTACAACTTCCCCAGGTATCATTTTTGCATGGACATTTGAGGTTCTCCTCAGGTGGAAGGTTCCCAACTTTCCTGTATTGTCAGAACCACTCTGTCCCTGCACTTCTGTAAAATGATTGAGGAAACAGTGTATACTTGGGGTTAAAAACAGGTTTGATTTGGTAACGGATGATTCTGTGTGATGAATAATGGTATTTGGAACCTGCAATATTTACAAGAATATAGAGGTGAAATATAAGTATGAAAACCGAAATCTAAGTATGATTTGAAGCCCAGAAGGGTTTTGCCCTTGATTGGGATACTTAGCTTTGAATTATGTTCTGCAAAGATGTCTCAGATAATTCGATATACAATGGTGTAGGACCTTGTACATTGGATGATTGAATTTAGAAGAGAACATCCAGTCAACGGGATATTCAGTAGGATTAGGAAGAAAGTCGGTAGGTTTAGGAAGAAGAGTGAGTATAGGATTTGGACCAAAAGTTCTTTAGCAATAGAGTTTCGGTTATAGAGTGAATGTAAATGTCAGCACATATGAAGAGTCAGTCACTATGTTGAAATGGGGAAAATATGTAGAAAAGCAGATATCAATGGAAACATCACGAAATCAGGCAAAGTATAAAGTGAGGGATAGAATTAGACATTTTCAACAGGGTTGAGTTTCAATATATAAATTAGTGAAAACAAATATATAGTCACCAATAGGATTGACAATTGACAGCATTAGGCAACCTGGACATGGATGTTTTTAGAAATCCATGTTCACTTTCCATTTAGGCTTTGGTACAATCATAAGTGTGACCTTTCCATTTTTTGTCCAGAACATTACTGTGATAATGAGGTGACATGAGTATTTCTTTCACCATTTCTGGGAGCAATATATTGAAGATGTAAAATTAGAATCGGTGATACAAATAGGTGTACCCTGTTTCTATGAACATAGAGAAAAACCACGAATAGACCATACTGTGAATAAATAATATAACTTTTTTGAACTTTAAATAATGAATTGAACTGATATCTGAAAGATAAAAGGAAATTGTATATTGATATACAATCATTCATTCCAACCAGTTATATATCTAATGGAAATATTAGTGTTTTGGTTTATCATGAAGAGTGTGTGAGTTTTGCTTCAAAATGATTATGGAAATTCAAAATAATGTCTTTGGATAGAAGTCTCATGAAAAGACCAGTCAAGAAACCCTGACAATACATGTGTTCTGAAGCAAGAAGTGATTAATGTTGAAACCAATGCCTATTAATTTGTGAACTTGTGGATGAAATGTATATCCTATGATGTGCAAAAACTGAAGAAACAATAATGTACCAGTGTCGAATACAAATGAATGACAAATTACATATCATGTCCCATAGGAGTCTACTTGCATTGATGTTAGACTGGGTCAGTTACTGTTGTTAAATAGGATTTGTATGCACCTTTCACTGAAGTTAGTTTTCAGTACTACAAAACAAATATGTATTTCACGTGGATGAATATTTCTGATTATAATCTTGTGAAAAGTTGATTACAAATCCACATACATGAACATGAATGATATAGAGAGTGTATAGTAGACACATATATTTTATATTTTGAAAAATTTGGAGAGAATATCTATATCTCTATCTATATCTATGTATCTATATCTATATATCTATATATCTATATATCTATATATCTATATATCTATATATCTATCTATCTATCTGTATATATATATATATATATATATATATATATACACACACATACACACACACACAAACACATACACACACACAACACTCACAGACATTAAAAAGTACCAATATAAATGCCAATCTGAATTCATCAGTAAATATATATCATCCACAGAGGCAAAAATATTTATTTTACTGAACATGAGTTTATGTATAAAGTTGTTCTACTAGGACGCTCTTTTATAGGTTGAATTTTCATTTCCAATAGCATTTAGGAAGAGTGAACACTTCTCACAGTTTGTATCTGCCAGGACTGCCACCTCACAAAAATGTACGTGTGATACCTGGTAAGATTCTATTTAAGCATATAAATATACATGTGTGAAGAGGCTACAGAAGAGGGAAACAAGAATTCAAATATTTGTTAAGTTTAAAAACACATGGAGAATATTTCAATTAAAATATGACTAGATTTATAACCCCTACCTTATATAATGCAAATGTCGAGTCCAACTATACAACATGTCTCTTCTGAAGTGCTTGTATTTCTATTGTGTTGTGTTAATTACCCCCATTATATTAGGATGAATAGTCTGAGTCTACTAGGTATGGGTTAGTGTCAGGGATTCAGTACTTCGAATGGAAAATTGGAAAATGAATCCAATGTGTATGTAAATATATGCTGCACAAATATCCTCCTGCTCTCATCCAGAACAATGCCTTGACATTACCTTCACCCCAAGTAAGACAAAATTAGAGGAGAAGAGTTACAAAACCAGTGAATACATATCTGGAATGGAAAATGCTCAGGAGTTCACAACCTTGGAGGTGGTAGAGGAGTTTCCAAAACTAGGGGACAGGGTCAACACTCCACAAACATGGAGCTTGCTGGCCTAAAAACTTTTTGAGAAACTGCCTCTGAGCTTCCGCACGTGAAATATATGTTGTTTTCATGAGATTTGGCTTCCTTTGTAGTGAGACCATCAAAGCTGGGTCTTCATCTATGTGACCTGGAGGACATGGTTTCTTATTTTCCAATGAACAAGATGAAGCAGTGCTGAATCCTCTTTTTGTAGGTAAACTGAGGCCACTGGGGACTAATTGTCTCCCCGTGTGGACTGTGAAGCCATTTGTTCCTTCTCCTCTTTTTGTCGTGTTTTTGCTGCTGCACTGTGAGTTTGGTATTTGTTTCACGAAATACTAGGAGATAAACTGGGACACAGTGCTGGAGGGAGTTCTGTCATGTGTGGTGGGTCAGGGTCTGCAAGAGAATGCACCAACTATGCTTCTATCTCTCACAGCTTGCCCCATTGTCCCCTTGTCCATATCAACCTGATTCTTAATTTTCCTCTTAAAACTCTCCATATAACAAGATGCCTTTACATATAAGGGTCTGCTGGCTGCACCATGTCAGTAACAAGCCATTTGGAATCCAATGGTAGATCCACATTGCCCTACCACGGATGTTTTATCAAACACCTCCCCACCACTGCTCTAGACCCACTACTCAGCAGGCTCCAACATACTGGCATCTCTGTTCTACACCATTTTCATGAAACGCAGTAAATCAAGGCACTGTCTGGTATACTCATGATCAGCAACAGGACATCCAATGTTTCTCCAGTGCCACCTGGTCATAGGAATTTCAAAAATTTCATGGTATTTATCTAGCCATTTTTCAAGCATGAAGTTGGAGGCATTGTGGGTTTCAATTCATTCAGCAAACATTAAATGTTGAGGAAGCTCATTTCAATGAAATCTCTGGAGAAATCTCACAGGCAAGACTTCCCAAAGAGTGGACAAAATATCACATTAGGCGAGGCCCATTGAGGTCTACAATGTGAGGTCCATGTGTGTTTGACTCTCAACTATGGATGACATTTCTTTAAGAATAAAATCATGTGATATCCTTGCTGAGATTCTCAGGCCTCTGTGGAAATCCACCCGGGGCGTAGGTCTCAGTTTCCAAGAGTGACTTTCATCCGTGGCCTCTTAAAATTCCAACAAGATTCATAGCAATGCTTCTCTGAGTTCAGGTCCAAAACCCAGGATCTAAGGGAAATCACACTAGAGTTCAAGCCCACGTGGAACCAGTCATTTTTTCCAATGCCACACAAATGACCAAAATTAAACCCAAAACACTCACACATGGCCCTCATTTATTCCATATAGTCAATGATCTTAACCTCTGGCTGGAGGTTTCCAAGAGGGGCGCAGCCCAAGACAGTGTCCAAAATCAGCTCTTTTGCCAATCATTTGCCTAAAGTCAGGGTAGCCTGGACACCATTGCTGTGAACCAGGAGTGAACAAATAAGCCTGCCATTAATACTTCTGTGTTTCACCAATTTGAGGGCTACTGATTTTAGGTATCCCTTCTTTAGGTGATTTAGAGTCATGCGAAAACACAAGAACCTCTGCAGGGCTTTGAAGAACTCATTTGACTCACAGAATCCCTATTCTCATTTGTTGGAGTGCAGGAACCTAACAGAGGAAGGCAAGAGACTTCATCCACAATGAATGATATTTTTTGCCATTTTGGTTTTGGAAGCTCACATGGGATCATTCTTAAGATCCATCAGGTGCTGAGAATCTAAGTCACAGCCGCACACAGGTCCAAGAGGCTGATAAAGACACATCCCTTTCCAAAGCAATTAAGCAAAGAACCACAGGGGAGGCCCATTCATTTCCATTTGAAAACTGTTTTCTTCAGGCTTCACAAAGGGGTGGCCTGAGGCAAAGACCTTCCTGACATTCAGTGCAACACAACAATAAGTAAGCAAAAAGCCCAAAGCAGTGTTTCTGCACTGAGACTTTCCTGGTCACACTGATATCTGAGTTTTCTGAGATGCTCGCCATTCTCTTCAACTATCCTTTACATGGCCATGTCACAGAGCTTGGAGGTGGTACATATTTTGGACACAAATCCATGAGCCTATTCTGGAGAGTTTCCAGAATTCAGGAAGAAAACAACAACTTAGAAAGATAGCAGGTGTTGCACATCGATAAGACAAGCTGCAGTCCATTCATATATTGGGCAGGATGAATTATGGGAAGATTTATACTAGACAGGACACATCCATTAATGCATTCTCTTTTCTAATGTCTACAACAATGGACACAGTGGGATACACAGAAACAAGAAACACTCGCCATGTCAAATGACTTACTAGAAACAGTCCACTCCAAACCAAAGAAAACGCCTTTCCTATCTATTCTCAGAACATGAGACAAAACAACAAACACACACCCACTCCCAAAAAGGCACCTCCTTCCCCCAAGTAGGTCTGTGACTATCCGGAGTGTCCTCTGACTGGTGGGCCATAATATGTTCCCCCGAAATGGCCTGTCTTCTCTCAGATCTTGTTTCCTTGACCAACTCTGTGAAGATGTCAGGAAAAAGTGGTTAGCCACTACCTGTTTTCTCAGGAAAGGTCCATCTTCTGAGCTCTCCTGGCATTTGGCCATCCTCACATCATTAGGTACCAAGAAAACTGACTCTGTCCTTGGTAAATCCAAACAAGTGAGCCCACTGGGCCTGGGACTGGGACTGCCTCTGGGTGCCTGGCTTCTTGGATACCAAGTTCAGAGATTTCCATCACCAAGGAAATGAGGGATGTCACATTCTTTGGAACTGAATGAGGTCACTGCCTTGGCAACCACTTTGTCCTAACAGTTGCTTCCAAGGGTAACATAAGATGGAGGTTGCCGCTACTTCCTGTGACGCTTTCATAAGGTAGAATGTATATCAACCATTGGCACCCGGGAACAGCTCTCCACTCAGGCCTGGTTTGGTCCACCTTCTCTACAATAAGAAGAGAGAGGCAGATTCAGACACATCCCTTCATCCTGACCAGGTTGTTTGCCATGGAAGATGACTTTTGCTCTCTCAGGTGCTTCATACCTGCCTACAACTTCTCCAGGTATCATTTGTGCATGGACATTTGAGGTTCTCATCTGGTGGAAGGTCCCCAACTTTCCTGTATTGTAAGAACCACTCTGTCCCTGCTCTTCTGTAAAATGATTGAGGGAACAGTGTATACTAGGGGTTAAAAACAGGTTTGATTTGGGTGACGAATGATTCTGTGCGATGAATAATGGTATTGGGAACCTGCTATATTTACAAGAATATAGAGGTGAAATATAAGTATGAAAACAGAAATCTAGGTGTGATTTGAAGCCCAGAAGGGTTTTGCCCTTGATTGGGATACTTAGCTTTGAATTATGTTCTGCAAAGATGTCTCAAATAATTCGAATTACAATGGCATATGAAGTTGTACATTGGATGATTGAATTTAGAAGAGAACATCAGGTCAAAAAGGGATATTCAGTAGGATTAGGAAGATAGTCGGTAGGTTTAGGAAGAAGAGTGAGTATAGGATTTGGACCAAAAGTTCTTTAGCAATAGACTTTTGGTTATAGAGTGAATGTAAATGTCAGCACATATGAAGAGTCAGTCACTATGTTGAACTGGGGAAAATATGTAGAAAAGCAGATATCAATAGAAACATTATGAAATCAGGCAAAGTATAAAGTGAGTGATAGAA
Source organism: Callospermophilus lateralis (assembly GCF_048772815.1). NCBI lineage: Eukaryota > Metazoa > Chordata > Mammalia > Rodentia > Sciuridae > Callospermophilus > Callospermophilus lateralis. Next base: position 984,178 of record NW_027514441.1, on the reverse strand, counting down.
TTAGACATTTTCAACAGGGTTGAGTTTGAAAATATAAATAAGGAAAATATAAATATGTAGTCACCAATAGGATTGACAATTGACAGCATTAGGCAACCTGGAGATGGATGTTTTAGAAATCAATGTTCACTTTCCATTTAGGCTTTGGTAAAATCATAAGTGTGACCTTTCCATTTTTTGTCCAGAATATTACTGTGATAATGAGGTGACATGAGTATTTCTTTCACCATTTCTGGGAGCAATATGTTGAAGATGTAAAGTTAGAATCGGGGGTACAAAGAGGTGTACCCTGTTTCTATGAACATAGAAAAAAAGCATGAATAGACCATACTGTGAATAAATAATATAATTCTTTCAACTTTAAATAATGAATTGAACTGATATCTGAAAAATTAAAGGAAATCGTATATTGATATACAATCATTCATTGCAACCAGTTATATATCTAATGGAAATATTAGTGTTTTGGTTTATCTTAAAGAGTGTGTTAGTTTTGCTTCAAAATGATTATGGAAATTCAAAATAATGTGTTTGGAAAGAAGTCTGATGAAAAGACACGTCAAGAAACCCTGACAATACATGTTTTCTGAAGCAAGAAGTGATTAAAGTTGAAACAAATGCCTATTAATTTGTGAACTTGTGGATGAAATGTATATCCTATGATGTGCAAAAACTGAAGAAACAATAATGTACTAGTGTCGAATACAAATGAATGACAAATTACATATCATGTCCCATAGGAGTCTACTTACATTGATGTTAGACTGGGTCAGATACTGTAGAATAATTAGGATTTGTATGCACCCTTCATTGAAGTTAGTAGTCAGTACTAGGAAACAAATATGTATTTCAGGTGGATGAATATTTCTGATTATAATCTTGTGAAAAGTTGATTATAAATCCACATACATGAACATGAATGAGTTTAGAGAGTATATATTAGACAAATTTTTTCATATTTTGAAAAATTTGGAGAGTATATCTATATCTATACACACACACACACACACACACACGCACACACACAACACTCACAGACATTAAAAAGTACCAATATAAATGCCAATCGAAATTCATCAATAAATATATATCATCTACAGATGCAAAAATATTTATGTTACTGAACATGAGTTTGTGTATAAGGTTGTTCTTCTAGGACGCTCTCTTATAGGTTGAATTTTCATTTCCAACAGCATTTAGGAGGAGTGAACACTTCTCACAATTTGTATCTGCCAAGACATCCACCTTACAAAAATGTACGTGTGATACCTGGTAGGATTCTATATATGCATATAAATATACATGTGTGAATAGGCTACAGAAATTGGAAACAAGTATTCACATATTTGTTAAGTTTAAAAACACATAGAGAATATTTCAATTAAAATTTGACTAGATGTAAAACCCCTACCTTATATAATGCAAATGTCAAGTCCAACTATAGAACATGTCTCCTCTGAAGTGCTTGTATTTCTATTGTGTTGGGTTAATTTTCCCCATTATATTAGGATGAATAGTCTGAGTCTACTAGGTACGGGTTAGTGTCAGGGATTCAGTACTTCGAATGAAAAATTGGAAAATGAATCCAATGTGTATGTAAATATATGCTGCAGAAATATCCTCCCGCTCTCATCCAAAACAATGCCTTGACATTACCTTCACCCCAAGTAAGACACAATTAGAGGGAAGAGTTACACAATCAATGAATACATATCTGGAATGGAAAATGCTCAGGAGTTCACAACCTTGGAGGTGGTTTAGGAGTTTCCAAAAGTAAGGGACATGGTAAACAATCCACAAACATGTAACTCTGCTGGCCTAAAAACTTTTTGAGAAACTGCCTCTGAGCTTCCGCACGTGAAATATATGTTGTTTTCATGAGATTTGGCTTCCTTTGTAGTGAGACCATCAAAGCTGGGTCTGCATCTATGTGACCTGGAGGACATGGTTTCTTATTTTCCAATGAACAAGATGAAGCAGTGCTGAATCCTCTCTTTATAGGTAAATTGAGGCCACTGGGGACTAAGTGTCTCCCCGTCTCCCCATGTGGACTGTGAAGCCATTTGGTCCTCCTCCACTTTTTGTGGTGTTTAGGCTGCTGCACTGTGAGTTTGGTATTTGTTTCACGAAATACTAGCAGCTAAACTGGGACACAGTGCTGGAGGGAGTTCTGTCACGTGTGGTGGGTCAGGGTCTGCAAGAGAATGCACCAACTAGGCTTCTATCTCTCACAGCTTACCCCATTGCCCCCTTGTCCATATCAACCTGATTCTTAATTTTCCTCTTAAAACTCTCCATATAACAAGATGCCTTTACATATAAGGGTCTGCTGGCAGCACCATGTCAGTTACAAGCCATTTGGAATCCAATGGTAGATGCACATGGTCCTACCACGGATGTTTTATCAAACGCCTCCCCACCACTGCTCTAGACCCACTACTCAGCAGGCTCCAAATTACTGGCATCTCTGTTCTACACCATTTTCATGAAACTCAGTAAATCAAGGCACTGTCTGGTATACTCATGATCAGCAACAGGACATCCAATGTTTCTCCAGTGCCACCTGGTCATAGGACTTTCAAAAATTTCATGGTATTTATCTAGCCATTTTTCAAGCATGAAGTTGGAGGCACTGTGGGTTTCAATTAATTAGGCAAACATTAAATGGTTAGGAAGCTCATTTCAATGAAATCTCTGGAGAACTGTCACAGGCAAGGCTTCCCAAAGAATGGACAAAACGTCACATTAGGCCAGGCCCATTGAGGTCAACAATGTGAGGTCCATGTGTGTTTTGACTCTCAATTATGGCTGCCATTTCTTTAAGAATAAAATCATGTGATATCCTTGCTGAGATTCCCAGGCCTCAGTGGAAATCTACCCGGGGCCTAGGTCTCAGTTTCCAAGAGCGACTTTCATGCGTGGCCTCTTAAAATCCCAACAAAATTCATGGCAATGCTTCTCTGAGTTCAGTTCCAAAACCCAGTGTCTAAGGGGAATCACACCAGAGTTCAAGCCCACGTGGACCCAGTCATTTTTTCCAATGCCACACAAATGACCAACATTAAAATCAAAACACTCCCACATGGCCCTCACCTTATTCCATATAGTCAATAATCTTAACCTCTGGCTGGAGGTTTCCATGAGGGACGCAGCCCAAGACAGTGTCCAAAATCAGCTCGTTTGCCCCTCATTTGCCTAAAGTCAGGGTAGCCTGGACACCGTTGCTGTGAACCAGGAGTGAACAAATAAGCCTGCCGTTAATACTTCTCTGTTTCTCCAATTTGAGGCCTACTGATTTTAGGTATGGATTCTTTAGGTGATTTAGAGTCATGCGAAAACACAAGCACCTCTGCAGGGCTTTAAGAACTCATTTGATCCAAAGAATCCCTATTCTCATTTGTTGGAGTGCAAGAACCTAACAGAGGAAGGCAAGAGACTTCATCCACAATGAATGATATTTTTTTGCCATTTTGGTTTTGGAAGCTAACATGGGATCATTCTTAAGATCCATCAGGTGCTGAGAATCTAAGTCACAGCCACACACAGGTCCAAGAGGCTGATAAAGACACATCCCTTTCCAAAGCAATTAAACAAAGAGCCACAGGTGAGGCCCATTCATTTCCATTTGAAAACTGTTTTCTTCAGGCTTCACAAAGGGGTGGCCTGAGGCAAAGACCTTCCTGACATTCAGTGCAACACAACAATAAGTAAGCAAAAGGCCCAAAGCGGGGTTTCTGCACTGAGACTTTCCTGGTGACACTGAAATCTGAGTTTTCTGAGATGCTCACCATTCTCTTCAGCTATCCAGTACATGGCCATGTCACAGAGCTTGGAGGTGGTACATATTTTGGACACAAATCCCTGAGCCTATTCTGGAGAGTGGCCAGAATTCAGGAAGAAAACAACAACTTAGAAAGATACCAGGTGTTGCACATTGATAAGACAAGCTGCAGTCCATTCATATGTTGGGCAGGATGAATTATGGGAAGATTTATACTAGACAGGACACATCCATTAATGCATTCTCTTTTCTAATGTCTACAACAATGGACACAGTGGGATACACAGAAACAGAAACACTCGCCTTGTCAAATGACTTACTAGAAACTGTCCACTCCAAACCAAACAAACCGCCATTTCTATCTATTCTTTGAACCTGAGACAAAACAACAAACCCAAACCCACTCCCACAAAGGCACCTCCTTCCCCCAAGTAGGTCTGTGACTATCTGGAGTGTCCTCTGACTGGTGGGCCATACTATGTTCCCCCGAAATGGCCTGTCTTCTCTCAGATCTTGTTTCCTTGACCAACTCTGTGAAGATGTCAGGAAAAAGTGGTTAGCCACTACCTGTTTTCTCAGGAAAGGTCCATCTTCAGAGCTTTCCTGGCATTTGGCCATCCTCACATCATTAGGTACCAAGAAACCGACTCTGTCCTTGGTAAATCCAAACAAGTGAGCCCACTGGGCCTGGGACTGGGACTGCCTCTGTGGGCCTGGATTCTTGGATACCAAGTTCAGAGAGTTCCATCACCAAGGAAATGAGGTATGTCACATTCTTTGGAACTGAATGAGGTCACTGCCTTGGCAACCACTTTGTCCTAACAGTTGCTTCCAAGGGTAACATAAGATGAGGTTGCCCCTACTTCCTGTGACACTTTCATAAGGTAGAATGTATATCAACCATTGGCACCCGGGAACAGCTCTCCACTAAGGCCTGGATTGTTCCACCTTGTCTACAATAAGAAGAGAGAGGCAGATTCAGACACCTCCCTTCATCCTGACCAGGTTGTTTTTAATAAAATATGACTTTTGCTCTCTCAGGTGCTTCATACCTGCCTACAACTTCTCCAGGTATCATTTGTGCATGGACATTTGAGGTTCTCATCAGGTGGAAGGTCCCCAACATTCCTGTAGTGTCAGAACCACTCTGTCCCTGCACTTCTGTAAAATGATTGAGGAAACAGTGTATACTTGGGGTTAAAAACAGGTTTGATTTGGTGACGAATGATTCTGTGCGATGAATAATGGTATTTGGAACCTGCAATATTTACAAGAATATAGAGGTGAAATATAAGTATGAAAACAGAAATCTACGTATGATTTGGAGCCCAGAAGGGTTTTGCCCTTGATTGGGATACTTAGCTTTGAATTATGTTCTGCAAAGAGGTCTCAGATAATTCGATATACAATGGTATAGGACCTTGTACATTGGATGATTGAATTTAGAAGAGAACATCCAGTCAACGAGATATTTAGTAGGATTAGGAAGATAGTCGGTAGGTTTAGGAAGAAGAGTGAGTATAGGATTTGGACCAAAAGTTCTTTAGCAATAGACTTTCGGTTATAGAGTGAATGTAAATGTCAGCACATATGAAGAGTCAGTCACTATGTTGAACTGGGGAAAATATGTAGAAAAGCAGATATCAATAGAAACATTACGAAATCAGGCAAAGTATAAAGTGAGTGATAGAAGTAGACATTTTCAACAGGGTTGAGTTTGAAAATATAAATTAGGAAAAAACAAATATGTAGTCACCAATAGGATTAACATTTGACAGCATTTGGCAACCTGGACATGGATGTTTTTAGAAATCCATGTTCATTTTCCATTTAGGCTTTGGTACAATCATAAGTGTGACCTTTCCATTTTTTCTCCAGAATATTACTGTGATAATGAGGTGACATGAGTATTTCTTTCACCATTTCTGGGAGCAATATATTGAAGATGTAAAATTAGAATCGGGGGTACAAATAGGTGTACCCTGTTACTATGAAAATAGAGAAAAAGCATGAATAGACCATACTGTGAATAAATAATATAACTTTTTTAACTTTAAATAATGAATTGAACTGATATCTGAAAAATTAAAGGAAATCGTATATTGATATACAATCATTCATTCCAACCAGTTATATATCTAATGGAAATATTAGTGTTTTGGTTTATCATGAAGAGTGTGTGAGTTTTGCTTCAAAATGATTATGGAAATTCAAAATAATGTGTTTGGAAAGAAGTCTCATGAAAAGACCAGTCAAGAAACCCTGACAATACATGTGTTCTGAAGCAAGAAGTGATTAAAGTTGAAACAAATGCCTATTAATTTGTGAACTTGTGGATGAAATGTATATCCTATGATGTGCAAAAACTGAGGAAACAATAATGTACCAGTGTCGAATACAAATGAATGACAAATTACATATCATGTCCCATAGGAGTCTACATTCATTGATGTTAGATTGGGTCAGTTACTGTTGTTAATTAGGATTTGTATGCACCTTTCACTGAAGTTAGTTTTCAGTACCACAAAACAAATATGTATTTCAGGTGGATGAATATTTCTGATTATAATCTTGTGAAAAGTTGATTACAAATCCACATACATGAACATGAATGATATAGAGAGTGTATATTAGGCACATATATTTTATATTTTGAAAAATTTGGAGAGTACATCTATATCTATATCTATACCTATATCTATCTATCTATCGATCTATATCTATATCTATATCTATATATATATATATATATATATACACACACACACACACACACACACACACAAACACATACACACACACAACACTCACAGACATTAAAAAGTACCAATATAAATGCCTATCTGAATTCATCAGTAAATATATATCATCCACAGGGGCCAAAATATTTATTTTACTGAACATGAGTTTATGTATAAAGTTGTTCTACTAGGACGCTCTTTTATAGGTTGAATTTTCATTTCCAATAACATTTAGGAAGAGTGAACACTTCTCACAATTTGTATCTGCCAAGACTGCCACCTCACAAAAATGTACGTGTGATACCTGGTAGGATTCTATATATGCATATAAATATACACGTGTGAAGAGGCAACAGAAGAGGGAAACAAGAATTCACATATTTGTTAAGTTTAAAAACACATGGAGAATATTTCAATTAAAATTTGACGAGATTTATAACCCCTACCTTATATAATGCAAATGTCGAGTCCAACTATACAACATGTCTCCTCTGAAGTGCTTGTATTTCTATTGTGTTGTGTTAATTTCCCCCATTATATTATAATGAATAGTCTGAGTCTACTAGGTATGGGTTAGTGTCAGGGATTCAGTACTTCGAATGAAAAATTGGAAAATGAATCCAATGTCTATGTAAATATATGCTGCACAAATATCCTCCCGCTCTCATCCAAAACAATGCCTTGACATTACCTTCACCCCAAGTAAGACACAATTAGAGGAGAAGAGTTACACAATGAGTGAATACATATCTGGAATGGAAAATGCTCAGGAGTTCACAACCTTGGAGGTGGTTTAGGTGTTTCCAAAAGTAAGGGACATGGTAAACACTCCACAAACATGTAACTCTGCTGGCGTAAAAACTTTTTGAGAAACTGCCTCTGAGCTTCCGCACTTGAAATATATGTTGTTTTCATGAGATTTGGCTTCCTTTGTAGTGAGACCATCAAAGCTGGGTCTGCATCTATGTGACCTGGAGGACATGGTTTCTTATTTTCCAATGAACAAGATGAAGCAGTGCTGAATCCTCTCTTTATAGGTAAACTGAGGCCACTGGGGACTAAGTGTCTCCCCGTCTCCCCGTGTGGACTGTGAAGCCATTTGTTCCTTCTCCTCTTTTTGTGGTGTTTTTGCTGCTGCACTGTGAGTTTGGTATTTGTTTCACGAAATACTAGGAGATAAACTGGGAAACAGTGCTGGAGGGAGTTCTGTCATGTGTGGTGGGTCAGGGTCTGCAAGAGAATGCACCAACTATGCTTCTATCTCTCACAGCTTGCCCCATTGTCCCCTTGTCCATATCAACCTGATTCTTAATTTTCCTCTGCTAACTCTCCATATAACAAGATGCCTTTACATATAAGGGTCTGCTGGCTGCACCATGTCAGTTACAAGCCATTTGGAATCCAATGGTAGATCCACATGGCCCTACCCCGGATGTTTTATCAAACACCTCCCCACCACTGCTCTAGACCCACTCCTCAGCAGGCTCCAACATACTGGCATCTCTGTTCTACACCATTTTCATGAAACTCAGTTAATCAAAGCACTGTCTGGTATACTCATGAACAGCAACAGGACATCCAATGTTTCTCCAGTGCCACCTGGTCATAGGAATTTCAAAAATTTCATGGTATTTATCTAGCCATTTTTCAAGCATGAAGTTGGAGGCACTGTGTGTTTCAATTCATTCAGCAAACATTAAATGTTGAGGAAGCTCATTTCAATGAAATCTCTGGAGAACTCTCACAGGCAAGGCTTCCCAAAGAGTGGACAAAAGGTCACATTAGGCCAGGCCCATTGAGGTCTACAATGTGATGTCCATGTGTGTTTTGACTCTCAACTATTGCTGCCATTTCTTTAAGAATAAAATAATGTAATATCCTTGCTGAGATTCCCAGACCTCTGTGGAAATCCACCCGGGGTCTAGGTCTCAGTTTCCAAGAGTGACTTTCATGCTTGGCCTCTTAAAATCCCAACAAAATTCATGGCAATGCTTCCCTGAGTTCACTTCCAAAACCCAGTCTCTAAGGGGAATCACACCAGAGTTCAAGCCCACGTGGACCCAATCATTTATTCCAATGCCACACAAATGAGCAACATTAAAACCAAAACACTCCCACATGGCCCTCATCTTATTCCATATAGTCAATCATCTTATCTTCTGGCTGGAGGTTTCCATGAGGGGTGCAGCCCAAGACAGTGTCCAAAATCAGCTCCTTTGCCCCTCATTTGCCTTAAGTCTGGGTAGCCTGGACACCGTTTCTGTGAACCAGGAGTGAACAAATAAGCCTGCCTTTAATACTTCTGTGTTTCTCCAATTTGAGGCATACTGATTTTAGGTATCGATTCTTTAGGTGATTTAGAGTCATGCGAAAACACCAAAACCTCTGCAGGGCTTTGAGGAACTCATTTGACCCAAAGAATTCCTATTCTAATTTGATGGAGTACAGGAACCTAACAGAGGAAGGCAAGAGACTTCATCCACAATGAATGATATTTTATGCTATTTTGGTTTGGAAGCTCACATGGGATCATTCTTAAGATCCATCAGGTGCTGAGAACCTAAGTCACAGCCACACACAGGTCCAAGAGGCTGATAAAGACACATCCCTTTCCAAAGCAATTAAGCAAAGAGCCACAGGTGAGGCCCATTCATTTCCATTTGAAAACTGTTTTCTTCAGGCTTCACAATGGGGTGGCCTGAGGCAGAGACCTTCCTGACATTCAGTGCAACACAACAATAAGTAAGCAAAAAGCCCAAAGCGGGGTTTCTGCACTGAGACTTTCCTGTTCACACTGATATCTGAGTTTTCTGAGATGCTCGCCATTCTCTTCAGGTATCCTGTACATGGCCATGTCACAGAGCTTGGAGGTGGTACATATTTTGGACACAAATCCATGAGTCGATTCTGGAGAGTGGCCAGAATTCAGGAAGAAAACAACAACTTAGAAAGATAGCAGGTGTTGCACATCGATAAGACAAGCTGCAGTCTATTCATATATTGGGCAGGATGAATTATGGGAAGTTTTATACTAGACAGGACACATCCATTAATGCACTCTCTTTTCTAATGTCTACAACAACGGACACAGTGGGATACACAGAAACAGAAACACTCGCCATGTCAAATTACTTACTATAAACTGTCCACTTCAAACCAAACAAACCGCTTTTCCTATCTATTCTCAGAACATGAGACAAAACAACAAACCCACACCCACTCCCACAAAGGCACCTCCTTCCCCCAAGTAGGTCTGTGACTATCCGGAGTGTCCTCTGACTGGTGGGCCATACTATGTTCACCCGAAATGGCCTGTCTTCTCTCAGATCTTGTTTCCTTGACCAACTCTGTGAAGATGTCAGGAAAAAGTGGTTAGCCACTACCTGTTTTCTCAGGAAAGGTCCATCTTCAGAGCTCTCCTGGCATTTGGCCATCCTCACATCATTAGGTACCAAGAAAACTGACTCTGTCCTTGGTAAATCCAAACAAGTGAGCCCACTGGGACTGGGACAGGGACTGCCTCTGGGTGCCTGGCTTCTTGGATACCAAGTTCAGAGAGTTCCATCACCAAGGAAATGAGGGATGTCACATTCTTTGAAACTGAATGAGGTCACTGCCTTGGCAACCACTTTGTCCTAACAGTTGCTTCCAAGGGTAACATAAGATGGAGGTTGCCCCTACTTCCTTTGACACTTTTATTAGGTAGAATGTATATCAACCATTGGCACCTGGGAACAGCTCTCCACTCAGGCCTGGTTTGGTCCACCTTCTCTACAATAAGAATAGAGAGACAGATTCAGACACATCCCTTCATCCTGACCAGGTTGTTTGCCATGGAAGATGACTTTTTCTCTCTTAGGTGCTTCATACCTGCCTACAACTTCTCCAGGTATCATTTGTGCATGGATATTTGAGGTTCTCATCAGGAGGAAGGTCTCCAACTTTCCTGTATTGTAAGAACCACTCTGTCCCTGCTCTTCTGTAAAATGATTGAGGGAACAGTGTATACTTGGGGTTAAAAACAGGTTTGATTTGGGTTACGAATGATTCTGTGCGATTAATAATGGTATTGGGAACCTGCAAAATTTACAAGAATATACAGGTTAAATATAATTATGAAAAGAGAAACCTAGTTATGATTTGAAGCCCAGAAGGGTTTTGCCATTGATTGGGATACTTAGCTTTGAATTATGTTCTGCAAAGGTGTCTCAGATAATTCGATATACAATGGCATACGACCTTGTACATTGGATGATTGAATTTAGAAGAGAACATCCAGTCAAAAAGGGATATTCAGTAGGATTAGGAAGATAGTCAGTAGGTTTAGGAAGAAGAGTGAGTATAGGATTTGGACCAAAAGTTCTTTAGCAATAGACTTTCGGTTATAGAGTGAATGTAAATATCAGCACATATGAAGAGTCAGTCACTATGATGAACTGGGGAAAATGTATAGAAAAGCAGATATCAATGGAAACATTATGAAATCAGGCAAAGTATAAAGTGAGGGATAGAATTAGACATTTTCAACAGGGTTGAGTTTCAATATATAAATTAGGAAAAAACAAATATGTAGTCACCAATAGGATTGACAATTGACAGCATTAGACAACCTGGACATGGATGATTTTAGTAATCCATGTTCACTTTCCATTTAGGCTTTGGTACAATCATAAGTGTGACCTTTCCATTTTTTGTCCAGAATATTACTGTGATAATGAGGTGACATGAGTATTTCCTTCACCATTTCTGGGAGCAATATATTGAAGATTTAAAATTAGAATTGGGGGTACAAAGAGGTGTACCCTGTGTCTATTAAGATAGAGATAAAGCATGAATAGACCATACTGTGAATAAATAATATAACTTTTTTGAACTTTATATAATGAATTGAATTGATATCTGAAAAATTACAGGAAATCGTATATTGATATACAATCATTCATTCCAACCAGTTATATATCTAATGGAAATATTATTGTTTGTTTTATCATGACGAGTGTGTGAGTTTTGCTTCAAAAGTGATTATGGAAATCAAAAATAATGTGTTTGGAAAGAAGTCTCATGAAAAGACCAGTCAAGAAACCCTGCCAGTACATGTGTTCTGAAGCAAGAAGTGATTAAAGTTGAAACAAATGCCTATTAATTTGTGAACTTGTGGATGAAGTGTATAACTTAAAATGTGCAAAAACTGAAGAAATAATAATGTACCAGTGTTGAGTACATATGAACGTCAAATTACATATCATGTCCCATAGGAATCTACTTGCATTGATGTTAGACTGGGTCAGTTACTGTAGAATAATTAGGATTTGTATGCACCATTCACTGAAGTTAGTTTTCAGTACTAGGAAATAAATATGTATTTCAGGTGGATGAATATTTCTGATTATAATCTTGTGAAAAGTTGATTATAAATCCACATACATGAAAATGAATGAATTTAGAGAGTTTACATTAGACACATATATTTCATATTTTGAAAAATCTGCAGAGTGTACAGATATATTACACACACACACACACACACACACACACAAACACACAAAACACTGACAGACATTTAAAAGAAGCAATATAAATGGCAATAGAAATTCATCAGTAAATATATATCACCCACAGATGCAAAAATATTTATTTTACTGAACATGAATTTATGTATAATGTTCTTCTACTAGGAAGCTCCCCTATAGGTTGAATTTTCAGTTCCAACAGCGTTTAGGAGGTGTGAACTCTTCTCACAGTTTGTATATGCCAAGTCAGCCACCTCAAAATGTACGTGTGATACCTGGTAGGATTCTATATATGCATATAAATATACAAGTGTGAATAGGCTAAAGAGAAAGGGAAACAAGAATTCTCGTATTTTTTAAGTTTAAAAACTTATGGAGAACTTCTTTGATTAAAAATTGACTAAATTTATAACTTTTACCTTATATAATGCAAAAGGCAAGTCCAACTATACAACATGCCTCCAATGAACTGCTTGTATTTCTATAGGTTTGGGGTATTTTTCTCTATCATATTAGGATGAGTTGTTTGAGTCTAGTAGGTATGGGTTAGTGTAAGGGATTCAATATTTCAAAATGAAAATTGGAAAATGAATCTAATTTGTATGCATATATATGCTGCGCAAATATCCTCCCACTCTCATCCAGAACAATGCCTTGACATTACCTTCACCCCAAGTAAGACACAATTAGAGGAGAAGAGTTAGAAAATCAGTGAACACATATCTGGAATGGAAAATGCTCAGGAGTTCACAACGTTGGAGGTGTTAGAGGAGTTTCCAAAAGCAAGGGACAGGGTAAACACTCCACAAACATGGAGCTCTGCTGGCCTAAAAACTTTTTGAGAAACTGCCTTGAGATAGGGCACTTAAATATATGTTGTTGTCAGGAGATTTGGCTTCCTTTGTAGTGAGACCATCAAAGCTGGGTCTGCATCTATGAGACCTGGAGGACATTGTTTCTGATGTTTCAATGAACATGAGGCAGCAGTGCTGATATTTTTCTTTTTAGGTAAACTGTGGCCTCTGGGGTCTAAGTGTCTCCCCATTGAACCGTGAAGCCATTTGGCCCTCCTACACTTTTTGTGCGGTTTTTGCTGCTGCACTGGTAGTTTGGTATTTGCTTCATAAAATAGAAGGAGTTCAACTGGGACACAGTGCTGGAGGGAGTTCTGTCACATGTGGTGGGTCAGGGTCTGCAGGAAAATGCACCAACCAATCTTCTATCCCTCAAAGCTTACCCCATTGCATCCTTGTCCATAGCAACCTGATTCTGAACATTGCCCTGAATCCTCTCCATATAACAAGATGCCTTTACTTATAAGGGTCTGCTGGTTGCACCATGTAAGCCACAAGCCATTTTTAAGCCAATGGAAGATCCAAATTGCTCCAACACAGAAGTTTTATCACACTCCTGCCCACCACAACTCTAGGCCCACTTCTTAGGAGCCTGAAACTTACTGGGACCTCTGTTGTACACCATTTTCATAAAACCCAGTCAAGCAAGGCACTGTCAGGTACATCTATGATCAGCAGCAGGACATCCAAAGGTTCTCTAGTGCAACCTAGTCATGGGAATTTCAAAAATTTCATGGTATTTTTCTAGACATTTTACAAGGATGAAGTTGGAAGCACTGTGGGTTTCAATTTTTTCAGGAACCATTAAATGGTGAGGAAGATTATTTCAATGAAAGCTCTGAAGAACCCTCACAGGCAAGGCTTCTCAAAGAGTGAACAAAAGGTCACATTAAGCCAGGCCCATTGAGGTCTACAATGTGAGTTCCATGTGTGTTTTGACTCTCAAATATGGCTGCCAAGTCTTTCGAATGAAATCATGTGATACCTTGGCTGAGATTCCCAGTGCTCTGTGCAAAGCCACTCTGGGGCTACATCTCAGTTTCCCAGGGTGACTCTCATACATGGCCTCTTTAATCCCAACACAATACATGGCAATACTTTTCTGAGGTCAGTTTCTGAACTCAGTCTCTAAGGGGAATCACACCAAAGTTCAAGCCCAGGTAGACCCAGTTATGTCTTCCAACTGCCACACAAATATCCACAATTAAATCCAAAACACTCCCACATGTCACTCATCTTTTCTATATACCCACTCATCATAACCTCTGGCTGGAGGTTTCCATGAGGGGTGCTGCCCAAGACAGTGTCCCAAATAACCACCCTTGCCCCTCATTTGCCTAAAATCAGGGTGGCCTGGACATCCTTCCAGTGAACCAGGAGTGATCAAATTGGCCGGCCATTAAGATGGCACTGCTTCTCCAATTTGAGGCCTACTGACTGTGGGGTTTAGAGTCTTTATGTGATTTGGAGTCATGAGAAAAATCAAGCACTTATGGGCTATCCTCTGCAGGGTTTTGAGGAACACATTTAAACCAAATGATCACTATTCTCACTTGATGAAGGTCAGGAACCTTACAGAGGAATGCGAGAGACTTCATCCAAAATGTATGCTCTTTTGTCCATTTTGGTTTTGGATGCACACATGGGATCTTTCTTTAGATCCATCAGGTGCTAAGAATCTAAGCCACAGCCTCACACAGGGCCAAAAAGCTGATTCAGACACATCCCTTTCCAAAGCAATTAAGCAAAGAGCCACAGGTGATGCCCATTCATTTCTATTTGAAAACTATTTCTTTTGACTCTACAAAGGTGTGGCCTGAGGCAAAGACGTTCTGACATTCAGGGCAACAGAACAATTGGTAAGCAAAAGGCCCAAAGCAGGGTTTCTCCATTAGAATTTTCTAGTCACACTCATATCTGAGTTTTCTTAGATGCTCCCATTCCTTTCAGCAATGCAGTACATGGCCAAGTCTCAGAGCTTGGAGGTGGTACATATTTTGGACACAAAACAATGAGACTATTCTGGAAATGGGCCAGAATTCAGGAAGAAAACAGGACCTTAGCAAGATTGTAGGAGTTGCCCACCCATAAGTCAAGCCACAGTCCATTCATAAATTGGGCAAGATGAATCTTGGGAAGCTTTCTACTAGTCAGGACACATACAATGATTCATTCTCTTTTCTAATGTCTAAAACCACGGACACAGTGGGATACACAGACAAAGAGACACTGGCCTGGTCAAACGACTTACCAGAAACAGTTCACTCCAAAACAAACAAACCGCCTTTCCTACATATTCTCAGAACATGAGACAAAACCACAAACCCACACCCACACACACAAAGGCAGCTCCTTCCCCCAAGTAGGTCTGTGACTATCAGGAGTGTCCTCTGACAGGTGGGCCATACTATGTTCTGATGAAATCGCCTGTCCTGTGTCAGATATGGTCTCATTGGCCCAATCTGTGAAGTTGTCACTAGCCAGCTGTGAGCAACTACCTGCTTTCTCAGGAAAGGCCTCTCTTCAGAGCTTTCCTGACATTTGTCCATCCTCACATCAGTAGGTACCAAGAAAGACTGACTCTGTCCTTGTTAAATCCAAACAAGTGAGACCACTGGGACTGGGAATGGGACTGGCTCTGCGTGCCTGGCTTCCCGGATCCTAAGTTCAGAGAGTTTCATCACCAAGGAAGTGAGGTGAGATTACTTCCTTCAGGAATTTAATGAGGTCACTGCCTTGGCAACCACTTTGTCCTAACAGTAGCTTCCAATAGTCCTATGAGATGGAGGCAGCCCTTACTTCCTGTGACACTTTCATATGTTAGAATGGTATATCAACCATAGGCACCCAGGAACAGCTCTCCACACATGCCTGGTATGGTCCATCTTCTCTACATTAAGAAGAGAGGCTTATTCAGACAAAACCCTTCATTCTGGAAAGGTTGTTTGCGATGGAAGATGACTTTTGCTCTCTCAGGTCCTTCATAGCTGCCTAATCTTCTCCAGGGATCAAATCTGCATGGACCTTTGAGGTTCTCAGCAGGAGGCAGATCCCCTACATTCCTGTATTGTAAGATGAACTCTCTCGCTGCTCTTCTGTAAAGTTAGATTGAGGGAAGAGTGTATGGTTAGGGTTATTAACATGTTCGATTTGGATTACGAATCATCCTGCAGGATGATTAATAGTATTGGGAACCTGCGATATTTATAAGATTATAGAGGTGAAATATAAGTATGAAAACAGAAATGTTGGTAAGATTTGAAGCCCAGAAGGGCATTAGGCCCTTTATTGGGATACTTAGCTTTTAATTACGTTCTACACAGATGTCTCAGATAAAATGATAATCAATGGCATAGGACCTTATACCTTGGATGTTTGATTTTAGAAGAGAACATCCACTCAAATTGAGATAGTCGGTGGGATTAGGAAGATAGTCGGTAGGTTTATAAAAAAGAGTGAGTATAAAATTTGGACAAAAATTTCTGTAGCAATAGGGTTTCGGTTATAGAGTGAATGTAAATGTCAGCACATGTGAAGAGTCAGTCACAATGATTAACTGGGGAAAATATGTAGGAAGGAAAATATCAATAGAGACATTATGAAATGAGGCAATTATATAGTGAGTGATAGGATTAGACATTTTCAACAGGGTTGAGATTGAGTACATAATCTTAGGAAGAAACAAATATGTAGTCACCAATAGGAATGACATTTGAAAGCATTAGGCAACCTGGATATGGATGTTTTTAGTAAGCCATGTTCACTTTCCATTTAGGATTTGGTACAATCATAAGTGTGACCTTTGCATTTTGTGCCCAGAAAATTATTGTGATCAAATATATATGTAGATCATATGATATGTGTATTTCTTCCACCATTTCTGGGAGCAATATTTGAGGACACATAAATTAGTATTGTGGGTACCAAGTGGTGTACCCTGTGTCTACGAATATAGAGATAACGCATGAATAGACCTTAGTGTGAATAAATAATATAACTTTTTTCACTTTAAATAATGGATTGAATTGATATCTTAAAATATATAGGAAATCATATATTGACATACAATCATTCACTCCAACCAGTTACACATATAATGGTAATCTTAGGGTTATTGTTTATCATGAAGTGTGTGTGAGTTTTGTTTCAAAAGTGTTTATGGAAATCGAAAATAATGTGTTTGGAAGGAAGTCTCATGAAAAGACCAGTCAAGAAATATGGAGGAATCCATGTGTTCAAAGCAGGAATTGATTGAAAGTGAAACAAATGCCTATAACTTTGCTAAATTGTGGATGAAATATATATCCTGTGATGTGCATAAACTGATGAAATAGTAATGTACCAGTGTTGAATAAAAATGAACGTCAAAGTACACATCATGTCCCATAGGAATCTACTTGCATTGATGTTAAACTGGTTCAGTTACTGTAGAAATATTAGGATTTCATGCATTATTCACCGTAGTTAGTTTTATTTTTTTTCATTTTTATTTATAATTGTTCAAAATATTACATAGTTGTTATATCATATTTCACACTTTGATTGAAGTGCATTATGTACTCCCATTTTAACCCCATGTACAGATTACAGAATCACATCATTTACACATCTATTGATTCACATATTGCCATACTAGTGTCTATTGAATTCTGCTGCCTTTCCTATCCTCTACTATCCCCCCTCCCCTCCCCGCCCCTCCCCTCTTCTCTCTCTACCCCCTCTACTGTAATAAATTTGTCCCCCTTGTATTATTTTTCCCTTTCCCCTCACTTTCTCTTGTATGTAATTTTATATAACCCTGAGGGTCTCCTTCCAATTCCATGCAATTTTCCTTCTCTCTCCCTTTCCTTTCCACCTCTCATCCCGGTTTAATATTAATCATCTTGTCATGCTCTTTGTCTCTCCTCTGTTCTTAGTTACTCTCCGTATATCAAAGATGACATTTGGCATTTGTTTTTTAAGGATTGGGTAGCTTCACTTAGCATAATCTGCTCTAATGCCATCCATTTCCCTTCAAATTCTATGATTTTTTTTTCATTTTTCAATGCAGAGTAATACTCCATTGTGTATAAATGCCACAGTATTTTCTCCATTCTTTCATTGAAGGGCATCTAAGTTGGTTTCACAGTCTTCCTGTTGTGAATTGTTCTGCTATGAACATCGATGTAGCAGTGTCCCTGTAGCATGCTCTTTTTAGGTCTTTAGTGAATAGACTGAGTAGGGGAATAGCTGGGTCAAATGGTGGTTCCATTCCCAGCTTTCCAAGAAATCTCCATACTGCTTTCCAAATTGGCTGCACCAATTTGCAGTCCCACCAGCAATGTACAAGTGTACCTCTTTCCCCACATCCTTGCCAGAACTTGTTGTTGTTTGACTTCATAATGTCTGCCAATCTTACTGGAGTGAGATGGTATCTTAGGGTGGTTTTGATTTGCATTTCTCTGACTGCTGGAGATGGTGAGCATTTTTTCATGTACTTTTTGATTGATTGTAAGTCCTCATCTGATAAGTGTCTGTTGAGGTCCTCAGCCCATTTGTTGATTGGGTTATTTGTTATCTTATTGTCTAATTTTTTGAGTTTTTTGTATACTCTGGATATTAGGGCTCTATCTGAAGTGTGAGGAGTAAAGATTTCTTCCCAGGATGTAGGCTCCCTATTTACCTCTCTTATTGCTTCTTTTGCTGCGAAAAAACTTTTTAGTTTATGTCCCATTTGTTGATTCTAGTTATTAACTCTTGTGCTATGGGTGTCCTATTGAGGAATTTGGAGCCCGACCCCACAGTATGCACATCGTAAGCAAATTTTTCTTCTATCAGACACTGTGTCTCTGATTTGATATCAAGCTCATTGATCCATTTTGAGTTAACTTTTGTGCATGGCAAGAGAAAGGGATTCAGTTTCAATTTGTACATATGGATTTCCAGTTTTCCAAACACCATTT
This sequence comes from Callospermophilus lateralis, assembly GCF_048772815.1. Taxonomy (NCBI): domain Eukaryota; kingdom Metazoa; phylum Chordata; class Mammalia; order Rodentia; family Sciuridae; genus Callospermophilus; species Callospermophilus lateralis. Next base: position 965,350 of record NW_027514441.1, on the reverse strand, counting down.
GTTGAAGATGCTATCCTTCCTCCATTGCATGCTTTTAGCCCCTTTATCAAATATAAGATAGTTGTAGTTTTGTGGATTGGTTTCTGTGTCCTCTATTCTGTACCATTGGTCCACCGGCCTATATTGGTACCAGTACCATGCTATTGTTGTTACTATTGCTCTGTAGTATAGTTTGAAGTCTGGTATCGCTCTACCGCCTGATTCACACTTTCTGCCTAGCATTGTTTTTGCTATTCTGGGACTTTTATTTTTTCATATGTATTTCATGATTGCTTTCTTTATTTCTACAAGAAATGCCTTTGGGATTTTGATTGGCATTGCATTAAACCTATAGAGAAATTTTGGTAATATCACCATTTTGATGATGTTAGTTCTGCCTATCCATGAACAGGATATATTTTTACATCTTCTAAGATTTTCTTATATTTCTCTCTTTAGGGTTCTGTAGTTTTCATTGTATAAGACTTTCACCTCTTTTGTTAGGTTGATTCCCATCTTTTTTTTTTTTTTTAGGATATTGTGAATGGAGTGGTTGTTCTCATTTCCATTTCAGAGGATTTGTCGCTGATATAGAGGAATGCCTTTGATTTATGTGTGTTGATTTTACATCCTGCCACTTTGCTGAATTCATTTATTAGCTCTATTAGTTTCTTTGTAGACCCTTTTGGGTCTGTTAGGTATAGAATCATGTCTTCTGCAATAGTAATAATTTAAGTTCTTCTTTTCCTATTTTTATGCCTTTAATTTCTTCCGTCTGTCTAATTGCTCTGGCCAGTGTTTCGAGAACTGTATTGAACAGAAGTGGTGAGAGAGGGCATCCCATTCTTGTTCCAGATTTTAGAGGGAATGCCTTCAATTTTTCTAGATTCAGAATGATGCTAGCTTGAGGCTTAGCATAGATTGCTTTTACAATATTGAGGTATGTTCCTGTTATTCCTAGTTTTTCTAGAGTTTTGAAGATAAAGGGATGCTGTACTTTGTCGAATGCTTTTTGTGCATCTATCGAGATGATCATATGGTTCTTATTTTTAAGTCTATTGATGTGGTGAATAGCATTTATTGATTTTCGTATATTGAACAAGCCTTGCATTCCACGGATGAATCCTACTTGATGATGGTGCACAATTTTTTTAATATGTTTTTGTATCTGATTCGCCAGAATTTAATTAGGGATTTTTGCATTTAGGTTCTTTAGGGATATTGGTCTGTAGTTTTCTTTGTTTGAAGTGTTTATGTCTGGTGTAGAAATTAGGGTGATATTGGCCTGGTAGAATGTATTTGGAAGATCTCCCTCTTTTTCAATTTCCTGAAATAGCTTGATAAGTATTGGTATTAGTTCATATTTAAGGGTTTGTAAAACTCTGCTGTATACCCATACTGTCCTGGTCTTTTCTTAGTTGGTAATCTTTGGATGGTTTCTTCTATTTCCTCAATTGATATTGGTCTGTTTAGGTTGTCTATATCCTCCTGACTCAATCTGGACAGATCATATGACTTAAGAAATTTTTCGATGCCTTCACTATCTTCTATTATATTGGAGTATAACGAATCAAATTAATTTCTTATTCATCTTCTGTATTTCAGAAATATCTGCTGTGATTGCCAGGGGGTGACAAATAACTTGTGTAGATTGATACAGCAGGAGTGGAAGCCGTTTATTGTAGAATCCGAGCGATATTTATACATTTTATAAAGCTTATCTAATTAGCATAAAATAGATACAGCAGTCAACCAATAAGGAATCTCCACACTTAATGGCTTGCTTTTGTTACTTCAAAAACCACTCCCTATGGCATTTGGCCAGGCGCCATCCAGACTTGTTTACAGACCCTAACATTTCTCTGGCAAAATACCAGGTGCCATGCTGACTTGTTTATAGACCTTAACATGTGATATTGACTTTTTCATCCCGTATGCTAGTAATTTGAGTTTTCTCTCTTCTTCTTTCATTAGCATGGCTAAGGGTCTGTCGATTTTATTTATTTTTTCAAAGAACCAACTTTTAGTTTCCTCAATTTTTTCAATTGTTTCTTTTGTTTCGATTTCATTAATTTCAGCTTTGATTTTAATTAAATCTTACCTTCTACTTATTTTGCTGTTGTTTTCCTCTTCTTTTTCTAGGATTCTGAGATGAAGTATGAGATCATTTATTTGCTGTTGTTTTTTTCTTTTTTTAAGGAATGAAATCCAAGCAATGAATTTTCCTCTTAGAACGGATTTCAATGTGTCCCATAGATTCTGATATGTTGTGCCTGTGTTTTCATTTATCTCTAAGAATTTTTTAATTTCCTCCTTTATGTCTTCTATAACCCATTGTTCATTCAGTAACCTGTTGTTCATTCTACAAGTGATGCATGATTTTTTCTTCCTTCTTTTATCATTGATTTTTAGTTTATATTCCATTATGATCAGATAAGATGCATGGTATTATCTCTACTGCTATATATTGTCTAAGAATTGCCCTGTGACATAATATATGATCTATTTTTGAGAAGGATCCATGTGCTGCTGAGGAAAAATGTAACTGCTTGATGTTGTGGAGTATAATCTATATATGTCAATTAAGTCTAGGTTATTAATTGTGTTATTGAGTTCTATAGTTTTCTATTTCAACTTTTGTTTGGAAGACCTGTCCAGTGGTGAGAGAGGTGTGTTGAAGTCTCCCATGATTATTGTATGGTGCTCTATTAGACTCTTGATCTTGAGAAAAGTTTGTTTGATGGACATAGCTGCACCATTGTTTTGGGGCATATATATATTTATAATGGTTATGTCTTGTTGCTGTATGGTTCTCTTGAGCAGTATATAGTGTCCCTCTTTATCCCTTTTGATTAACTTTGGCTTGAAATCTATTTTATTTGATATGAGTATGGACACTCATACTTGTTTCTGAAATCCATATAAGTGATATGATTTTTCCCAACCTTTCCCCTTCAGTCTATGTATGTCTTTTCCTATCAAATGCGTCTCCTGTAGGCAGCATATTATTGGGTCTTGTTTTGTGATCCATTCTACTAGCCTCTGTCTCTTAATTGGTGAGTTTAAGGCATTAACATTTACAGTTATTATTGAGATAATGGTTGTTCTTCTAGCCCTATTTGTTTATTTATGTTATTAAACATGGATTGTTTTCTTCTTTCATTATTTCCCACTTTTACTGTACTACATCCCACTGTTGGTTTTTATTGTTATTTCCCTTTCTTCTTCCTGTAATATTTTCCGAGGATGTTTTGAAGAGATGGTTTCCTAGCTACAAATTATTTTAACTTTTTTTTATCATGGAAGGTTATAATTTTATCTTCCATCCTGAAGCTTAATTTCACTGGATACACAATTCTTGGTTGGAATCCATTTTCTTTCAGTGTTTGAAAAATGTTATTCAAGGATTTTCTAGCTTTCAGAGTCTTTGTTGAAAGATCAGCTGTTATCCTGATTGTTTTACCCCTAAATGTAATCTGCTTTTTTTCTCTTGTAGCATTTAAAATTCTCTCCTTATTGTGTACGTTGGGCATCTTCATTATAATGTGTCTAGGTGTGGATCTCTTATGATTTTGCACATTTGGCGTCCTGTAGGCTTCTAAGACTTGGGAGTCAGTCTGATTCTTTAAGTCTGGGAAGTTTTCTTGTATTATTTCATTGAATACATTCCTCATTGCTTTGGTTTTAACCTCTATACCTTCCTGTATTCCAATGACTCTTATGTTTGGTCTCTTTATGTTATCCAGTATTTCTTGGATATTCTGTTCATGGTTTCTTAACAGTCTTGCTGAGCTGTCTATGTTCTTTTCAAGTTGGAATACTTTGTCTTCATTGTCTGATGTTCTATCTTCTAAGTGTTCTACTCTGCTGGTAGTCTTCTCAATTGAGTTTTTTAGTTGGTTTATTGCTTTCTGCATTTCTAGGATTTCTGTTTGTTATTTTTTACAACCTCTATCTCTCTGTATAGCTGATCTTTTGCTTCTTGGATTTGTTTATGTAATTCATTGTCAAAGTGATCTTTCATTGTCTGATTTTGCTGTCTAATGTCTTCCTTGAGACTCCAGATCATCTGAAGCATGTATATCCTTAGTTCTTTATCTGACATTCCATCTGCTGCAGCTATTACCCGTGGACCCCTGGGGTGTTCTGCCGATCGGTCGCAGGTCTGCCTACCTTGTAGGTGCTGGCGGCGGCTCTGCTCTGCCCCTATTCCAATTGGGGTGACGTGACTACCATGCAGGTGTGTTGCTGGGCCTGTTCCGCCAGTTTGTCGCAGGTCTGCCTGCCTTGCGGGCACGGGCAATGGATCTGCTCTGCCCCTATTCCAAATGGGGTGAAGTGTCTGCCGTGCCGGCAGGGCGATGGACCTCTTCTGCCAGTCAGGTGCAGGTGTGCCTACCTTGCGGGCGCGGGTGATGGCTCTGCTCTGCCCCTACTCCAATTGGGGGGTTGTGACTACCATGCCGGCAGGTTGCTGGGCCTGTTCTGGGTGCGGGCGAAGGCTCTGCTCTTCCCCTACTAATATTGGGGTGACCTGACTACCATGCCGGTGGGCCACTGGGATTGTACTAGGTGCGGGAGAAGGCTCTGCTCTGCAACTACTCCAATTCGGTTGATGTGACTACCACGCCTGCGGGTCGCTGGGCCTGTTCTGGGCAAGGGCGGCGGCTCTGCTGTGCCTCTATTCCAATTGGGGTGACGTGACTACCATGCAGGTGTGTCGCTGGGCCTGTTCTGGGCGTGGGCGGCGGCTCTGCTCTGCCCCTCTGGCTTGATGACAAAGTGAGAGAGACCCGGGTGTTTGTGACTCACTTTCTTTACCAGGAGACCAACTGTTTCTGTCACCGCTGGTATCAATGAGGTTATCTCCTCTGCTGCTTTCTGATGACATCAGATCTCTGCCATGTTGGTATCCCATGCAAAAGGCAGCATTTCATTCCCTTTGCTGGGTGACTAAAGCAATCGGTGAGTCCTGACCGGCATTCACAAGCCCCGTCTCAATCCTGTTGCCACTGCCTATGAAGGCTCGGTTGATATTTACTGATATTCAGCAAGACCCGGACCGAGAAGCAGTTTCCACCGGTTCTTTAGCCCTGGGCCAGATCAGTTCCTGAAGGCGGAATTCGGCCGCTCTGGGCTCGCTGTATGTTCTAATAGAAGCAGGCTCCAAGACGCAGTTTCTGCGGGTTCTTTAGCACTGAGCCTGAGTAATTTGTCTGCAACACAAAGGTGAATGGCATCCTGAAATTACCTGTTCAATAGCTGAATAAGCTGCGATCAATCAAAAACAGGGATGATGAAGTCACCTCTCCATGATGGTGGCCGCTGGGTTCCTCTGTGGTCTGACGGGTGTGGAGAAACGAGTTGGACTGCATGCTTTCCCGTCTCAAACCCAGAATTCAGCACTGAGCACAGTGATTGCATACCTGGCAGGAGCCCACAGTACCTGCACCGCTGTATATTTGCCTTGCTATCTCGTCGTTTCCCAGCACGCGCCACAGACTCTAGCCACGGAGCGATTTCCTGAATAAGTCGCATGACCTTCTGTGAGGACAAATCACTCGCGTTTGAGCCCCCGTAGCTGATCCTCCTGAGATGGAAATATGTACACTTGGTTTTGGAGAAACACAATTTTGCTGGAAATTCCTAACAAGATAGGTTTTAGCCATTCTAACTCGTCATTCTCCCTCACAGTGACGCAGTACATGGGGGTGATGCACTACCTTCGCAGCCATCATATGATCCCCTGAAGTTAGTTTTCAGTACTAGGAAACAAATAAGTATTTCAAGTGGATGAATATTTCTGAGAATAATCTTTTGAAAAGTTGATTATAAATCCACATACATGAATATGAATGAATTTAGGGAGTGTATACTAAGAAAAATATACTTCATATTTTGAAAAATCTGCAGAGTGAAAAAAAATATATATATATATGTATATATATATATATATATATATATATATATATATATATATATATATACACATACACACAGAGACATTAAAAAGTAGCATTATGTATGCCAATCGAAATTCACCATGAAATATATATCATCCACAGATCCAAAAATATTCATTTTAATGAACATGGATTTATGTCGTTCAACTAAGAAGCTCACCCGTATGTTGAATTTTCAGTTCCAACAGCATTAAGTAGGAGTGATCTCTTCTCACAATTTGTATCTGCCAAGCCAGCCACCTCACAAAATGTACGAGTGATACCAGGTAGAATTCGATATGTGCATATAAAAATACATGTGATGAATAGGCTACAGAGAAAGGGAGACAGTTATTCACATATTTGTTAACTTTTAAAACACATGGAGAACTATTTCAATTAAAATTTGCTAGATTTATAACACCTACCATTTATCATACGAAAGGCAAGTCCAACTATACACCATGCCTCCTGTGAACCTCTTGTATTTCTATTCTGTTTGGGTTATTTTTCTCCATAATATTAGCATTAAAAGTCAAAGTCTATTAGGGTATGTGTTAGTGTCAGGGATTCAGTATTTCGAATGGAAAATTTGAAAATGTATCCAATGTGTATGCAAATATGTGCTACACAAAAAACTTTTCACTCTCATTCAGAAAAATGCCTTGACATTACCTTCGCCCCACATAAGACACAATTAGAGGAGAGGAGTTAGAAAATCTGTGAATACATATGTGAAATGGAAAATGCTCAGGAGTTCACAAATTTGGAGGTGGTAGAAGAGGTTCCAAAATTAAGGGACAGGGTAAACACTCCACAAACATGAAGTTCTGCCAGCCTGACATCTGGAGAAACTGCCTCTAAGGTTTGGCAATGAAATATATGCTGTTGTCAGGAGCATTAGCTTCATTTGGAGTGACACCATCAAAGCTGGGTCTTCATCTATGTGACATGGATGACATTGTTTCTTATTTTCCAATGAACATGAGGCAGCAGTGCTGAATTTTCTATTTGTATGTAACTTGTGGCCACTGGGGTCTAAGTGTCTCCCCGTGTGCACTGTAATTCCATTTGGTCATCCTCCACTATTCATGGTGTTTCTAGCTGCTGCACTGGGAGTTTGGAATTTGCTTCATGAATTACAAAGAGTTCAACAGGGACACAGTGCTGAAGTGAGTTCTGTCAATTGTGGTGGGTCGGGTTCTACAGGAGAATGCACCAACCAGGCTTCTATCCCACATTGCTTGCCCCATTGACCATAGCAACCTGATTTTGAACATTGCCCTGAAACCTCTCCATATAACAATATGCTTTTACATATAAGAGTCTACTGGCTGCAAAATGTCAGTCACAATCAATTTGCAAGCCAATGGCAGATCCACATGGCCCACCACAGATGTTTTATCCCCCACCTGCCAACCACTGCTCTAGGACAACTACTCAGCAGGATCCAACTTACTGGCATCTCTGTTCTACACCATTTTCATAAAACCAAGTCAATCAGGGCACTGTCTTACATACTCATGATCAGCAACAGGACATCCAAATGTTCTCCTGCCACCCGGTCACGGGAATTTCAAAAATTTTTATGGTATTTATCTAGCCAATTTTCAAGAGAGAAGTTGGAGGCACTGTGGGTTTCAATTTATTCAGGAACCATTAAATGGTGACTAAGTTCATTTCAATGAAAACTCTGGAGAATTCTCACAGGCAAGGCTTCCCAAAGAGTGGCCAAAATGTCAGATTAAGCCAGGCCCATTTAGGTCTACAATGTGAGGTCCATGTGTGTTTTGACTCTCAAAAATGGCTGCCAAGTCTTTAAGAATAAAATCATGTGATATCCTGGATGAGATTTCCTGTGATCTTTGGAAAGTCAACTTGGGCCTAGATGTCACTTTCCAAGGGCAACTCTCATGCATGGCCATCTAAAATCCCAACACAATTCATGGCAATACATCTCTGAGATCAGTACCAAAACTCAGGCTCTAAGGGGAATCACACCAGAGTGCAAGCCCAGGTGGACCCAGTCATCTCTTCCAACCACCATTCAAATATCCACAATTAAAACCAAAACACTCCCACATGGCCCAAATCTTCTTCCATATCGACACTCATCATAACCTGTGGCTGGAGGTTTCCATGAGGGGAGAAGCCCATGTCAGTGTCCAAAATAAGCTTCCTGCCCCTCATTTGCCTAAAGTCAGGGTGGCGTGGACACCCTTCCTGTAAACCAGGAGTGATCAAATAGGCCTTCCTTTAATACTGTTTGGCTTCTCCAACTTGAGGACTACTGACTTTGAGGTTTAGATTCTTTAAGTGAATTGGAGTCATGAGAAAAAACAAGCATCTATGGGCTAGCCTCTGCTGGGTTTTGAAGAACTTATTTGACCCAAAGGATCCCTGTTCTCACTTGATGGATTTCAGGAACCTACCAGAGGAAGGCAAGAGAGTTAATCAACAATATCTGATCTTTTTGCCATTTTGGTTTTGGATGCATTCATGGGATCTATCTTTAGATCCATCAGGTGCTGAGAATCTAAGCCACAGCCTCACACAGGGCCAAGAGACTGATTCAGACATATCCCTTTTCAAAGCAATTAAGCATGGATCCACAGGTGATGCCCATTTATTTGCATTTGAAAACTGTTTTCTTCAGGCTTCACAAAGTGGTTGCTTGAGGCAAAGATCTTCCTGACATTCAGGGCAACAGAACAATAGGTAAGCAAAAGGACCAAAGCAGGGTTTCTCCACTGAGACTTTCCTGGTCAACTGATATCTGAGATTTCTGAGATGCTAGACATTCCCTTCAACTATCTAGTACATGGCCATGTCACAGATATTGGAGGTGGTACATATCTTGGACACAAAACCATGATACTATTCTGGAGTGTTGCCAGAATTGAAGGAGAAAACAGGAAATTATGAAGCTAGTAGGTGTTGCCCATCTATAAGGCAAGCCTGAGTCCCCTCATATATTGGGCACAATGAATGCTGGCAAGCTTTCTAGTAGACAGGAAACATCCATTGATCCATTCTCTCTTCTAATGTCTACAATCATGAACACAGTGGGATCCACAGACACTCGCATTGTCAAAGGACTTACTAAAAATAGTCCACTCTAAACCAAACAAACCGCCTTTCCTACCTATTCTGAGAACATGAGCCAAAACCACAAAATCACACCCACACCCAAAAAGGCACCTCCTTCCCCCAAGTAGGTCTGTGACTCTCTGGAGTGTCCTCTGACTGGTGGGCCATACTATGTTTCCCCAAAATGACCGCTCCTGTCTCAGTTCTGGTCTGCATGGCCAACTCTGTGAAGTTGTCAAGAGCCAGTGGTGAGACACTACCTGCTTTCTCAGGAAAAGCCCCTCTTCAAAGGTTTCCTGGCATTTCGTCATCCTCACATCTGTAGGTTCCAAGAAAGACTGACTCTGTCCTTGGTAAATCCAAACATGTGAGACCACTGGGACTGGGACAGGGACTGTCTCTGCGTGCCTGGCTTCCTGGATCCCAAGTTCAGAGAGTTTTATCACCAAGGAAGTGAGGTGAGGTCACTTTCTTCAGGATCTGAATTATGTCACTGCCTTGACAACCACTTTGCCCTAACAGTTGCTTCCAAAAGTCCCATGAGGTGGAGGCTGCCCCAGTTTTCCTGTAACACTTTCACAAGCTAGAATGTCATATCAATCATAAGCACCCCGGAACAGCTCTCCACACAGAACTGGTTTGGTCCATCTTGTATACATTAAGAAGAGAGAGAATGATTCAGACACAACCCTTCAACCCGACCAGGATGATTGCCATGGAAGATGACTTTTGCTTTCTGAGGTCTTTCATAGCTGCCTTCATCTTCACCAGGGATCATTTCTAAATGAACATTTGAGGTTCTCAGCAGGTGAAGATACCCTACATTCCTGTATTTTAATACCAACTCTGTCCCTGCTCTTCGGTAAAGTTAGTGTATGGTTAGGGTTAATTATATGTTCGATTTGGGTTAGGAATCATTCTGCAGGATGAATAAAGGGATTGGGTACCTGCGATATTTATAAGAATATATAAGTGAAATATATGTATGAAAACGGAAATCTAAGAAAGATTTGAAGCCCAGAAGGGCATTGGGCCCTTGATTGGGATACATAGTGTTGAATTACGTTCTGTACAATTGTCTCAGTTAAATCAATATACAATGGCATAGGACCGTGTACCTTGGATGATTGAATGTAGAAGAGAACATCCAGTCAAAAAGTGATAGTCGGTAGGATTAGAAAGATAGTCGGTAGGTTTAGGAAGAAGAGTGAGAATATGATTTGGAATAAAAAGCTTATTTAGCAATAGGGTTTCGTTTAGAGAGTGAATGTAAATGTCAGTACATGTGAAGAGTCATTCACAATAATGAACTGGGGAAATTATGTAGAAAAGCAAGTATCAATAGCGACATAACAAAATCAGGCAAAGTATAAATGAGTGATAGGATTAGACATTTTCAACAGGGTTGAGTTTGAATATATAATCATAGGTAAAAACAAATATGTTGTCACCAATGGGATTTACATTTGAGAGCATTAGGCAACCTAGACACGGATGTTATTAGTTATCCATGTTCACTTTCCTTTTAGGCTTTGGTACAATCATAAGTGTGACCTTTACATTTTTTTTGTTCAGAATATTACTGTGGTAAAATGTATATGTAGATCAGGTAACATAAGTATTTCTTTCACTATGTCTGGGAGCAATATTTTGAAGACATATACATTAGTATTAGGGGTACAAAGAGGTGTACCCTGTGTCTATGAATATAGAGATAATGCATGAATAGACGATAATATGAATAAATAATGTAACTGGTTCCACTTTAAATAATGGATTGAATTGAAATCTGAAAATATATAAGAAATCTTATATTGATATATAATCATTCATTCCAACCAGTTATATATCTAATGGTAATATTAGGATTATGGTTTATCATGAAGGGTGTTTGAGTTTTGCTTTATAAGTGATGATGTTAAACGAAAATAATGTGTTTGGAAAGAAGTCTCATGAAAAGACCAGTCAAGAAACATAGAAGAATCATGTGTTCTGAATCAGGAAGTGATTGATCGTGAAACAAATGCCTATAAATTTTCTAACTTGTGAAGGAAATATATATCCTATGATGTGCATTAACTGAAGGAGTAGTAATGTACCAGTGTTGAATAAAAATGAAAGTCAAAATACACATCATGTCCCCTAAGAATATACTTGCATTGATGTTAAACTAGCTCAGTAACTGTAGAAATATTAGGTTTTGTTTGCACCTTTCACTGAATTTAGTTTTCAGTACTAGAAAACAAATATCTATTTCAGGTGGATGATTATTTCTGAGAATAATCTTGTGGAAAGTTGATTATAAATACACATATATGAATATGAATGAATTTAGGGAGTGTATAATAAGACACATATATTTCATATTTTAAAAAATCTGGAGAGTGTATATATATATATATATATATATATATATATATATATATATACACTCTCATACATACACACTCCAATGCACAGATATAAAAATTAGCAATACAGGAGATCCATCATGAAGGCAGGCATGGAAAAATCAAGTCTCTGACCTCTTCAGCTGAGTGGGCATAGGGAGTCGTAAACTGTCTAAATGCTGTTTGCTCAGAATCAGTAGGCAATGTTGACCTGATGTGGATCTGGGGCGAACATTCTGGGCCCCTCAGAACACACACCGAGCCTGGATGGGCTGCATTCAACCTCCGGTTTGCCTGGTTCTCATGACTCAGCACTAAGATCCCACTGAAATAACTGTTCGGCCCTTCTGAACTTTCAGAGGTAAAAGCCAACCAAGCCTTCAAAAGCAGTGGCCACAGGATTGAAACGGCACTTGGGAGAGACAGTCAGGACCCACCCGTTGCGTTGGTTACCTTGCAAAGGGAACAAACGGTCACCATTTGCATGGGATACCACCATAGCATAGAAATGACTTCACGGGCAGAGGAGATAACTTCATTAAAACCAGCGTGACAGGTGTGTAATCCCCTAGCCATCTCTCTCAACACAGCGGGGAAACCTTAAGGGCCCCTCCCAGCTCAGCCTTAAGGGCCTCTCCCAGCTCTCCCGTGAGCACGATAGCCAGACCTAGGGAATCAGGATTGGCTCGGGACTAGCGCGTGGAATTCCCGGCTCCTGATCCCACAAGTGCTGACAATTGAGGTCTCTTACACCACGTACCGGGGGCATGGCTCCCAGAGGGCAAGAAAATTCGCTGGGGGTCCTCAGCCCCAAGCTCTACAAAAATAGGGTCTGAGGGAGGCAAACAGGGAGAGTGTGCCCAGGCATTCATGAAAACAGGGCTGCCAGGAGTAGAGTTCTGGCTTGTAACCACTATTGTGGTGAGCGTCACAGGTGAGCAAGGCATGGCTTGAGGAAGCACAAGAGAAGGCCCTAGGCACTCAGGATTGGAGATCCGCCAAGTCTGGGAGGAAGAGCTGCTGCACAGTAATTGGTTCCCACTTATTCACAGGAGAAGCTTGGCCCAGTGCACACAGCTCCACCTACTGAAAGAGAAGTTAATTGAACTCTATGACTGCATTTATTATTATTATTTTTTTTAATTTATATTTTTTCTATTTCTTTCATTTTCATTTTTGTTGTTGTTGTTCTTTAACTTTTTTTAATGTTTTTATTTTTTTTATTTTATCATTATTATTATTAATATTATTTTAAATTTTAATTTTCATCTTTTAATTATAATTATTATTTAAATTTTTTTTCTTTATTTATTTTCTATTTTTCTTTTGTCTTTTCATTTCTTTTCAATTTTCTTATTCCCCCTTCCTTGAATTCTACCTGCCTACTCTCATTCTCTTTAGTGACTTCTTCCCTTCCCTTCTAATATCTTTCCTCCGAAGCATCAAATAAATTTATAAGAGTAAGCAGTAACTCAGCAGTCAAACAAAACAAGAAGTAACATGAGCAGCATAAAAAAACAAGGAAGAAAAGGATTACAAACAACAATGGACAGCCTAAATATTCAGAAGGAATCATCAGAAAAATGGTCATATAAAGAACTCAAGGAATACCTTAGACAGATGGAATGGAACCTTAAAGAGGATACGAGACATCAAAACCAAACAGTGAAAGAACACATTGAAAATGAATTACATAAACAGATATAAAAAGAAATTAAGCATCTTTATTAGGAGATAGAGATTATAAAAAAATCAAACAATAATTCTAGAAATGAAGGAAATGATAAACCAAATTAAAAACTCAATTGAGAGTATCACTAACAGAGTGGAGCGAGTAGAAGACAGAATGTCAGATAATGAAGACAAAATATATCATCTTGAAAAAAGTCTAGCCAACAAAGAAATGCTGGTAAAAAGTCATGAGAAAAACATCCAAGAGATATGGGATATCATAAAAAAAAAAAAACAAAAAACTTATGAGTCATCTGGATAGAGTAAGGTACAGAGATTCAAACCAAGGGAATGAGTAACCTGCTGAATGAAATAATTACAGAAAACTTTCCAGAAATAAAAATGGAAACGGATAAAAAAAATTGTAGATGCTTACAAGACACCGAGCACAAAAGAATCACAGTAGACCAATGCCAAGAAACATTGTTATGAAGATATCCAATATACAAAACAAAGAGAAAATATTAAAAGCTACAAGAGAAAGGAGGCAGATTACAATCAGGGGTAAACCAAAAATGTTAACAACAGATTTTTTATCACAGACACTGAAAGTGAGAAGATCCTGGAACAACGTATTTCAAACACTTAAAAACAATGGATGACAACCAAGAAATCTGTATTCAGAAAAATTAAGTTTCAGGTAAGACAACTAAATAAAAATATTTTGTGATAAACAAAAGCTAAAAGAATTTGCAGCCAGAAAACCAGCATTGCAAAGCATCTTAAGGAAAACACTACACGAGGAAAAAATGAATATCAACAACGAAAACCATCAGTGGGAATTTCCTCAGTAATGACAGAGGGAGGGGGAAAAGCTAATCATGGATAAACAAACTAAATTTTAAAAAAAAGATAAATAATCAAAGACGGGTGGCAATACAAACCATATATCAATAGTAACTCTAATCGTTAATGGCTTAAACTCTCCAATAAAGTGACATAGGCTTGTAACGTGGATTAAAAAAAACAAATCCAACAATATGTTGCTTCCAGGAGACACATCTGAATGGAAAAGACATACACAGGCTGAAGGTGAAAGGTTGGGAAAATGTATACCATGCACACGGTCCTTGTAAGCAAGCAGGGGTGGCCATCCTCATACGGAATAAAATCGACTTCAAGACTAATTTAATCAAAAGGGATAAGGAAGGACATTATATACTGTTAAAAGAAACCATTCACCAACAAGACATAACAATTATCAATATTTACGCAGAAAATAATGGTGCTGCGACATTTATAAAACAAATTCTCCTCAATTTCAAGAATCAAATAGACCACAACACAATAATTATGGGAGACTTCAACTCACCTCTCTCACCATTGGACAGATCCTCCAAACAAAAGTTGAAAAAAAAAATAGAATTCAATATCACAATCAATACCCTAGACTTAACTGACATATATAGAATATATCAACCATCATCAAGTGGATATACTTTTTTCTCACCAGCACATGGATCCTTCTCAAAAATAGACCATATATTATGCCGTAGGGCAACACTCAGTAAATATAAAGGGGTGGAGATAATACCATGAATTTTTTTCTGATCACAATGGAATGAAACTGGAAACCAATGGTAAAAGAAGGAAGGAAAAATCCTACATCACATGGAAAATGAACAATATATTACTGAATGATCAATGGGTTACAGAAGACATAAAAGAGGAAATCAAAAAATTCTTAGAGATAAATGAAAATACAGACACAACATATCAGATTCAATGGGACACAATGAAACAAGATTCAAGAGGCAAATTCATCGCCTGGAGGTCATTCCTCAAAAAAAGAAAAAAAAACAAAAACAACAAATAAATGAGCTCTCACTTCATCTCAAAGCCCTAGAAAAGGAAGAGCAAAACAACAGCAAATGTAGCAGAAGGCAAAAAATAATTAAAATCAGAGCGTAAATCATGAAATTGAAACAAAAGAAACTATTAAAAAATTAACAAAACTAAAAGTTGGTTCTTCGAAAAAATAAATAAGATGGACAGACCCTTAGCCATGCTAACGAGGAGAAGAAGAGAGAGAACTCAAATTACTAACATACGGGATGAAAAAGGCAATATCACAACAGAAGCTACATAAATATGAAAGACAATTAGAAATTATTTTGAAAACCTATATTCCAATAAAATAGAAAATAGTGAAGACATCGATACATTTGTTAAGTCATATGATTTGCCTAGACGGAGTCAGGAGGATACACACAATTTAAACAGACCAATATCAATCGATGAAATAGAAGAAGCAATCAAACGACTACCAACCAAGAAAAGCCCAGGACCGGATGGGTATACAGCGGAGTTTTACAAAACCTTTAAAGAAGATTTAATACCAATACTTTTCAAGTTATTCAGGAAATAGAAAAACAGGGAGCTCTGCCAAGTTCATTCTATGAGGCCAACATCACCCTGATTCTGAAACCAGACAAAGACACCTCAATGAAAGAAAACTACAGACCAATATCTCTGATGAACCTAGATGCAAAAATTTTCATTAAAATTCTGGTGGTTTGGATACAAAGGCACATCAAAAAAATTGTGCACCATGATCAACTAGGATTCATCCCTGGGATGCAAGGAGGGTTCAATATATGGAAATCAATAAATGTTATTCACAACATCACTAGACTTAAAAATAAGAACCATAAGATCATCTTGATAGATGCAGAAAAACCATTAGACAAAGTAGAGCATTCCTTTATGTTCAAAACATTAGAAAAACTAGGGATAACAGGAACATACCTCGACATTGTAAAAGCTATCTATGTTAAGCCTCAGGCTAGCATCATTCTGAATGGAGAAAAAATGAAGGCATTCCCTCTAAAATCTGGAACAAGACAGGAATGTCCTCTATCACCACTTCTATTCAATATAGTTCTCGAAAAACTGGCCAGAGCAATTAGACAGATGAAAGACATTAAAGGCATAAAAATAGGAAAAAAAGAACTTAAATTATCACTATTTGAAGATGACATGATTCTATACATAGAAGCCCCAAAAGGGTCTACAGAAAAAACTACTAGAACTAATAAATGAATTCAGCAATGTGGCAGGAAATGAAATCAACATGCATAAATCAAAGGCATTTCTGTATATCAGCGACAAAACTTCTGAAAAGAAAATGAGGAAAAACATTGCATTCACAATATCCTCATAAAAAATTAAATACTTGGGAATCAACTTAACAAAAGAGGTGAAAGATTTATACAATGCAAACTAAAGAACCCTAAAAAGAGAAGTAGAATAAGATCTTAGAAGATGGAAAAATATACCCTGTTCATGGATAGGCAGAATGAACATCATCAAAATGGCGATATTACTAAAAAGTTCTCCATAGGTTTAATGAAATGCCAATCTAAATCCCAAAGGAATTTTTTGTAGAAATAAATAAACCAATCATGAAATTCATATGGAAAAATAAACAACCCAGAATAGCAAAAGCAATTCTAACCAGGAAGTGTGAATCAGGCGGTATAGCGATACCAGATTTCAAACTATATTACAGAGCAATAATAACAAAAACAGCATGGTACTGGTACCAAAACAGGCGGGTGGACAAATGGTACAGAATGGAGGACACAGAGACTAATCCAAAAAGCTGCAACTATCTTATATTTGATAAAGGAGCTATAAGCATGCAATTGAGGAAGGATACCATCTTCAACCAATCGTGTTGGGAAAACTGGAAATCCACATGCAACAAAATGAAACTGAATCCCTTTCTCTCGCCATGCACAAAAGTTAACTCAAAGTGGATCAAGGAGCTAGATTCAAATCAGAGACTCTGCATTTGATAGAAGAAAAAGTTGGTTCCGATCTACATATTGTATGGTCAGGCTCCAAATTCCTTAATAGGACACCCATAGCACAAGAGTTAATAACAAGAATCAACAAATGGGAGTTACTTAAACTGAAAATTTTTTTTCTCAGAAAGAGAAACAATAAGAGAGGTAAATATGGAGCCTAGATCATGGGAACAAATTTTTACTCCTCACCCTTCAGTGGAGCCCTAATATCCAGAGTATGCAAAGTATACAAAGAACTCAAATAATTAGACAATAAGATAACAAATAACCCAATGGGCCAAGGACCTGAACAGACACTTCTCAGAGGAGGACATAGAATCAATCAATAAGTACATGAAAAAATGCTCTCCATTTCTTGCAGTCAGAGAAATGCAAATCAAAACCACCCTAAAATACCATCTCAATCCAGTGAGATTGGTAGCCATTATGAAGTCAAACAACAACAAGTGCTGGCGATGATGTGGGGAAAAGGGTACTCTTGTATATTGCTGATGGGACTGAAACTGGTGCAGCCAATTTGGAAAGCAGTATGGAGATTCCTGGGAAAGCCGGGAATGGAAGCACCATTTGAACCAGCTATTGCCCTTCTCGGACTATTCCCTGAAGACCTTAAAAGAGCGTAGTACAGGGATACTGCCACATCGATGTTCATAGCAGCACAATTCACAATTGCTACACTGTGGAACCAACCCAGATTCCCTTCAATAGATGAATGGATAAAAATAAAATGTTTTTTTTTATATACTATGGAGGATTACGCAGCACTAAAAAATGACAAAATCATGGAATTTGCAGGGAAATGCATGGCACTAGAGCAGATAATGCTTAGTGAAGCTAGCCAATCCCAAAAAAACAAATACCAAATGACTTATTTGATATAATGAGAGCAACTAAGAACAGAGCAGAGAGAAAGAGCATGAAGAAAAGATTAACATTAAGCGAGACATGAGGTGGCAGGGAAAGGGAGAGAAAAGAGAAATTGCATGGTAATGGAGGGAGACCCTTATTGTTACAAAAAAATTACATATAAGAGGTTGTGAGTGTAATGGGAAAATAAACAATAAGAGAAATGAATGACAGTAGGTAGGGTAGAGAGAGAAGATGGGAAGAGAGGGGAGGGGGGATAGTAGAGCATAGGAATGGTAGCAGAATACAACAGTAACTAATAAGACATTATGTAAAAATATGGATGTGTAACTGATGTGATTCTGCATTCTGTATTTGGAGTAAAAATTGGAGTTCAAAACCCACTTGAATTTAATGTATGAAATATGATATGTCAAGAGCTTTGTAATGTTTTGAGCAACCAATAAAAGAAAAAAAAGTAGCAATATATATGCCAATCGAAATTCATCATGAAATATATATAATCCAAAGATCGAAAAATATTCATTTTACTGAACATGGATTTATGTATAACGTTATTCAACTAGGAAGCTCACCCGTAGGTTGAATTTTCAGTTCCAACAGCATTTAGGAGGAGTGATCTCTTCTCACAATTTGCATCTGCCAATTCAGCCACCTCACATGTGTGTACAAGTGATATCAGGTAGGATTCTATATGTGCATATAAAAATACATGTGCTGAATAGGCTACAGAGAAAGGGAGACAGGGATTCACATATTTGTTAATTTTAAAAACACATGTAGAACTATTTCAACAAAAAAATTGACTAGATTTAAAACTCCTACATTATATAATGCAAAAGGCAATTCCAACTATACACCATGCCTCCTCTGAACTGCTTGTATTTCTATTCTTTTTGGGTTATTTTTCACCATCATTTTAGGATTATTAGTCAGAGACTAGTAGGGTACGGGTTAGTGTCAGGGGTTAAGTATTTCAAGTGGAAAATTGGAAAATGAATCCAATGTGTATGTAAATATGTGCTACACAAAAATCTTCCCACTCACATCCAGAGCAATGCCTTGACAATACCTTTGCCCCAAGTAAGACACAATTAGAGTAGAAAAGTGTAAAAATCTAGGAATACATATATGGAATGGAATATGCTCAGGAGTTCACAACCTTGGAGGTGGTAGAGGAGTTTCCAAAAGTAAAGGAAAGGGTAAACACTCCACAAACAAGGAGCTCTGCTGGCCTAAGAATTCTTGGGAAATGGCCTCTGAGGTTGGGATCCTGAAATATATGTTGCTGTCATGAGCTTTAGCTTCCTTTGTAGTGAGACCATCAAAGCTGGGTCTGCATCTATGTTACCAGGAAGAGATGGTTTCTTATATTCCAATGAACATGATGCAGCAGTGCTCAATTCTCTCTTTGTAGGTAAACTGTGGCCACTGGAGGCTAAGTGTCTCCAGTGGGGACTGTGAAGACATTTGGTCATCCTCGACTTTTCATGGTTTTTTTTGCTGCTGCACTGGGAATTTGGTATTTGCTTCACAAAATATAAGAAGTTCATCTGGGATACAGTGCTGGAGGGAGTTCTGTCACTTGTGGTGGGTCAGGGTCTGCAGGAGAATGCACCAACCAGGCTTCTATCGCACAGAGCTTGCCCCAATAACCATAGCAACCTTATTCTGAACATTGCCCTTAAAACTCTCGATATAACAGGATGCCTTTACATATAAGGGTCTCATGTCTGCACTATATCAGTCACAAGCCATTTGGAAGCCAATGGCAGATCCACATAGCCCCTCCATGATGTTTTATCACACTCCTTCCCACCACTGTTCTAGGAGCACTACTCAGAAGGCTCCAAATTACTGGCATCTCGTGTTCTACATCATTTTCATGAAACCCAGTCAAACAAGGCACTGTCTGGTATACACATGATAAGCAACAGGACATCAAATTTTCTGCAGTTCCACCTGGTCATGGGAATTTCAAAAATTTCATGGTATTTATTTAGAAATTTTTCAAAAATGAAGTTAGAGGCACTGTGCGTCTCAATTCATTCAGGAACCATTAAGTGTTGAGAAAGTTCATTTCAATGAAAGCTCTAGAGAACTCTCACAGTCAAGGCTTCTCAAAGAATTACCAAATGGTCTCATAAAGCCAGGCCAATTGACGTCTACAATGTAAGGTCCATGTGTGTTTTGACTCTCATCTATGGCTGCCATGTCTTTCATAATAAAATCATGTGATATCCTGGCTGAGATTCCAAGGCCTCTGTGGAAAGCCACCCTGGGCATAGATCTCAGTTTCCAAGAGTGAGTCTTATGTGTGTCCTCCTAAAATCCCAACACAATTCATGGCAATACTTCTCTGAGGTCAATTCCAGAATGCAGTCTCTAAGGGGAATCACACCAGAGTTCAAGCCCAGGTGGATCCAGTCATCCCTTCCAACCGCCACAAAAATTACCACAATTAAAATCAAAACACTCCCACAGGCCCATCATCTTCTTCCATGTAGGCACTCCTCATAACCTCTAGCTGGAGGTTTCTATGAGCCCAAGGTAGTGTCCAAAATAAGCTCACTTGCCCCTTATTTGCCCAAAATCATGGTGGCCTGGACACTCTTCCTGTGAACCAGGAGTGATCAAATATTCCTGCTGTTAAAGTGTTCCACTTCTCCAATTGCAGCCTACTGGCTGTAGGGTATAATTCTTTATGTGATTTGGAGTCATGAGAAAACCCAAGCACATATGGGGTAGCCTCTGCACGGATTTCAAGAACTCATTTGACCCAAATGATCCCTATTCTCACTTGATGGAGTTCAGCAACCTAAAACAAGAAGGCAAAAATATTCATCCACAATGACTGCTCTTTTGGACATTTTAGTTTTGAAAGCACATGGGATCTTTCTTTAAATCCATCAGGTGCTGAGAATCTAAGCCACAACCTCATACAAGGACAAGAGGCTGATTCAGACACATCCCATTCCAAAGCAATTAAGCAAAGAGCCACAGGTGGTGTCCATTCATTTCCATATGAAAACAGTGTTCTTCAGGCTACACAAAGGGGTGGCCTGAGGCAAAGACCTTTCTGACATTCAGGGTAATAGAAATAGAATTAAGCAAATGGCCCAAAGAAGGGTTTCTCCACTGAGACTTTACTGGTCACACTGATATCTGAGTTTTCTGAGATGCTCTCATTCCCTTCAGCTATCCAGAACATGGCCATGTCACAGAGCCTTGTGGTGTTACATATCTGGGAAACAAAACCATGAGTCTATTCTGGAGTGTGGCCAGAATTCACGAAGAAAAGTGGAACTTTAGAAGATAATAGATGTTGCCCATCCATAAGGCAAGCTGCAGTCCATTCATCAATTGCGCAGTATGAATCGCGGAAGCTTTCAACTAGAGACAACACATCCATTGATGCATTCTGTTTTCTAATGTCTACAACCATGGATACAGTGGGATACACAGACATAGAAACACTCACAATGTCAAACGACTTACTAGAAACAGTCCACTCCAAACCAAACAAACCACCTTTCCTACCTATTCTCAGAACATGAGAAAAAACCACAAACTCACACCTACAACGGCAAAGGCACTTTCTTCCCCTAAATAGGTCTGTGACTATCCGAAGTGTCTTCTGACTGGTGGGCCATATTATGTTCCCCCAAAATGGCCTGTCCTGTTTCACATCTGGTCTCCTTGTCCAACTCTGTGAAGTTGTAAGGAGCCAGCGGTGAGCCACGACCTGCTTTCTCAGGAAAGGCCCCTCTTCAGAGCTCTGCTGGCATTTGGCCATCCTCATATCAGCAGGTACCAAGAAAGACTGACTATGTCTTTGGGAAAAGCAAACAAGTTAGCCCACTGGGTCTGGAGTGGAACTGGCTCTTGGTGCCTGGCTTCCTGGATCCCAAGTTCAGAGAATTCCATCACCAAGGAAGTGTAGTGAGGTCACTTCTTTCAGGAACTGAATATGGTCACTGCCTTGGTAACCACTTTGTCCTAACAGTTGCTTCCAAGGTTCCCATGAGATAGAGGCTGCCCCAACATCCTGTGACACATTCAGAAGTTAGAATGATATATCAACCATAGGCACCCTGGAACAGCTCTCCACAGAGGCCTGGTTTGGTCCATCTTCTCTACATTAAGAAGAGAGAGGCTGACTCAGACACATCAATTCATCCTGACCAGGTTGTTTGCCATGGAAGATGACTATTGCTCTCTCAGGTCCTACATAGCTGCCTACATATTCTCCAAGGATCATTTCTTCATGGATCTTTGAGGTTCTCTGCAGGTGGAAGATCTTCTACATTCCTATATTGTAAGACCCACTCTGTCGCTGCTCTTAAGTTAGTTATATTGAGGGAACAGTGTATGGTTAGGGTTAATAACATGTTCGATTTGGGTTATGAATCATTCTGCAGGATGAATAATGGTATTGGAAACCTGTGATATTTACAAGAGTATACATGTGAAATATAAGAATGAAAGCAGAAATCTAGGTAAGATTTGAAGCCCAGAAGGGCATTGGGGCTTTAGTGGGATACCTAACTTTGAGTAATGTGCTGCACAGATGTCTCAGATAAATCAATATACATCGGACCTTGTACCTTGGATGATTGAATGCTGAAGAGAACATCCAGAAAAAAACCGATATTCGGTAGGATTAGGAAGGAAGTTGGTAGGTTTAGAAAGAAGAGTGAGTATAGGATTTGGACCAAAAGTTCTTCAGCAATAGGGTTTCGGGTAGAGAGTGTATGTAA
Organism: Callospermophilus lateralis; assembly: GCF_048772815.1. Taxonomy (NCBI): domain Eukaryota; kingdom Metazoa; phylum Chordata; class Mammalia; order Rodentia; family Sciuridae; genus Callospermophilus; species Callospermophilus lateralis. The sequence goes on along the minus strand of NW_027514441.1, from coordinate 942,779 downwards.
ATGTCAGCACATGTGAAGAGTCAGTCACAATGATGAACTGGGGAAAACATGTAGGAAAGCAGATATCAATAGAGATATTAGGAAATCAAGCAAAGTATAAAGTGTGTGATAGGGTTAGACATTTTCAACAGGTTTGAAGTTGAATATATAATCTTAGGAAGAAACAAATATGTAGTCACCAATAGGATTGATATTTGAGAGCATTAGGCAACCTGCACATGGATGTTTTTAGTAATGCATGCTATCTTTTCATTTAGGCTTTGGTACAATTGTAAGTGTGATCTTTGTTTTTTGTGTCCGGAATATTTCTGTGATAAAATGTGTATGTAGATCAGGTGACATGAGTATTTCTTCCACCATTTCTGAGAGCAATATTTTGAAGATGTATAAATTAGTATGGGGGTAGAAATAGGTGTACCCTGCTTCTATTAATATAGACATAATGCATGAATAGACCATACTGTGAATAAATAATATAACTGGATCCACTTTAAATAATGGATTGAATGTATATCTGAAAATATATAAGAAATGTTATATTGATATACAATCATTAATTCCAACCAGTTATATATCTAATGATTATCTTATGGTTATGGTTAACCATGAAGGGTGTGTGAGTTTTTCTTCAAAATTGATATGGAAATCGAAAACAATATATTTGGAAAAAAAAGTCTCATGAATAGACCAGTCAAGAAACATAGAGAAATACATGTGTTCTGGAGCAGGAAGTGACTAAAAGTGAAACAAATGCCTATAAATTTGCTAACTAGTGAATGAAATATATATCCTATGATGTGCATAAACTGAAGAAATAGTAATGTACCAGTGTGGAATAAAAATTAACGTCAAAATACACATCATGTCCCATAGGAACCAACATGCATTGATGTTAAACTGGGTCAGTTAATTCAGACATATTAGAATTTGTATGCACCTTTCACTGAAGTTAGTTCTCAGTACTAGGAAACAACTATGTATTTCATGTGTATGAGTATTTCTAAGAATAATCTTGTGAAAAGTTGATTATTAATCCACATCCATGAACATGAATGAATTTAGGGAGTGTATATAAGACACATATTTTTCATATTTTTAAAAATCTGGACAGTATATATATATATATATATATATATATATATATAGATATAGATATAGATATAGATATAGATATAGATATATACACATATATGGACACACACACACACACAAACACAGAAATTAAAAAGTAGCAATATATATGCCAATCGAAATTCATCATGAAATATATATCATAAAGATGCAAAAACATTCATTTTACTGAACATGGGTTTATGTATAATGTTGTTCCACTGGGAAGCTCACCCATAGGTTGAATTTTCAGTTCTAACAGCGTTTAGGACGAGTGATCACTTCTCACAATTTGTATCTGCCAAGTCATGTAACTCAAAAGAATGTACGTTTGATACCATGTAGGATTCTATTTGTGCATATAAAAATACATTTGCTGAATAGGCTCCAGAAAATGAGAGACAGTAATTCACATATTTGTTAACTTTAAAAACACATGGAGAACTATTTCAATTAAAAATTGACTAGATTCATAATACCTACCCTTTATCATGCAAAAGGCAAGTCCAACCCTGAACTGCATGTATTTACGTACTGTTTGGGTTATTTTTCTCCATCATATTAGGATTAGTAGTCGGAGTCTATTAGAATATGGGTTAGTGTCAGGGATTCAGAATTGCGAATGGAAAAATAGGAAAATTAATCCAATGTGCATGCAAATATGTGCTAAAACAAATTTCCGACTCTCATCCAGAACAATGCCTTGAAATTATCTTCGCCCCAAGTAAGACACAATTAGAGAAGAAAAGTTGCAAAATCTGTGAATACATTTCTGTAATGGAAAATGCTTAGGAGTGCACAAACTTGGAGGTGGTATAGGAGTTTTCAAAAGTAAGGACAGGGTACACACTCCACAAGCATGGAGCTCTGCATGCCTAAATCTTTTTGAGAAACTGCCACAGAGGTTGGGCACTGATATATAGGTTTTTGTCAGGAGTTAAGCTTCCTTTGTAGTGATACCCTCAAAGCTGGGTCTGCATCTATGTGACCTGGAGGACAAAGTTTCTTATTTTCCAATGAACACGAGGCAGCAGTGCTGAATTCTCTCTTTGTAGATAAACTGTGGCCCCTGGGGGTTTATTTTCTCCCCGTGTGGACTGTGAAACCATTTGGTCATCCTCCAATTTTCGTGGTGTTTCTTGCTGCTGCACTTGGAGTTTGGTACATGCTTCACGAAATACAAGGAGTTCAACTGGGAAACAGTGCTGGAGAGAGTTCTGTCACGTGTGGTGGGTTATGGTCTGCAAGAAAATGCACAAACCAGGTTTCTATCACTCAAAGATTGCCCCCTTGTTCATAGCAACCTGATTCTGAACATTGCCCTGAAACCTCGCCATATAACAAGATGCCATTACATATAAGGGTCTGAAGTCTGCACTATGTCAGTCACAAGCCATTTGGAAGTAAATGGCAGATCCACATGGACCCACCATGATACTTTATCACACACCTACCCACCACTGCTCTACGCCCACTACTCAGCAGGCTACAAATTACTGGCATGTCTGTTCTAAACAATTTTCAGAAAACCCTGTCAATCAAGGCACTCTCTGGTACATTCATGATAAGCAATAGGAGATCCAATGTTTCTTGAGTGCCACCGGGTCATGGGAATTTCAAAAATTTCATGGTATTTATCTAGCCATTTTTCAAGGATGACATTGGATGCACTGTGAATTTCAGTTATTCAGAAACCATTAAATGTTGAGAAAGCTCAATTCAAAGAAAATTCTGGAGAACTCTCACAGGCAAGGCTTTCCAAAAAGTGGACAAAAGGTCACTTGAAGCCAGGACCATTGAGGTCTACAATGTGAGGTCCTATGTGTTTTGACTCTCTACTATGGCTGCAAAGTCTTTCAGAATAAAATCATGTGATATCCAGGCTGAGATTCCCAGTTCTTTGTGGAAAGCCACCCTGGTCCTAGATCTCAGGTTCCAAGGGCGACTCTCATGCGTGGCCTCCTTTAGGAACTCAGTCTCTAAGGGGAAACACACCAGAGTTCAATCCCTGGTGACCCAGTCATCTCTTCCAACCGCCACACAAATGACCAGAATTAAAACCAAAACACTCACACATGCCCCTCATCTTCTTTCATATAGACCCTAATCATAACCTTGGCTGGAAGTTTCCATGAGGCACACAGCACAAGACAATGTCAAAATAAGCTCCCTTGCCCTTCATTTGTCTAATGTCAGTGTTTCTGGACACCGTTCCTGTGAACCAGGGCTGATCAAAGATGCCTGCCATTAATACTGTTCCGCTTCTCCAATTTGAGGCAAACTGACTGTCAGGTATAGTTTCTTTATGTGATTTGGAGTCATGAGAAAACCCAAGCACCTATGGGCTAGCCTCTGCAGGGCTTGAAGAACTCAGTTGACCCAAAGGATCCCTCTTCTGACTTGATGGAGATCAGGAACCTTACAGAGGAAAGCAAGAGACTTCATCCACAATGATTGCTCTTTTGGCCATTTTGGAATTGGATGCACACATTGGATCTTTCTTTAGATCCATCAGGTGCTGAGAATCTGAGCCATGGACTCACACTGCACTAAGAGGCAGATTCAGACATATCCCTTTGCAAAGCAATTAAGCAAAGATCCTCAGGTGATGCCCATTTATTTCCATTTGAAAACTGATTTTTTCAGGCTTTCAAAAGGTGTGGCCTTAGGCAAAGACATTCCTTACATTCAGGGCAACAGAACAATAGGAAAGCAAATTCCCAAAGCAGAGTTTCTCCACTGAGACTTTCCTGGTCACACTGATATCTGAGTTTTCTGAGATACTCACCATTCCCTTCAGCTATCCAGTACATGGCCATGTCCCAGATTGTGGAGGAGATACATATCTTGAACACAAAACCATGAGCCTATGGGAGAGTGGCCAGAATTCAGGAAGAAATCAGGAATGTAGAAAGGTAGTAGGAGTTGCCCATCTATAAGGTAAGCTGCAGTCCATTCATAAACTGGACAAGATGAATGCTGCAAAGATTTCTACTAGACAGGACACATACTTCGATGCATTCTCTTTTCTATTGTCTACAACCACGGACACAGTGGGATACACAGAAACACTCACCTTCTCAAAGGACTTACTAGAAACAGGCCACTCCAAATTAAACAAACCGACTTTCCTACATATTCTTAAAACATGAGACAAAATCACTAACACACAAACACACCCACAAAGGCACCTTCTTTCCCCAAGTAAGTCTGTGACTATCCAGAGCATCCTCTGACTGGTGGGCCATACTATGTTCCCCTGAAATGGGCTGTTGTATGTCAGATCTGGTCTCCTTGGCCAACACTGTGTTGTTGTCAGGAGCCAGCGGTGAGCCACTGCCTGCTTTATCAAAAAAAAAAAAAAAAAGCCCCTCTTCAGAGCTTTCCTGGCATTTGTCCCTCTTCAATTCAGTATTTGCCAAGAAAGACTGACTCTGTTCTTGGTTAATCCAAACATGTGAGACCACTGGGACTGGGACTGGGCCTGCCTCAGGGTGCCTGTCTCCCTGGATCCAAACTTCAGAGTGGTACATCAACAAGAAAGTGACGTAGGTCACTTCCTCTAGAACTGAATGAGGTCACTGCCTTGGCAACCACTTTGTCCTAACTGTTGCATCCAAGGGTCCATGAAATGGAGCGTGCCCCTGTTTCCTATGACACTTTTACAAGTTAAAATGGAATATCAACCGTAGGCACCCGGGAACAGCTCTCCACACAGGCCTGGTTTGGTCCATCTTCTCTAGATTAAGAAGAGAGAGACTGCTTCAGACACATCCCTTCATCCTTACCTGGTTTTTTGTCATGGAAGATGACTTTTGCTCTCTCAGGTCCTTCATAGCTGCCTATATCTTCTCCAGGGATCATTTCTGCATGGACCTTTGAGGTTCTCTGCAGGTTGAAGATCTCCTACATTCCTGTATTGTAAGACCAACTCTGTCCCTGCTCTTCTATAAAGGTAGATTGAGGGAATCGTGTATGGTTAGGGTTAATAACATTTTTGATTTGGGTTAGGATCATTCTGCTGGATGAATAATGGTATTGGGAACCTGCGATATTTATAAGATTATAGAGGTGAAATATATGTATGAAAACAGAAATCTCAGTAAGATTTAAAGCCCAGAAGGTCATTGGGTCCTTGATTGGAATAGTTAGCTTTGAATTATGTTCTGCCCAGATGTCTCAGATAAATCTATACACAATGGCATAGGATGTTGTACCTTAGATGATTGAATGTTGAGGAGAACATCCATTCAAAAAGGGAGAGTTGGTAAGATTACGAAGATAGTTGGTAAGATTAGAAAAACGTGTGAGTATAGGATTTGGACAAAAAGTTCTTTAGCAATAGGGTTTCAGGTACACAAAAAAATGTAAATGTCAGCACATGTGAAGAGTCAGTCACAATGATGAACTGGGGAAAATATGTAGGAAAGCAGATATCAATAGAGACATAAGGAAATCAGGCAAAGTATAAAATGAGTGATAGCAATAGATATTTTCAACAGGCTTGAGATTGAATATATAATCTTAGGAAGAAACAAATATGTAGTCACCAATAGGATTGACATTTGAGAGCATTAGGCAACCTGGACATGGGTGATTTTCATAATCCATACTCACATTCCATTTAGGCTTTTGTACAATCGTAAGTGTGACTTTGCATTTTGTGGCCAGAATATTACTGTGATAAAATGTATATGTAGATCAGGTGACATGAGTATTTCTACCACCATTTCTTGGAGCAATATTTTGAAGAGGTATAAATTAGTATTGGGGGTACATATAGGTGTACCATGTGTGTATGAATATAGAGATAATGCATGAATAGACAATAGTGCGAATAAATAATATAACTGGTTCGAACTTTAGAAATTGGAATAAATTGATATCTGAATATACACAGGGAATCATATGTTGATATACATATATTCATTCCAACCATTTATACATCCAATGGAAATATTACGGGTGTGGTTCATCATAAAGAGTGTGTGAATTTTGCTTCAAAATTGATTATGGAAATCGAAAATAATGTGTTTGGAAAGAAGTCTCATGAAATGACCAGTCAAAAACAAAGAGGAATACATATGTTCTGAAGCAGGAAGTGATAGAATGTGTTACAAATTTCTTTAAATTTATGAAGTTGTGGATGAAATGTATATTCTATGATGTACAAAAACTGAAGAAATAGTAACGTACCAGTGTTGTATAAAAATGAACGTCAAAATACACATCATGTCCCATAGGAATCTACTTGCATTGATGTTAAAGTGGGTCAGTTACTGTAAAAATATAAGGATTTGTTTGCACCATTTACTGAAGTGAGTTTTCAATACTATAAAACAAATATGTATTTCAGGTGGATGAATATTTCTGAAAATAATCTTATGAAAATTTGAATATAAAACCACATACATGAACAAGAATGAATTTAGGGAGTGTATAATAAGACACATATATTTCATATTTTGAAAAATCTAGAGAGTATATATATATATATATATATATATATATATATATATATATATATATATATACAAAACACACACAGAGACATTAAAAAGTAGCAATATATATGCCAATTAAAATTCATCGTGAAATATATATCATCCACAGATCCAAAAATAATAATTTTACTGAACATGGATTTATGTATAATGTTTTTCAACTAAGAAGCTCACTCATAATTTGAATTATCAGTTCCAAAAGCATTTAGGAGGAGTGATTTCTTCTCACACTTTGTCTCTGCCAAGTTAGCCACCTCTCAAGAATATAGGTGTGATACCAGGTAGGATTCTATATGTTCATATAAAAATACATGTGCTGAATTGGCTACAGAAAAAGGGAGACAGGAATTCACATATGTGTTAACTTTAAAAACACATGCAGAACTCTTTCAACAAAAAATTGACAAGATTTATAACTCCTACCCTATATCATGCAAAAGGGAAGACCAACTATACACCATGGCTCCTCTGAAGTGCTAGTATTTCTAATCTGTTTGGGTTATTTTTCTCCATTATATTAGAATTAGTTGTCAGAATCTAGTAGGGTATAGGTTAGTGTCAAGGATTCAGTATTTCAAATCGAAAATTGAAAAATGAATCCAATGTGTATGTAAATATGTGCTACACAAAAATCTTCCCACTCTAATCCAGAACAATGCCTTGACAATACCTTCGCCCCAAGTAAGACACAATTAGAGGAGAAGATTTAGAAAATCTGTGAACAAATATCTGGAATGGAATATGCTCAGGAGCCCACACCTTGGAAGTGGCAGAGGAGTTTCCAAAGGTAAGGGACAGGGTAAACCCTCCACAAACATGGAGGTCTGCTGGCATAGACACTTCTTGAGAAACTGCCTGTGAGGTTGGGCACTTGAAAAATATGTTGTTGTCAGGAGCTTTAGCTTCCTTTCTAGTGAGACCATAAAAGCTTGGTCTGCATCTATGAGACCTGGAGGACATGCTTTCTTATTTCCCAATGAACATGAGGCAGCAGTGCTAAATTCTCTTTTTAGGTAAACTGTGGCCACTGGGGGCTAAATGTCTTTCCATGTGCACTTTGAAGCCATATGGTCATCCTCCATTTTCGTTTTGTTTCTTCCTGCTGCACTGGGAGTTTGGTATTTGCTTCACGAAATACAAGGAGTTCAATTGGGTCTCAGTGCAAGAGGGAGTTCTGTCATGTGTCGTGGGTCAGGTTCTGCAGGAGGATACAAGAACCAGGATTCTATCCCACAAAGCTTGCCCCCTTGACCATAGCAACCTGATTCTGAACAATGTCCTGAAAACTCTCCATATAACAAGTTGCCTTTACATGGAAGGTTCTGTTGGCTGCACCATGTCAGTCACAAGCCATTTTGAAGCCAATGGAAGATCCACATGGCCCCACCACAGATGTTTTATCACATACCTGCCCACCACTGCTCTAGTACAACTACTCAACAGAGTCCAACTTACTGGCATCTCTGTTCTACACCATTTACATGAAACCCAGTCAATCAAGGCACTGTCTGGTATATTCATGATCAGTAACAGGACATCCAAAGGTTCTCCAGTGCCACCTGGTGATGGGAATTTCAAAAATTTTATGGTATTTTTCTAGCCATTTTTCAAGGATGAAGTTGGAGGCACTGTGAGTTTCAATTCTTTCAGGAACCATTAAATGGTTAGGAAGCTCATTTCAATGAAAGTTCTGGAGAACACTCACAGGTAAGTCTTCCCAAAGAGTGGCCAAAAGATCACATGATATTATGCCCATTGAGGTCTACAATGTGAGGTCCATATGAGTTTTGACTCTCAACTATGAGTGCCAAATCTTTCAGAATAAAATCATGTGGTATCCTGGCTGAGAGGCCTAGTGCTCTGTGGAAAGCCATCCTGGGCCTAGAACGTAGTTTCCAAGGGCGACACTCATGCCTGGCTTCATAAAATCTCATCACTATTCATGGCAATACTTCTCTGAGGTCAGTTTGAGAACTCAGTTTCTAAGGGAATCACACCAGAGTTCAAGAACATGTGGACCAAGTCATCTCTTCCAACCGCCACCCAAATGACCACAATTTAAAACAAAACACTCCAATGTGGCGCTCATCTTTTTCCATATAGACACTCATAATGACCTCTGGCAAAAGTTTTCCATGAGGGGCACAGCCCAAGACCGTGTCCAAAATAAGCTCTCTTGCACCTAATTTGCCTAAAGTCAGGGTGGCCTGGACACCCTTCTTGTGAACCAGGAGAGATCAAATAGGCCTCCCATTAATACTGCTTTGCTTTTTCAATTTGAGGCCAACTGACTGTGGAGTTTGGATTCCTTATGTGAATTGGAGTCTTGAGAAAACCCAAGAAACTATGGGCTAGCCTCTGCAGGGCTTTGAAGAACTCATTTGACCCAAAGGATCCCTATTCTGGCTTGATGGAGGTCAGGAAAGTTACAGAAGAGGCGAGAGACTTCATCCACAAGGACTGCTCTTTTGGCCATTTTGGTTTTGGATGTACACATGGGATCTTTCTTTAGATCCATCAGGAGCTGAGAATCTAAGCCACACCCTCACACAAGGCAAATAGGCTGATTCAGACACATCCTTTCCAAAGCAATTAAGCAAAGAGCCACAGGTAATGCCCATTCATTTCCATTTGAAAACTGTTTTCTTCAGGCTTCACAAAGTGGTGGACTGAGGAAAAGACCTTCCTGACATTCAGTGCAACAGAAGAATTGGTAAACAAAAGGCCCCAAGCAGGGTTTCTTCACTGAGACTTTCTTGGTCAAACTGATATCTGAGTTTTCTTAGATGCTCGCCATTCCCTTCAGCTATTCAGTACATGGTCATGTCACAGAGCTTCAAGGTTGTACATATCTTAAACACAAAACCATGAGCCTATTCTGGAGAGTGGCGAGAATTCAGGAAGAAAACAGGAACTTAGGTAGATAGCAGGTGTTTCACATCACTAAGGCAAGCTGCAGTCCATTCATAAATAGGGCAGGATGAATGCTGGGAAGCTTTCTACTAGATAGGACATATTCATTGATGCATTCTCTTTTCTAATGTCTACAACCACGGACATAGTGGGATACATAGACATAGAAACACTCACCTTGTCAAACGACTTACTAGAAACAGTTCACTCCAAACAAAACAAACCGCCTTTCATACCTATTCTCAGAACATGAGACAAAACCACAAACCCACACCCACACCACAAAGGCACCTCCTTCCCCCATGTAGGTCTGTGACTATCCGGAGTGTCCTCTGACTGGTTGGCCATACTATGTTCTCTGGAAATGGCCTGTTCTGTCTCAAATCTGGTCTCCTTGGCCAACTCTGTGAAGTTGTCAGGAGCCAGCGGTGAGCCACTGCCTGCTTTCTCAGGAAAGGCCCCTCTTCATAGCTTTACTTGCATTTGGCCATCCTCACATCAGTAGGTTCCAAGAAAGACTGAGTCTGTCCTTGGTAAATCAAAATAAGTTTGACCACTAGGACTGGGACTGGGACTGGCTCTTGGTGCCTGGATTCCTGGATTCCAAGTTCAGAGAGTTCCATCACCAAGGAAGTTAGGTGAGGTCACTTCCTTTAGCAACTGAATGAGGTCACTGCCTTGGCAACAACTTTGTCCTAACAGTTGCTTCCAAGGTTCCCATGAGAAGGAGGCTGCCCCTACTTCCTGTGACACTTTCACCAGTTAGAGTGGTATGTCAACCATAGGCATGCAGGAGCAGCTCAACACATGCCTGCTTTGGTCCATCTTCTGTACATTAAGAAGAGAGTGGCTGATTCAGACACATCCCTTCATCCTGAGCAGGTTGTTTGCCATGGAAGACTTCTGCTCTCTCAGGTCCTTCATAGTTGCCTACATCTTCTCCAGGGATCATTTCTGCATGGACCCTTGAGTTTCTCAGCAGGTGGAAGATCCTCTATATTCCTGTATTTTAAGACCAACTCTGTCCCCACTTTTCTGTAAAATTAGATTGAGAGAACAGTGTATGGTTAGGTTTAATAACATGTTCGATTTGGTTTAGAAAGGAAACTACACGGTTGAGCAAACAGGGTCCTACCGTTAGCAATAATATGAGGATTATTAATGGAACGGCCCTGGCAGATAAAAGCGTAGTTAACCAGGTTGACTATGTGAACAAAGACTCAAACCTTCCTTCTGGGGCCTCTGTCTCTCTTTGACGCTCTTCAAGTCGTTTTCTTAATTTACTCATTGATTCTTTTACAACTCCAGTATTGTCGGCATAAAAACAACATTCTTCCCACAATGCAAGCAAAAAGGCACCTTTCTCTCATGAAGAGGAGGTCCAACACTCGCCTGCTCTATAAAACAACTTCAGAGAGAGAGAGGTTAAAATTCCTGTAAAGCTGTGATGTCGGTTTTTAATGTCTTTAAGCTTTGGTCTATTTCTGCTTCTAATTGTGTCTTTGTTGTGTCTCATGGACTAGGGCAGTTCTTCCTGTGCCCAAGCCTTCAGCAATTATTATTCCTAATAAGATGGCTAAAGTGAGGGATAAAGGTTCCCGGTGGAACCGTGTTGTATGCCCCCCTATTTGAACTTTAAATGAACCTGCGTCATGATAGAGCACTCTGAAAAACATCTACATCATTACATAATTAATCACATCTATTGACCATTTTATGAAAACATAAATAATGTTAAAGTGTATAGAATTATACTGTTTTATGGATGGAAAAGAAAATGCACCTAAGATAGCACCAAAGTGAGGAAAACATTCTTATTTGGTTGCATCCGGATTTAGAGGGAATTGCTTCTTTTGTAATCAATTAATCCCCTGAAACCCAAGTTTTGGTAGTTTTAGAGTTTGTACCCAACATGTAAAGGAAGGGACTCAGAAGTTCACAGTCTGCAGAAATTCACAAAAATTAGTTTTTGTTTCTGTTTTTTTTCCTCTGTTCTGGGCAAGTTAACATTTCAAGGACACCTTGGAAGGGGAGAGCTTTTTTGTCTCTTTTTTTTCTCCCTGCCAGCTGTCACCATGGAGCCCAGTTGCTAACTTTTTTATCTTAGAAATGTAGCCATCTCGGTGAAGCCCCAGCTCAAGGCCAGAGGCCTTGTTCGCATATTTTGTGAAAAACTGGTAAGGAGGTGTCTAGCTTAGGGGTGGTGATTTTTCCAGCCAGTGGTCAAGTAGAACAGGGCAACACAAAAAGTGCAAGTTTATGTACATTGAACTCTTTCAGAGGGACTCTTTTGCTGAAAGACCTAAAGTAAGCCTTGGTGAAGACTTCTGGAGAAGGTCATTTAAGACATTTCTATTGACCTAGTACAGGGGGGGAAGACGGGGTAGTCGAGGCTGAGAGCAGCTCCGTGGATCTAAGAATGAGGAAAGAGAGATGTAAAAGAAAAATGGGAAAGGGGATTGGGATTTTCCTAAAACAAAACTTGAGCAGTAGAACAGGTAGAGCAGAGGGGAAGGTGGGAGTAAATATTCCAAAAAGCCTTTGAGGGACTTTAAATTCTTAGAAACTTGTTTTCAGTGATGACAAAGCAACTTTAAAGGCCATTTTCATTGCATCTTGTATAGGGGTCTGAGGCCTCTTATCAGCTGGTTTGAGCTTTGGGTTAGCTTGCTAGAGGACTTGCTGTGACCTAGTGCAGGCACTGACAGGAAAAGAGAGGAGTGAGTGGGTGAAGGGGTACCTTGGTACCTGCTACCTCAGCAAGGGGGCAATGTTCTGAGAACCAGCGGAGGTTTGGGTTTTTGATTTAGTAATTGGAGAGGAGAAATCAGGTTGCTAAGATGGGAGTGATAGCAGAGAGTCTAGAGCAGAAGGCTGAGGGTGAGGAACTATTGGAGAAGCATAGTACAGGATGTGAGCAAAGGAGGGAAAAGGATTCCACATAGGGAAATTTCCCCCTTTTGAGAACTTGCCAAAGTTAAAAATGTCACGCAGAATTTGAGGATCTAGAGAACGCTCTGGGGGCCATAGTATTTGGTTGTCTAATTGGTAATATGGCCAATGCTGTGTACTGAATTTGATGAGGAGTTTGGGTTCCACCAGGCAGCCCCTGTATGCTCACATTCACTTGACTTACACAAGAAGTCGGCTTCTCCCCGACACAGCCGTGGCTGTTTGTGCCTTTTTATAGTCCGCTAGGCAAACATAGTAATCTAGCCTAGCCAACCTGAATCTGTCTCGCGTGTCCCTGCATCCATAAAGTTTGTTTCCATTATCTATGGTACAGAAGAGATTTAATGGAATTTTAGTGGGATCCTCTTCATCAGGGATATCTCAATAGGAAAGACCTACACCGAGCTGACAAATGTCTGGGTGGATAGATGGCCACCAGGTCTCTAAGGGGGCTGTATGCGAGATAGACCATACTTCTTGTCTAGTAGGATTTGTGATCAGCCATTGCTGCTGAACGGAATGATGAGGGTTAGAACTACTGGTGGCCAAGGGGAGAGTCTATAGTCTTTTCCACATAGCAAATACGCAATTTGAAATGGTTAGCAGGCTTTTCCAGTTTCCAACAAGAGTCTGGACACAGCGAAGGCTTGAGATGAGAGGCATGGATCCAAAAAGTGATTCCGTCTACTTTTACCGCTTTAGGTTTTATAAGTAGCACCTGGTATGTTCCTTTCCAGTGGGGTTCCAGGGATGACACCTGATGTTGTCTTATGTAGACGAAGTCTCTTACTTGATATTGACTTAGAGTCCCCTCCTCCCAAGGTTGGTAGGCAGTGGCCAGCTGTTTCCACAGGTATCGCTGAGTTCTTTCAATGACTTTAAGTCTGTCAAGCAAGGGGGTGTGGAAGTGATCGTTAGGCCTTAGAGTTGGGGTTAGGTTCCTTACTGGATGATGGGCATCATAGAGAATTTCATAGGGGGTGAGGTTACACAAAGAAAGAGAGGGAGTATTTCTCGCATGAAACAGTACATAAGGCAGGAGCATAATCCAATCTTTTATGCCGGGCTCTAAGCTTAATTTCGTTAAGGTCTCTTTAATGGTTCTATTTATTTTTTCTACCTGTCCTGAGCTCTGGGGTATATAAGCATAATGTAACTTCAAATTAATCCACAGGGTCCCAGTGAACACCTGACTTACCTGAGCCATGAACACCAGTCCATTATCAGACCCTATTGCCTTAGGCAGACCGTATCTTGGAGAAATATCTTTCAGGATCTTCTTGAAAACCATTTGTGCAGTTTGGTTGTTTTTGTGTGTGTGTGTGTGTTTGTGTGTAAGGCTTCAGTCCATCCTGAAAATGTATCTACAAAGACTAGGAGATATTTAAGTCCATACGTTGCTGGCTTAATTTCACTATTGTCCACTTCCCAAAATTGTCATTTTCTGGTTCCTCGTAGGTGCTTTCCTCTAGGAAACTGGAAGGGTAAGCATTAACCAATTGACGAACTCGACAGGCTTTTGTTACCCGTTCAGTTATTTCCTTTCGCTGTGAGTCGGTTAGTGGAAAACTCTGTTCTTAATCCTACAGGAATGCCTGCAGTTTCACTGAACCAAGGTGAGTGAGTTGGTGTACATTTTTAACGTAGTGTAGGGCTTTCTGTAATTGCAGCCTCAGCTCAGTGAAGTTGAGGCATTCAGTGTCAGTGTCCATAGATGTTATCAAAAACTTCCTGTTGATCAGGGGTCCATTGGAATTGGGCATCTCCCATTAACACCGGGTATAAAGGAGCAGCTAAAGACGCAAACCCAGGTATCCATAACCTGCAAAAGCCAGCAGTCCCAAGAAACTCTCTGAGTTGTCTCCTGTTAGATGGGGGTGGTATCTACACAATGGTTTGTTTTCTGGGCTCAGTGAGGCATCGTTTACTGCCCCTAAGGTAACAGCCCAGGAAGATTACTTCATGCTAGCAAATTTGGGCTTTTTTGGCCGAAACTCTATACCCAAGTTGAGCAAGCTCATATAATAGTGCTTGGGTCCCAGACTCACAGTTTTCCTTGGTGTTGGCTGCCAGTAGCAGGTCATTCACGTATTGAAGCTGGGTGATTTGGGGTGCATAGTTCTGAAAATGCTGAGATCTCTGTGGAGGGCTTCATCAAAGAGAGTGGGGGAGTTTTTGAACCCCAGTGGGAGTCTAGTCAAAGTTAGTTGACCAGACGTTCAGGTTTCTGGGTCTACCCACCCAAAAGCAAACAGCAACTGACTATCTTTATGCAGAGGCAAGCAAAAGAAAGCATCTTTTAAGTCCAGAAGAGTATACCATTTCCGCTCAGGGTTCAGAGTGCTAAGCAGATTGTACGGATTAGGTACCGTGTGGTGAATGTCCTGCACTCTGTTGTTGATCTCTCTTAGGTCTTTAACAGGACAATAGTCCCCGGTTCCTGGCTTTTTTTTTTTCTAGTAGCAGGGGAGTGTTCCAGGCCAATTGACAGGGCCTTAGAAGCCCTAAGTCCAGATATTTCTGAATATGGGGCCTTATCTCATCTTTAGCTTTTTTTGCTTAGAGGATATTATTTGACATTGATTGGGGAGGCTGAGGTTTTTAACTCCACTGTTATTGGAGGTTGTTTCACGGCCAGGCCTAACCCAGCAGTTTTTGCCCAGGCATCTGCGTAATCTGTTATCCATTTCTGGTGTAGCTTGCCTGTTTGATCAGTCTTGGGGGGTGTGAAGAGTGGATGTTCATCTTCTACTAATATAGTTAAAGCCGTGACTATAGGAGTTTTTACTGAAGAATTTAGAAATTTCATTTGGGGGCCTTCAGGGTTAAAAGTTATTTAGGCCAAGAGCTTGGTGAGCAGATCTCTGCCCATCAATGGGTCCAGGCATTCCTGGATTACTAGGAAGGAGTGATAGATTTTTCCCTTCCCAAGGTCCATGGTCCTCTTAGTAGTCTAAGCCCGATATTTACTGCCATTAGTTCTTTGAACTACAGACCTTTTATTTGATAGAGGGCCCAATGGGGCCTTAAGGGCTGAGTATACTGCTCCTGTTTTCATTTCAAAGTTTACTGGGGTCCGCTACACTTCAAAAGTTACCCTGAGCTAGGGGAAGTGATCTGAGCCCCAACTTTTTTAGTCATGCTCCAGAGTCAGAATGGCTGGCTGGCGTGGCTGTCTCTTTATAGGGCACTCTTTGGCCCAGTATCCTTTTTTTTTACAGTAGGCACATTGATCTGAGGCCAGGGGTGGCCTCTGGCATGGCCCCAGGTATCCCTTCCTGTCACCTTACGTCTTAATTTCTGGCCTCTTTCTTGTTGTGACCAGGATCTTGGTCAATCCCTTAGTCTGTCTTTTGCTTCTCTCATCCTTCCTTTGCTCCCTTTCTTTCTCCCTGTTTCTTTCTTATAGTATATTTTCTCGGCTTCTCTGAAAAAATCTCTCTTTTAAATTTTTTTAATATCCATGGCAGCTTGCCCAATTAAGGCCATCGTTACAGATGAATTTTGATCCGCTGCCTGAGGATCGAAAAGAGTATGTCTCTTATATGCCTCCATATTTCTTTCTAGAAACAAAGAGGGAGATTCATCAGGCCTTTGAATAATTTCTCTTACCATGGCCAAATTAGTTGGTCACCTAGTAGCCCCTTGGAGACCCGCTATTAGAGCCAGGCAATAATTGGACAGATGCTCTTAATCTTCAAAGGTGTTGGGGTTCCAGTTGGTTTGGTTTAAGGGTAAGCTGGCTTTGATTATGTTGGGAAGTTGTGTTGGTCGCCAATCAGGTCCGAGGATTTTTTTTTTAGTTTCTTGGAGGTTTTTCTCTTATTCCTCTGTCATTAAGAAAGTCCCTAGGAGTTGTTGGCAGTTATCCCAAGTAGGCAGGTGTAAAAACGTTGGCGAGTTCTCTGAGTTCTTTTAGCCGGGCCAGCTTCCTCCAGGGAAGGAGGGGCTCTGTGTGCCACGGGACAGTCATCTGGATGGTGCTGGGCCATCCTAGCTTCTTTGAATGGTGGAGAGGCTGAGTCAGCAGCAGGGGAATCACTTAGAGGGTGTTGGGAGTTGGGGGATGAAGGCAGAGGATAAGGAGGGGGAGGAGAGTCCAGTAGAGTCTTGAGACTCATGGAGAACAGAGGGTGCAAGAGGAGGAGCAGAGAGTTAAAGAGATAGAATCGTGGTGGAAGGAGTAGGAGCGGGTGCAGGGACAAGGAAAGGCTTCATCCTTGGAGGAGGAGATTTGTAGAGGTTCTGACAAGTTAAGATATATGGCTGTTGATCTGGATGTCTACGTGGCCCCTGCTAAAAGACAATATCTCGAACTTTTCAAATTAGTGCGAAGTAGAAAGATCCTTCTAGGGGCCATCCGACTACAAAGGTGGGTCATTCTGAGACACAGAATCTGCCAGATCCGGCATTTTACTGAAAAAGAAAGATTCTGAGCCCTTAAGCAGACTTTGGTCTAGTGATCAAGGGTCAGGAACAGAGGCATTGAAGTGCTCTGTCCCATAATGAAATATACACAGACAATAAAAGCAATGACACATGACACAGACAAGACAAGACAATAAAGACAGGCAATGGACGTCCAATACTGAGACCAGGACTGAGTAGCCGGCAAAACATGATGGACTGGCAATGCCGAATCCGAAACAAAATATCACTGAATCAAGGAGACTATTGTTCCTCGATTTCATGAGTTCATCCCCCAGGGACATGGCCTGTGGCTCTGTGACATCTGTGTCAGTCACCATGGGAGAGAGCTCACGCTCTTTACCAATAGCCATTTTGTGAAACCCTAACCTGAATCCTGAAACCAGAAAGAGGGGCCTTATTTACCCCCAGAGGAGCCCGTTGGGGGTCTTTCATCTGCGGCTGCCGGATCTCACTGGGGCCACGAGATGTAAAGATCGGGCGAGGGTCGGTTGAAGAGACCACCAAGAGACTGTCTCATGCAACAGCAAAGGCTTTATTGGGAGTCCGGCATGCAAGGGCTCAGAGCTCACTTGAATAGAGCAGAGAGCCCTGAGAACAGCTTAAGAAGTGCTTATATATTTTCCTTGGAGAGGGCAGGGAGGGAAGTTTATTGATGGGTAAGGGCGAGTGGGCGGTTTGCGTGCAACTGGTTGACTGAGTACATTCTGCAGTTTGGCAGTTGGGGACAGCACATTCTGGGAAAAAGAATAGCAAACAGTTCTCAAGATTTCAACAGTGTTTTGTTAAGCATACAGAAAATCAAGAAGTGACAAGTACCTATTTTATTAACCTTTCAATATAAGTATGAAAACAGAAATATAGGTAAGATTTGAAGCCCAGAAGTTCATTGGGCTCTTGATTGGTATACTTAGCGTTGAATTACATTCTGTAGTGATGTCCCAGAAATATGGATATACAATGGCATAGGACCTTATACATTCTCGGAGGTCAATTCCAAACCACAGACTCTAAGGGGAATCACACCAAAGTTCAAGCCAAGGTGGACCCAATTATCTCTTCCAACCGCCACACAAATGACCACAATTAAAACCAAGACACTCCCACATGCCACTCATCTTCTTCCATATAGACACTCACCATAACTTCTGGCAAGAGGATTCCATGAGAGGCGCAGCACAAGACAGTGTTCCAAATAAGCTCCCTTTCCCCTCATTTTCCAATAGTCAGGGTGGCCTGGACACCCTCCCTGTGAACCAGGAGTTATCAAACAGGTCTGCCATTAATACAGCTCCGTTCTCCAATTTGAGGCATACTGACTGTGGGGTTTAGATTCTTTATTTGAATTGGATTCATAAGAAAACCCAAGAACCTATGGGCTAGCATCTGCAGGGCTTTGAAGAACTCATTTGACCCAAAGGATCCCTATTCTCACTTGATGTAGGTAAGGAACCTTACAGAGGAATGTGAGGGACTTCATCCACAGTGACTGATTTTTGGCCATTTTGATTTTGGATCCACACATGGGATCGTTCTTTAGATCCATCAGGTGCTGAGAATCTAAGCCACAGGCTCACACAGGACCAAGAGGCTGATTCAGACACATCCCTTTACAAAACAGTTAAGCAAAGAGCCACAGGTGATGCCCATTCATTTCCGTTTGAAAACTGTTTTCTTCAGGATTCACAAAGGCGTGGCCTCAGGCAAAGAACTTACTGACATTCAGGGCAACAGAAAAATAGGCAATCAAAAGGCCCCTTGCAGGGGTTGTCCACTGAGACTTTCCTGGTCACATTGATATCTGAGTTTTCTGAGATGCTTGTCATTCCCTTCAGCTATCCAGTACATGTCCATGTCACAGTGCTTGGAGGTGGTACATATCGTGGACTCAAAAGCATGAGCCTATTTTGGAGAGTGGCTAGATTTCAGGAAGAAAACAGGAACTTAGGAAGATAGCAGGTGTTGCCCATCGATATGGCAAGCCCTAGTGCATTCATAAATTGGGCAGGATGAATGCTGGGAAACTTTCTACTAGACAAGAAACATCCTTTGATGCATTCTCTTTTTCTAATGTCTACAACCATGGACACAGTGAGATACACAGACATAGAAACACTCGCCTTGTTAAACAACTTACTAGAAACAGTTCACTCCAAACAAAACAAACCGACTTTCCTACCTATTCTCAGAACATGGGGCAAAACCACAAACACACATCCACACCCACAAAGGCACCTCCTTCCCCCAAATAGGTCTCTCACTATCCGGAGTGTCCTCTGACTGATGGGCCATACTATGTTCCCCCGATATGGCCTATCCTGTCTCAGATCTGGACTCCATGTCCAACTCTGTGTAGTGGTCAGGAGCCAGCTGTGAGCCAGTACCTGCTTTTTTAGGAAAGGCTCCTCTTCAGAGTACTCCTGGAATTTGGCCATCCTCACATCAGTAGGTACCAAGAAAGACTGACTCTGTCCTTGCTAAATTGAATCAAGTGAGACCACTAGGACTGGGACTGGGACTGACTCTGTGTGCCTGGCTTCCTGCATCCCAAGTTCAGAGAGTTCCATTACCAAGGAAGTGAGGTGAGGTTGCATCCTTCAGGAACTGAATGAGGTCACTGCCTTGGCAACCACTTTGTCTAAACAGTTGCTTTCAAGCGTACCATGAGAAGGAGGCTTACCCTACTTTCTGTGGCACTTTCACAAATTAGAAGGGTATATCAACCATAGGCACCAAGAAACAGCTCTCCACACAGGCCTGATTTGGTCCATCTTCTCTATATTAAGAAGAGAGCCTTTAGTCCGGGGAGCACTGCAGTGAACCTCTGCACTAAAACTATTAGCAAGCACCTGGTGGAGGAGTCCTCCATAGGTAAGTGGTGCCTTTATAACATCTGATATCCTGTTAAGGGAGATCTTTTCTGATGACAGAGATGTGGCCTGGGGAGGCTCACATATACTCCTTTCCAGGAGAGTAACGAGAATCTTTCTGTCCTCTGTTCTTTTCTGTAGGGAATTCCTCTGGAACTGTAGAGAGGGGCCGACAGGCACGCACGCGCTCCTACCCTGGAGCTATAGCAAGATGTTGCACTGTTCCACTGTTTTTCTGTTTAGGCGCTGGTTTTCTGTTTTTTGTGTTTTGTTTTGTCTTCTATTTTTTTGATTGTTTGTTTGTTTTTGTTTGTTTTGTTGTGTGATTTCAGTGGTAAAAACTTAAGTATTTTGGACGTAAAAATGGGTAATAAAGAGAGTAAGCCTGACACCACTTTGGACTGTGTTTTAGGGAACTGCGATGAACTTTACCCCCCTTTGTTAAGCAGGATGACAGAAGCTCCTAGCTGGCTGCCTGGAGCACACCCATTGCAGAGGGCAATGCTTGCTGGGGACCTAAGAACTGAGCATCTCCCAGGTTAACAAGTGAAACTCCTTTAAAACCCCTTGTCGCTCCAGATCAAGAGAGTCACAACATTTGGCAGAGTCCCCTGTGTTTCTCCTTTGTTCGCAAAGCAATAAACCTCCCTTTTTCTTTTTCTCAAAACTCAGTCCTCATTATTAAATTGGTATTAATTGGCTTCAAGTTCAGGAATCGAACTTTAATTTACAAATTTGGTACCCTCCCCTCCTCCCCGGAACTTTGTGAGAGCTGTCTACTGGAATATTAGGAGATGAAGCATGCTTGGTGTGGAACTGAACAAGAGGAGCTAATCCTGTAAGTAAAAGGAAGGACTGAGGGACTCCCAGCAGCTGCCAAAGCCCTGTTGATTCAGGGAATTACCTCCTTCCTTTCCGCACTGTAAGAATTATGCCACCTCTGTCTTGTTAAAAAAGAGAAAAACAAAAAGGGGACACTAAATGCAGTGAAGTCACCATGGAGACACTTTATTTTACATTTCAGGTTGCCCCTCTGTTAAAACATGTGGTCCCCCCCCCTGTGGATATCTATGGTGCACACTGGTGTAGGAGATTTTTCTCTTATCTGCTCTGGTTTAATGGGTTCTCTCTGACAGCCATAGTCTGGACCTCCTTTCTCTCTGTCTTGTGTCTTTGTATCTGGCCCTTTAAGACATGTGCAATAATGTGTTGATATTATAAATTGTTTCTTGGGAATGATCTTAGCTGAATGTGTGTCTAAATGATGATGTTTTATTTTAACAATCTGGTATCTGAATGGGTTTTTGAAGCATTGCACAATCTTGCAGTTAAAAGTCGGGTTTAGGTAATTGTTTAGTTTATGATTTCAGATAATTCATGCCAGAGAACTTAAATACTTGGGATGGAAAACTGAAGAACTCTACTTCCAAGTTGGCAAGTAACTTCCCAATCATACAGTCTTTTTTTCACCAATTTTGAATTGGATAGCCTGGGAAAATATCACTGTGTGTACCAGTGCATTAATTTGGACAAGGATAGTAAATCATAGAATGGTATCTGTTGACAAAACAAGATGTAAAGATATAAAATTTTGTGAATTGTATCTTAAATTTATATCATAATTTTCAACATCCGAACCTCAAAATTATGGTTAAAATGCCTTAGGCCTGAGGTGTCTGCTCATAATAGCAGTTTTTCCTGCTCCTTCCAGACCTCAGCCATGACTTATGTTGAAATGTAAATGAAAGAAGCCTGCAATCTTAGTAGGAGACTGATTTGAGGCCTAAGGGGAAAAAAAAGGTAAATTGTATGGTATTTACTAATTACTAGCCAGTCACTTTTTCTAGGACTCTTTTTTTTTCCTTAAATACTTTTTTTTTTTGATCTCATGATTTTGAGCATACAGACCTAGGTTAATGTTTTTCAGATCAGTTCTATCTTTGACCAACTGTAGACATTTTGAAACATTGCAATGGAGATTTCACCTGAGAAAAGCTACAAGGCCTTTACTATTATTATGTGTGCACACTTTTGTTATGTGTTGTATGTCTATATATACATATGTCCGTATATCATATATATGATACACAAACTAACATATACAAGGAGCGCTCATAAAAAAGAGCTCATTAAAACAAATTTAAATAGGAGATCCAAAGATCTTTAATTCACATGATTTAAATGCTTCAATTTAAATTGGATAAACAGATAAAAATCAATGTCTTTAAATTTAAGCTTACAAATTTTTCTAGGTGTTCAAAAATCTAATAAAATATTAATATCTACAAAATGTCTAATATGCCTTGGTACTAGGACCTTTCCTTCAACATAAAAATGGTTTACACTGTCAATACATTTCTCTAATATTTTGATAAATAAATAAAGTAAATTTGATTGGGATTACTCATTCATGAGTACTTTTGTTAGATATCTGATTGATTTACTAAGGTCTGAATAAGTTTTTATTAAAGTCTGTATAAGAATATAAAAATCAGTCATGTGTTAATGAGACAGAAATTTCTTAAAACATAAGTTTACCCATAACGTTGTGTTTATTAAGTTTTATTTTCTCTATAGCAAGCAACCATAAAAATTAAACAACTGATTAAATAAGAACTGTTATTTTAGAGCACTGTACTGCCATTGCTTTAAAAGCTAAACTTGGTTAATGTAGAAACATCAATGTAATTGTGATGCTATCAATGTTTTCATATCTTATATGTATTCAAGTCTGTAAGGTAGAAACTTTAAAAGAGCATTATATCAAGCTGGTGCTCTGAAGTTTTATGGTAAAAAAATATATTGGGGATTTATTTACCTGTTATCAATAAGATATGTAAACTTTTATGTTACTTTTTACATTGGGGAAAAAAATTAAATGTATTTTTTAGTTAATGAGAGCATAATCGATGTAAAGGTTAAAAACTTTCAGCCTTTCTTTAATTCATGTTTTAAATGTGATATCATATGGTGTTAGCTAATGTTCATGTGACCTCAAACAATTTATGTAAACTTTGTCAAATGATATTTATAAATAAAGATTATCTTTAGAACTAAAATACTTAAGATTTATAAAGAGCCCTGCCTTACCTGAGATAAGGCTCTGTGTCCCATCTTACTACATGTGAGAATGACTACAAAACCAGTAGGTCAGATAATATTTCTTTAAAGTTATGTTAAAAAGTTGGTTTTTTTAAGGTCAATATTCCTAGGATCTCAAACAGGGGATATAATGTATAACTCAGCCAAAAAATTCAGGGTAGCTATTACACAAGCTAAGTATTTTTACTTTTGTTAATTTTATTTTGAAATTATTTTATAAGTGATCTAAAGATTCTCTGTTACTGTTTTACAAACGTGTTGCTTTAAGAACACAACATGGGTTTATTCAAGATAATAAGTCATTACTTACAATACAGACAGAAAAATACAGATCCCAATTAATAAAAAGATAATGATATAGTTATAGACATTAAAGCCCAGTACTCTTAATATAAGGCTGTTAAAATTTATTTGCTGGATGTTTAAGATTAGGATTTAAAATTAAAGTTAAATGAAAAGCGCCAAGAAAACCAATATTTGGCTTTTGCCCTCTGAGTCAGTCTGAATCCAGGGAACAGGGAACTTCTCTAAAGAGCATTGAAACTCTGAGCCACATAACCTCCTCCTGATCAGGGAGATTAATGAGACCACTGGAGAACAGAAAGCCAATCAGGGTATTTGTTACGAAGAGGAGAGTCATCAAAGAAAGGAGACATCCCTGATGCTTCCGAGGGAAGCCAAATGGTCAAGCAAGATCTGGACCCACCTAGCGCAAATGGCACTAGCAGAACTGAGAATCTGCTCTCAAGTTTCCCCAGAATTGACTCCCATAAAAGCTCAGCTGACTGTTAACAATAGATGGAAACAAAAGTCAGTTTGACTGCTTCATCTTAAACACTTAGCAAAGACAGTTAAGAACAAAATACATCCATTCCTGGGCATTTTAAATTATAATAATAATAATATAATTTTAAGGTATGCACTTTATGTTTGCCTCCCAAAATAAGTAAGACTGGTGGCTACAAAGAAGAATTCTCAGAAAGGAATGCCTGATACTTATAAAAAGAGACTATCAAGAAGACCTGCCACAGGGATAAGTTTTCAGTTTAAGGCCTACAGATATTCCTAACCTACACAGGTAGGCTTGGTGTTTGCTAGTACAATTATCCATCCCTGAGTAACAGAATTAAAGGTTTCTCTAAGAGACACAGAGGTCATACTAGTAAAAAGATTTTACAAGATCAGATGACATTAAATTATTAAACTGTATCTTATGGGGAGGGACAAGTGTAACAGTACAAGTTAAGTTGACAGTCCGGATAACTGGGGATATTAAAGACTGGTGATGGAACTTCTATACAGTGACATGTTCCAGCTGCTGCAACATTTTTTCAGTACTCATGGTTTTTGTTTCTCTCATAGAAGAACCCATCCCCAGATGACTTTACAACCTGTTCTTCCCCAATCAGACTTCAAACCGAACTGACTTCTAAAAGGCAACTCATGTCCCTCAACTGACTTCTAAAAGGCAACTCATGTCCCTCATGCCATGCCCACTCATGTCACCCTGTCTCAGGTCAGAAGAAGAAAAAATGAGTGACACCACTCTTCTTAAAACAATGGAGAGAAAGATAAATAGACTATCAATATAAGTAATTAATTAAGTCAGGTAAAATCAGGGAGATCGGTTTTGGGTGAGTTCTAAAAATTTGGAGACTCTTACCTGAGGGATTAAAATTTCCTCAGTGCTCTTCCCGTAATCTATCAAAGATTTGAAAGGGACACAAAGAAAAGGGGGGAATGATCGACCCAACCTGATCTTTAATTAAAATTGGGAGCCCTCTTGCCAAAAAGCCATGAAAAGATAATTTTGGCTTTAGCATAAATCACTTCAAATTCTAAACCTGCTTGGAATGCCTGCCCACGCCTGGAACTCACCCATGCCCGGCTCTCTGACCAGATAACAGCCCTCTCTGAAACTTTAGTGACACATCATAAATATTTGCCTTCTCTGGCGAGACAACAACCCTCTCTGAGGCTCTAATGGTCTTCATGAACTCTGATGTAGGGACAGAAAAAAAATGTAGACTGCCATTAGTGTGATGTTTGTCAGAGTTCTGTTATCTGTAAACCCCCTTTTGTGTAATTTTCTGGGCTATTAAGCTGCCTGTAGGAAAGCTGGGGTTGCTGTCTTATTCCCGCCATTTTGTGAGGGAGAGGCAGCACAGCCGGTGGAAATAATAAGCTTAATTTAATTTGATTTTAATTAGAGTCAGTGGTCTTTTCTTGTGTCCTGGTCTAACAGGTAATCACTCCAAAAACATGGAGCTCTGCTGGCCTAAACACTTCTTGAGAAACTTCCTCTGAGTTTGGGCACTTGAAATATATGTTGTTGTAAGGAGCTTTAGCTTCCTTTCTAGTGATACCATCAAAGCTGAGTCTGCATCTATGTGACCTGGAGGACATGGTTTCTTGTATTCTAATGAACATGAGGCAGCAGTGCTGAATTTTCTGTTTGTAGGTAAACTGTGGCCACTGGATGCTAAGTGTCTCCCCGTGTGGACTGTGAAGCCATTTGGTCATCCTCCACTTTTTGTGGTGTTTCTTGCTGCTGTACTGGGAGTTTGGTATATGCTTTATGAAATACAACGAGTTCAACTGGAACCCAGTGTTGGAGGGAGTTCTGTCACTTGTGGTGGGTCAGGGTCTGAAGGAGAATGCACCAACCAGGCTTTTATCTCACAGAGCTTGCCCCCTTGTCCTTAGAAATCTGACTCTGAACTTAGCCCAGAAACCTCTCCATATAACATGATGCCTTTACATAGAAGGGTCTGCTGGCTGCACCATGTCAGTCACAAGCCATTTGGAAAGCAATGGCAAATCCTCATGGCCACACCACATATGTATTATCACACACCTACCCACCACTGCAATAGGCCCACTACTCAGCAGGCTCCAACTTACTGGCATCTTTGTTCTACACCATTTTCATGAAACCCGGTCAATCATGGCATTCTCTGGTACACTCATGATCAGCAACAAGACATCTAAAGGTTCTCCAGTGCCACCTGGTTAAGGGAATTTCAAAGATTTCATTGTATTTATCTAGCCATTTTTCTTGGATGAAGTTGGAGGCACTGTGGGTTTCAGTTTATTCAGGAACTATTAAATGTGAGGAAGCTATTTTCATTAAATTCTCTGGAGAAATCTCACAGGCAAGTCTTCCCATAGAGTGGTCAAAAGGTCACATGAAGCCAGGCCCATTGAGGTCTTTAATGTGACGTCCATGGGTGTTCTGACTGTCAACTATGGCTGCCAAATCTTTCAGAATAAAATCATGTGATATCCTAGCTGATATTCCAAGGCTCTGTGGAAAGCCACCCTGGTATTTGATCTCAGTTTCCAAGGGCGAATCCCATGCGTGGCCTCCTAAAATCTGAATGCAGTTTATGGCAATATTTCTCTGAGATCAGTTCCAGAACTCAGACTCTAAGGGGAATCACTCCAGAGTTCAAGCCCAGATAGACCCAGTCATCACTTCCAACAGCCAAACAAATGACCACAATTAAAACCAAAAACACACCCACAAGGCCCTCATCTTCTTCCATATAGACACTCATCATAACCTGTGGCTGGAGGTTTCCATGAGGGACTCAGCCCAAGACAGTGTACAAAATAACCTCCCTTGCCCATCATTTGCCTAAAGTCAGGGTTGCCTGGACACCCTTCCTGAGAACCAGGAGTGATCAAATAAGCCTGCCGTAAATACTGCTCTGATTCTCCAATTTGAGGCCTCCTGACTCTCGGGTATAGATTCTTTATGTGAATTGGAATCATGAGAAAACCCAAGCACCTATGGGCTATCCTCTGCAGGGATTGAAGAACTCATTTGACAAAAAGGATCCCTATTTTCACTTGATGGAGATCAGGAATCTTACAGAAGAAAGCGAGAGACTTCGTCCACAATGACTGCTTTTTTGGCCATTTTGGTTTTGGAAGCACACATGTAATTGTTCGTTAGATCCATCAGGTGCTGAGAATCTATTCAACAACCTCACACATGGCCAAGAGTCTGATGCAGACACATCCCTTTCCAAAGCAATTAAGCAAAGATCTACAGCTGATGCCCATTAATTTCCATTGAAAACCGTTTTCTTCAGGCTTCACAAAGGGGTGGCCTGAGGCAAAGACCTTTCTGACATTCAGGGCAACAGAACAATAGGTAAGCAAATGGCCCAAGGCAGGGTTTCTGGAATGATATCTGAGTTTTCCGAGATGATCCCATTCCCTTCAGCTATCCAGTACATAGCCATGTCACAGAGCTTGGAGGTGGTACATGTCTTGGAAACAAAACCATGAGCCTATTCTGGAGAGTGGCCAGAATTCAAGAAGAAAACAGGAATTTAGGAAGACAGTAGTTTTTGCCCATCCATTAGGCAAGCCAAAATCCATTCATAAATTGGGCAGGATGAATGTTGTGAAGCTTTCTACTATTCAGGACACATCCATTGATGCATTCTCTTTTCTAATGTCTACAACCACGGACACAGTGGGATAAACAGACATAGAAACACTCACATTGTCAAAAGACTTACTAGAAACAGTCCACTCCAATCCTAACAAACCGACTTTCCTACCTATTCTCAGATCATTAGACAAAACCACAAACTCACACACACACCCACAAAGTCACCTCCTTCCCCCAAGTAGGTCTATGACTATCCGGAGTGTCCTCTGACTGATGGGCCATAGTATGTTACTCCAAAATGGACTGTCCTATGTCAGATCTGGACTCCTTGGCCAACACTGTGATGTTGTCAGGTGCCAGTGGTGAGACACTACCTGCTTACTCAGGAAAGGCCCCTCTTCAGACCTTCCTGGCATTTGGCCATCCTCACATCAGTAGTTACCAAGAAAGACTGATGCTGTCCTTGGTAAATCCAAACATGTGAGGCCACTGGGACTGGGACTGGGACTGCCTCTGGGTGCCTGGCTTCCTGGATCCCTAGTTCAGAGAGTTCCATCACCAAGAAAGTGATGTAGGTCACTTCCTTCAGGAACTGAATGAGGTCACTGCCTTGGCAACCACTTTGTCCTAACAGTTGCTTCCAAGTGTCCCAATTGATGGAGTCTGCCCCTACTTCCTGTGACACTTTCACAAGTTTGAATGGTATATCAAACATAGGCACCCGGGAACAGCTCTCCACACAGGCCTGGTATTGTCCATCTTCTCTACATTAAGAAAAGAGAGACTCCTTCAGACACACTCCTTCATCCTGTCCAGGTTGTTTGTCTTGGAAGATGACTTTTGCTCTCTCAGGTCCATCATAGCTTCCTATATCTTCCCCAGGGTTCATTTCTGCATGGACCTTTTTGTTTCTCAGCAGGTGGAAGATTTCTTACATTCCTGTATTGTAAGACCAACTCTGTCCCTGCTTTTCTGTAAAGTTAGATTGAGGGAACAGAGTATGGTTAGGGTTAATAACATGTTTGATTTGGCTTAGGAATCATTCTGCTGGATGAATAATGTTATTGGGAACCTGCGATATTTATAAGAATATATAGAGGGGAAATATATGTATGAAAACAGAAATCTAGGTAAGATTTGAAGCCCAGAAGGGAATTGGATCCTTGATTGGGATACTTAGGTTTGAATTATGTTCTGCACATGTGTCTCAGATAAATCTATACACAATGGCATAGGACCTTGTACCTTGGATGATTGAATGTCAAAGAAAACATCCAGTCAAAAAAGGATAGTTGGTAGGATTAGGAAGATAGTTGGTAGGATTAGGAAAAAGAGTGAGTATAGGATTTGGACAAAAAGTTCTTTAGCAATAGGGTTTTGGGTACAGAGAAAATGTAAATGTCAGCACATGTGAAGAGTCAGTCACAATGATGAACTGGGGAAAATATGTAGGAAAGCAGATATCAATAGAGACATTAGAAAATCAGGCAAATGATAAAGTGATCGATAGGATTAGACATTTTCAACAGGCTTGAGTTTGAATAAATAATATTAGGAAGAAACAAATATGTAGTCACCAATAGGATTGACATTTGAGAGCATTAGGCAACCTGGACATGGGTGATGTTCATAATCAATTCTCACATTCCATTTAGGCTTTGGTACAGTCGTAAGTGTGACTTTGCATTTTGTGGCCAGAATATTACTGTGATAAAATGTATATGTAGATCAGGTGACATGAGTATTTGTTGTACCATTTCTGAGAGCAATATTTTGAAGAGATATAAATTAGTATTGGGGACACAAATAGGTGTACCATGTGTGTATGAATATAGAGAGAATGCATGAATAGACCATACTGTGAATAAATAATATAATTGTTTCCAAATTTAGAAATTGGAATAAATTGATATCCCAAAATACACAGGGAATCTTACATTGATATACATACATTCATTCCAACCAGTTATACATCTAATGGTAATATTAGGGTTGTAGTTTATCATAAAATGTGTGTGAGTTTTGCTTCCAAATTGATTATGGAAATCGAAAATAATGTGTTTGGAAAGAAGTCTCATGAAATAACCAGTCAAAAACAAGGAGGAATACATGTGTTCTGAAGCAGGAAGTGATTGAATGTGTTACAAATGTCTTTAAATTTGTGAACTTGTGGATGAAATGTATATTCGATGATGTATAAAAACTGAAGAAATAGTAATGTACCAGTGTTGAATTAAAATGAACATCAAAATACACATCATGTCCCATAGAAATCTACTTTCATTGATGTTAAATTGGGTCAGTTACTGTAGAAATATAAGGCTTTGTTTGCACCATTCACTGAAGTGGGTTTTCAGTTCTAGGAAACAAATATGTATTTCAGGTGGATGAATATTTCTAAAAACAATCTTATGAAAAGTTGATTATAAAACCACATACATGAACATGAGTGAATTATTTAGGGAGTGTATAATAAGACACATATATTTCATATTTTGAAAATTATATATATATATATATATATATATATATATATATATATATATATATCACAGATACATGAGAAATTAGCAATATATATGCCAATCAAAATTCATCATGAAATATATATCATTCACAGATCCAAAAATATTAATTTTACTAAACATTGATTTATGTATAATGTTTTTCAACTAAGAAGCTCACTCATACTTTGAATTTTCAGTTCCAAAAATATTTAGGAGGAGTGATCTCTTCTCATACTTTGTATCTCCCAAGTTAGCCACCTCACAAAAATGTACGTGTGATACCAGGTAGGATTTTATATGTGCATATAAAAATACATGTGCTAAATTGGCTACAGAAAAAGGGAGACAGAAATTCACATATGTGTTAACTTTAAAAACACATGGAGGACTATTTCAACAAAAAATTAACAAGATTTATAACTCCTACCCTATATCATGCAAAAGGCAAGACCAACTATACGCCATGCCTCCTCTCAACTGCTTGTATTTCTATTCTGTTTGGGTTATATTTCTCCATCATATTAGGATTAGTAGTCAGAGTCTAGTAGGGTATGTGTTAGTGTCAGGGATTCAGTATTTTGAATGGAAAATTGAAAAATGAATCCAATGTGTATGTAAATATGTGCTACACAAAAATCTTCCCACTCTCATTCAGAACAATGCCTTGACAACACCTACGGCCCAAATATGACACAATCAGAGGAGAAGAGTTAGAAAATCCGTGAATACATATATAGAATGGAATATGATCAGGAGTTCACAACCTTGGAAGTGGTAGAGGAGTTTCCAAAAGTAAGGGACAGGGTAAACCCTCCACAAACATGAAGGTCTGCTGGCCTAGAGACTTCTTGAGAAACTGCCTGTGAGGTTGGGCACTTGAAATATATGTTGTTGTCAGGAGCTTTAGCTTCCTTTATAGTGAGACCATAAAAGCTGGGTCTGCATCAATGTGACCTGGAGGACATGGTTTCTTATTTTCCAATGAACATGAGACAGCAGTGCTGAATTTTCCATTGTAGGTAAACTGTGGCCCCTGGGGGCTAAATGTCTCCCTGTGTGGACATTGAATCCATATGGTCATCCTCTATTTTCGTGGTGTTTCTTGCTCCTGTACTGGGAGTTGGGTATTTGCTTCACAAAATACAAGGAGTTCAATGGGGACACAGTGCGGGAGGGATTTCTGTCACGTGTGGTGGGTCAGGGTCTGCAGAAGAATACAAGAACCAGGCTTCTATCCCCATAGCTTGCCCCCTTGACCATAGCAACCTGATTCTGAACAATGTCCTGAAACCTTTCTATGTAACAAGGTGCCTTTACATATAAGGGTCTGCTGGCTTCACCATGTCAGTCACAAGCCATTTGGAATCCAATGACAGATCTACATGGCCCCACCACAGATGTTTTATCACACACCTCCCCACCATTGCTCTAGGCCCACTACTCAGCAGGACCCAACTTTCTGGCATCTCTGTTAAACACCATTTTCATGAAAACCAGTCAATCAAGGCACTGTCTGGTATACTCATTGTTGGGAAAAGTATAAACGGCAGCCATACCCCAGAAAAAAACCCCAACATGGTGCCTAAGGACTTCTTCTTCCTACCTTCTTTTTTCTGCAGTGGTGCGAAATGTTTCCACCCGTGTGAACTCTCTTGCTGGCGCCAATTTGAAATCTCGCTGGTGGGAAACCTTAGCCCCAATAAGAACTAATTCCTGGGCTCCAGAGCTGATATCTGAAAGAACTTACCAATAAACGTTTTGCCTGCCATTTATCTAAGCCCTTCCATCTTCCCCTTAGTTCTATATAAGCACACAGCTTTTTGCAATAAAATTGGAATTCTCCCAGGAAAGTGCCTTTGCGTGGGAAGTTCTTTCATTCTGTTGCCCTGTGTGAGAATATGGGTGAGCTGTTTCTAACAAGAGCCCCATCCCCTGCCCCGCCAAGACACTCCGCCCTGGTCCACTCTTTTCAGATGCCGGCTTCCTGCACTCACAACAGATCTGATATATGTAAGCCTCCCCTGACCCTGGCTCTCCAACTCCCTTCAGGCTACCGCTGGTTTTGTGACCGTGATCATCTGGCACACTCTAGACGCCCTGTAGGGGGCAGGAAATTCCTGCCACTAAGACCTTTACTGGTAGCAGTGGACCCTCTGGTGATCCGTTTTCCTTTGGGGCGTGAGGCTTCTGAGTTTACATGAGAGGCTCTTTGGTTTTTCTCCTCTGCTGCCCCTGCCGCTGCTGGCTAGAGTTGCTGTTTGCTGCAGGGCTGCTGTGTCTGGCTGAAGCTGCCTCTCTGCTCGGGGAAAACTGAACTCCCGTCCTGGAACTGCATTCTGCCGGAACCAGAGTTCTGTTTTCATTACTGACTTTTTCTGCTGCGTTCGAAAATTTTCCTGACGTCAGGTTGCCCGTGGCTCCGAACCCATTGGGTCTCACAGATCGCACTTCACTGGTGACGACCAGGTAGTGCCCTCTGTATTTCCTCATGACGGCTGGTCATTTTGGGGACGCCCACCTGACCACCGTTCACCCTGAGCTTCCTGGAAGCCGTTCCAGCCCGGGTTTTCTCTTTGTCTCTCTCGCTTACTCTTATATTCTCTCTCTCTCTCTCTCTCTCTCTCTCTCTCTCTCTCTCTCTCTCTCTCTTCCTTCTCTCCCTGTGACAATGGGCACCTCTTCATCTGTACCTGAAGCCTCACCTCTCAAATGTTTAATAAAAAATCTGGCCACACTCTCCCTCACACCAGACATCAAGCCCAAACTTCTAATCAAATTCTGTACCCAAGATTGGCCTACATATCCACTGGATAATGGAAATCATTGGCCTCCAGAAGGCTCCTTACATCCAAACCTTCTCTGGGATCTTTTTAACTACTGCCAGCATCTGAAAAAGTGGAGTGAGATTCCCTGCATTTAAGGTTTTAGCCTTCTCACACAGCACCCTGTCGCTTCTCCTCCTGCCCTCCCTCTCAGGTCCTCCTTGTTTGCAAACCCTTCTCTTCCCCTACTTCTACTCCTGACTTCACAGATTCTTCCTCATTCAGCCCAGCAGATTAACCCCCACCTTATCCCCCAGTCCTATCTGCTTCTTCTCTCCCGCTATACCCTCCTCTTCCTCTGCCTGATTCCAAGGATCCTCAGCCTTCCATTTCATCCTCCTCCCCTCCGCCCTCTTCTGCCTGCTCCACCTCCTCCTCTTCCAAAGAGACACTCCCTTCCCCTCCCTCTCCTTCCTGTCCGCCTCCTGCCTCTTTCAGTCCTCCTGTTACCAGGTCTAAGGGACTCCTTCCCACCCCCAAGAACATCGCACCCCTTCGTGAGGTAGCTGGTCCGAGGGTGTCATCAGAGTCCACGTGCCCTTCTCCATGTCGGACATTACTCAGCTAGAGAGGAAGTTAGGCTCATTCACCACTGACCCCACCACTTACATTCGGGAGTTTCAATGGGTCCTGCAAGCATGTAGCCTCACTCAACATGACATCTACATGCTCTTGGCCAATACACTTCTCCCTGAGGAAAGGCAATGGGTCTGGGAGCTAGCCCAAGCCCATGCTGATGAAAATCATAGGACCAATCCTAACCACCCCACAGGTCCTCATGCTGTCCCAGAGCAGGATTCTCTATGGGATTACAACACCCCTGAAGGCTTACAGTCTCGTGACCTTTTTACATCCTGCCTCTTGGCGGGCCTGAAAAAGGCCATCCGTAAGGCTGTTAACTTTAAAAAGGTGCAGGAGGTCATTCAAAGGAAGGAGGAAACACCTTCAGAATTCTTGATAGACTAACCAAGGCCCTTCAACAGTACACAAACCTCAACCCAGAAACCCCTGATGGCCGTCATGTCTTAATGACATATGTTCTGGCCCAAAGCTACCCTGACATTAAAGCCAAGCTTAAAAAGCTTGAACAGGGCCCTGCTACTCCTTAGACCAAAATCTTCATTTTCAAGGTTTTTTATGATAGAGAGGATGAAAGTGAATGCCGTAGGCAGAGGGCTGAAAATGCCAAATTCCAAATGTTGGCCCAGGTCATTCAGAGAAGGCCATCACCACGCCATCCCAATATGACACCCCCGGGAGCTTGCTTCAAATGTGGTAAGGAGAGACATTGGGCCAGGGATTGTCCTTCACTGAGGACACCGTACAACCCCTGCCCAAAATGCCATCAAAGGGGACACTGGGGGGCAGACTGCCCAACAACCCAAAAGGGAGATTGGTCAGCCGCCCGGCAACCACAGCCTCTCTTGGGCTTGGCAGAGAGGATTGACGGAGTCCTGGGCTTTCCCTCCAGACTATTACCATCAAGAATCAAGAGCCTAGGGTTACCTTCCTGGTGGATGGATGCTTCATTACCTTCCTCTTGGATACTGGTGCCGCTTTATCAGTCTTAAGGGAGTATTGGGGTTCTACCACACACTCAAAAACTCCTATTGTCAGGGTAGGAGTTACACAGATTTTCCCTCAAACCCCCCCATCATGTTATATGCAGGGATCCCTTTTGTCCTTCACTCACTTCTTTTTCGTTATGAGCCATTGCCCTATTCCCCTTCTGGGAAGGGACATACTCTCACTATGAAAAGTCACCATTCACATATCACCCCACACCTCTCCTACCTCTCATTTCCTCATGATGTTCCTAGGGGCAGATACACCTCCTTCATGCACTCCTCCATGACTCTCTAAACTAGTTAAGCCTGAGGTTTGGGACACAACTACACCCTTTATGGCTAAATGAAGTCCTATTCATATTGTCTTACACGACCCTTCAAGATATATTAGTCAACCACAATATCCACTCACAACCACAGCCCTCCTCGAATTAGAACCCATCATCCAGGATTTATTACGAAAGGGGTATCTTAGGCCTACACACTCTCCTTTCAACACCCCCATTCTGGCACTTAAGAAACCTAACGTGTCCTACAGGCTGGTACAAGACCTTCTCCTTGTCAACTCCTCTGTGGTCCCCATCCACCCGCTAGTGCCCAACCCTTACACCCTCTTCTCTCAGATTCCTGCCACTACTACCCACTTCTCGGTCCTAGATTTAAAAGATGCATTCTTTTCTATTCCCTTGTTCTCAGAATCTCAGAATATCTTTGCTTTTACGTGGACTGACTCTCACATCCACCATTCTCATCAGCTTTCCTGGACTGTCCTCCCACGGGGATTCAGCCCCCATCTCTTTTGCCAAGTTCTTGCCCAGGACCTCACATCCTTTCACCCGAGCTGTCCTGACTCTATTCTCCTTCAATATGTCAATGACCTTCTTCTATGTAGTCCCTCTGGGAACACTCTCAATCCCACACTGCTCAGCTTCTTAATTTCCTAGCAGACAAGGGATATAGGGAGTCTCCCCACAAGGCACAGGTTTCCCAGTCTTCTGTCACCTCTCTTGGTTTTTGCCTTACACCCGGGAAAAAGGAAATAACACTGGATAGGAGGCAACTCCTCTCTGATCTTCCAGTGCCCCATATGAAAGCCAAAATACTATCATTCCTAGAAGTAGCAGGTTATTATAGGGCCTGGATCCCAAATTATTCTCTTCTATCCAAACCCCTGTATGACCTAGCAAATGGACCCCGTAGTGAATCTCTTGTCTTCTCCCCCATCTACCACTTCCGGAGGCTTCAGCAACTCCTCTTAAAGGAACCTGCCCTTCACCTTCCTGATCTTTCAAGACCATTTCATCTATATGTCCATGAAAAAGGGGGGCAAGCACTTAGGGTCTTAGGTCAAAACTATGGGCCTACATTTGCACCTGTGGCATATTTTCCAAGAAACTAGACTCTACCATTCGTGGGTGGGCCCCTTGCTTAAGAGCTCTGGTTGCTGGACAAATTTTACACAAAGAAGCCTCTAAGCTGACTTTTGGGGCACCTTGAACTATCCACTCCCCACATCACTTGAAAGATCTTTCAGCTTATAAGGGCCTTCAAACCCTTCCTCCATCCAGAGTTCTGTCGCTCCTCACTTTCTTTCAGGAAAATGCTAATATTACTTTCCTCCCATGCTCTGCACTGAACCCTGCCTCACTGCTCCCAATGACTCCCACGTCTAACACACCAACTCATAATTGCTTGGAAACCTTAGATGATTTCCTCCGCTGTCATTGTTCCATTTCTGAGGAACCACTCACCAAGCCTGTCCTTATCTGGTTTACTGACAGCAGTTCCTTTAGGCAGAACGGCACTCATTACTCTGGATACGCTGTAGTTTCAGCCACTGAGATTATAGAGGCCAAAGCTATGCCTTCAGGAACTACCAACCAGCAGATTGAACTTATAGCAGCCACTCGTGCCTGCCTACTAGCACAAGGCAAATCCCTCACCCTCTATACTGATTCAAAATATGTCTTCCAGATCTTATTATCCCATGCTTCAATATGAAAGGAGCGAGGCCTACTTACCACCAAAGGTAATGCGATCACTAATTCGGCTCTTTTAACCAATCTGATAGAGGCCTCCCACTTACCCACCAAGTTGGGAGTTGTCCATTGTAGGTCACATCAGAAGGACGGCTCTCTTATCACTGAGGGCAATGCCAAAGCTGACCAGGCGGCACGAATGGCTGCTACCACTTCCAATTATGGCCCCCATGGGGGACATATTATGGCCACTTTAGACAGCTCATCTGAAGCCCCTACTTCTTCCAGTAAGAACAAAAATCTTTTCAAGTTCCTTCATACTCTACACCATTCCAATTCTCAGTCTTTGACCCTTTTTTTACAGAGCTTCTTCTCCCTCAACCCTTCTGACATAGCCATGCTAGAGAATATAGCCTCTAATTGTCAGATCTGTCAGCGGACCAACCCTCATACTCCTTTAAGGCCCAAACCTTTCCCTTTCCACCAAGCCCGGAGACACATTCCCGCTGGTGACTGGCAAGTAGACTTCACCAACATGCCCACAGTATGGCACACTAAATACCTCCTTGTCTTTGTGGACACTTTCTCTGTTTGGGTTGAGGCATTTCCCACTTCCAATAAAAAGGCTTCCACTGTAGCTTCAATCTAACTGACAGACATCATCCCCAGGTTTTGTATGCCGACTTCCCTACAATATGACAATGGCCCTGAGATTATTTCTAGGATCACAAAAAAGGTCTCTCAAGCCCTCTCTTTCAAGTGGCATTTCCACTGTCCATATTACCCCCAGGCTTCAGGGAAAGTGGAAAGGGTAAATCGTACTCTGAAGGAAGTCCTTACCAAATTGACAATGGAATTAAACTTAGACTGGGTCAAAATCCTTCCCTTGACTTTGCTTCGAATCAGAGCTCTCCCTAAGAAACCATCTTTACTGTCTCCCTTTGAGATAATGTATGGAAGACCTCTTATATCCCCTGGGTTGGTCATTTCACAAGGACCTCTCACCCGAGATTTGTCTTTGCCTCTCTTGTTTCATCTCCGCTCTGAACACTGGAAATATCAGAACTGGCTTCTCCCAGACCCAGTCTCCTCTCCAAACACTCCTCCCTTAACACCTGGGAGTCTAGTCTATTATAATACCCCAGAGGAGAAAGGGACTCTTGCACCAAAATGGGAAGGCCCCTATCCTGTCATTCTCTGTAACCCCACCGCCGCCAAACTCTCCTTATCAGACAACCATCT
This sequence comes from Callospermophilus lateralis, assembly GCF_048772815.1. Lineage (NCBI taxonomy): Eukaryota > Metazoa > Chordata > Mammalia > Rodentia > Sciuridae > Callospermophilus > Callospermophilus lateralis. The sequence goes on along the minus strand of NW_027514441.1, from coordinate 905,374 downwards.
CACTCCCTGGATTCCCATTTCTAGGTTGAAGCCATATCACCAGGAGGCCCCACCTGCTGACGACAGGACCACCCCAGAGGAACTCCAAGAATCACCTCCTGAACCTCCCCTTTACTCCTGCTTTCCACACCCATCTCACCCATTTAAGTTGCGGCTCACACGGTGTTCCCTGCAGCCCAATTCCTCTTAAAGAAGGCACAATGAGCTCTCCCAACACCCTAGTCTTCTCTAACTGCTTGTTTTTTGTGCTCTGCTTCTTTTCTGTGCTCTGTTGGGACTTGTCTTTACCCTCCTAACCTACCATGTATTTATTCACTCTTCGAGAACGATACTCAGAACATGGCATGCAGAAGGTCCGCGCAGTGGATGCAACTACTTGCTTCATCCACAACTGCACCTCTATTCCCCTAAAATTGTCACCTTCAAGGACCTTCGTCCCTGGTAGCTGGAACTGGCCTTTCATTTGCTTCCTTTTTAATCAAACCAAAGACTATTGTCATTGGTGGCCTGAGATATATAATGGGTGTCCCTATTGGTCATGCAGGTTCCATGATGAACGTGGAAGCTGTTCTTACCACTCACTTGGCTACCCTGAAGGGTGGACTTCTAGTTACCTAAAGTGGCATAAAGGCTCTTCATCCGATAACAATGGATCATATACTTCAGATACACCTGACCCCAAGGCCAAACGTTGGGGCTATGTTGAGTTTGCTGTCTATGCTCGGACAACCTCAGCCAGACCCACAGGGTGGATGACTGTTGGCCGCACCCTGATTACGCCACCTAAGGCAACCATCCAGGTAGTCAAACACATTAAGGAGTCAGAATCAAAACTTCGAGATCTTATCCATAGCTCATCCAAAGAGGATTCAGAGCCTTCAACCCCCTAAGGTCCCCCTTCCACATGGCTCAATTTGCTACACCAAACTCTTCGATTATTAAACTCCTCCATTCTTTTGGTGCCTACTTCTCAGTGCTTTCTCTGTGCTTCACTTAGTCGTCCACTTCTAGCAGCGGTCCCATTAGCGGCAGGAAATATTTCAGCAAAAACCTAGAATTTCTCTAAGTAAGGACAACCCCTACATGTGACACATATCCCACTGTGGGAAAGTTATTCCAACAATACTTTATTTCCTTTCATCTGTATCCACCTGCCAATAATGAATCCTTTACCCATTTGTTCCTTGAGCTATAGCACCCCATAGAGCCCTGCGTTTATGCAACCTGGACATTTCATCTGGTGTAATTGGTCTTTAATTACCTCAACGATCAATGTCTCTGGTACCTGTATCTTGGTTACTGTAGTTCCTCTGCTTTCTTTGTATACTCCCACTGAATTCCGACAGTTGCCCCTACCTTCCCGCACCCGTAGGGCAGTCTTTCTGCCGGTTCTGGTAGGCCTCACTTTAACAACCTCAGTGGCGAGTCTCGGTCTCTCTGGTGGAGCTATAGGTCATGCTCTATGGGCATCCAATGACGTGCAACAAAAACTGCAGGAAGCACTCGATACCACTGCTGAGTCTCTTGGCTCCTTGCAGTGGCAGGTTACTTCATTGGCACAAGTGGCTTTACAGAACCGAAGGGCAATTGATCTTCTCACTGCAGAAAAAGGGGGTACATGCCTATTCCTCAGAGAGAATGTTGCTATTATGTTAATGAATCTGGGCTAATAAAAAAAAAGTTGTTAAATTGCAGGAATTATCGACCCAATTGCTCAAACCTACCTCCTCCAATCCCATAACGAGGTTCTTCCAATCCTATCTTGCCATGTACTTACTACCTCTCTCTGGGCCCCTTATTGGGATGCTCCTTTTTTGTGCTCTCTTGCCCTGCATAATGAAGTTCCTTCAAACCCAACTGCAAAAAATTCGTAATCAAACATTCAACCAGCTTTTGCTTAGGCACTACCAGCCTCTGATGACCGATGAACCCCCAACATCTCCAAGAGAACAGTTCACTCCGTGATGAAGCTCACTACCAGGCACGATGGAATGCAATGGACATCAGACAGTGGGAGACAACAAGCTCGGAAAACCTCTTAATCTGCCATCCTGGATTCTTGAATCTTTATGACCTTCTAAGCTTCCTCATGGCCCTTGGCCTCTTCTATGTCACTCCCCCAACATGGAACTTCTGCCAAAAATTGACCTTTGCTTTAATTTTTATCTTCATTCTGTTTTTATTCACTCTGATCTTCTTCAGGTCCTGTGGCACCTTGTCCAGGCAACGCTTCCAGTATTTTCTAGAGTCTCTGTTACAGGACCAGTGGCTGATACCAACAATCTCCTCCATCGAGGACTGGTTCCATGCCATCGACAACTTGTGGCTTCAGGGAACTTTCATTGACTTCACCCCTACGGAAGTAGCTGTCTATAGCCACTGGGTTTTATTTCTTGCTGCCATGATATTCCCAGACCTGCCCCCCGAGCATTCCTCCCCTTCCCTTTCTAGGCCTCACAGCACCCCCATACAGCAGGAAGCAGCCGGATCTAAAAACGACGCCCCACTTCCTAAGAAAACAAAAAGGGAGGAATGTTGGGAAAAGTATAAATGGCAGCCATACCCCAGAGAAAAACCCCAACATGGTGCCTAAGGACTTCTTCTTCCTACCTTCTTCATTTCTGCAGTGGTGCGAAAAGTTCCCGCCCTTGTGAACTCTCCCGCCAGCGCCAATTTCAAATCTCACTCGTGGAGAACCTTAGCCCCAATGAGAACTAATTCCTGGGTTCTGGAGATGATATCTGAAAGAACTTGCTTTCAATAAACGGGTTGCTGCCATTTATCTAAGCCCTACCATCTCCCCCTTAGTTCTATATAATCACACAGCTTTTTTGCAATAAAATTGGAATTCTCCCTTTGAAGTGTCTTTGCGTGGGGAATTATTTCACTCATGATCAGCAACATGACATCCAAAGGTTCTCCAGTGCCACCTGGTCATGGAAATTTCAGAAATTTGTTGGTATTTATTTAGCCATTTTTGAAGGATGATGTTGGAGGCACTGTGGGTTTCAATTCATGCAGAAACCATTATATGGTAAGGAAGCTCATTTCAATGAAATCTCTGGAGAACACTCACAGGCAAGCCTTCCCAAAGAGTGGCAAAAAGGTCACATGAAGCCCGGATCATTGAGGTCTACAATGTGAGTTCCATGTGTGTTTAGACTCTCAACTATGGCTGCCAAGTCTTTCAGAATAAAATCATGTGATATCCTGGCTGAGGTTCCCAGTGCAATCTGGAAAGCCACCCTGGCCCTCAATCTCAGTTTCCAAGGGTGATTCTCATGCGTGGCCTCCTAAAATCCCAACACATTTCATGGCAATACTTCTCTGAGGTCAGTTTCTGAACTCAGTCTCTAAGAGGAATCACACCAGAGTTCAAGCACAGGTGGATCCAGTCATCTCTTTCAACCGCTACACAAATGACCACAATTAAAACCAAAACACTCCCACATGGCCATCATCTTCTTCCATATAGACACTAATCATAAACTCTGGCTGGAGTTTTCCATGAGGGGTGCAGCCCAAGACAGTCTCAAAAATAAGCTCTCTTGCCCCTCATTTGCCTAAATTCACGGTGGCCTGGACACCCATCCTGTGAACCAGGAGTTATCAAATAGGCCAGGTGTTAATACTGCTCTGCATCTCCAATTTGAGGCCTACTGACTGTCAGGTATAGATTCTTTATATGATTTGGAGTCATGAGAAAACCCAAAAACCTATGGGCTAGCCTCTGCAGGGCTTTGAATAAATAATTTGACCCAAAGGATCCCTATTAACACTTGATGGGGGTCAGGAAACTTACAAATGAATGTGAGAAACTTCATTCACAATAACTGCTCTTTTGGCCATTGTGGTTTTGGGTGCACTCATGGCATATCTCTTTACATAAATCAGGTGCTGAGAATCTAAGCCACAACCTCACACAGGGCCACGAGGTTTATTCAGACACATTCCTTTCCAAAGCAATTAAGCAAAGAGCAACAGGTGATGCCCATTCATTTGCATTTGAAAACTGTTTTCTTCAGGCTTCACAATGGGGTGGCCTTAGGCAAAGACCTTCCTGACATTCAGGGCAACAGAACAATTTATAAGCAAAAGGCCCAAAGCAGGGTTTCTCCACTGAGACTTTCTTGGTCACACTGATATCTGAGTTTTCTGAGATGCTCGCCATTCACTTCAGCTATCCAGTACATGGCCATGTCACAGATCTTGGAGGTGGTACATATCTTGGACACAAAACCATGAGCCTATTCTGGAGAGTGGCTAGAATTCCGGAAGGAAACAGAAACTTAGGAAGATAGCAGGTGTTGCCCATGGATAAGGCAAGCCTCAGTTCATTCATAAGTTGGGCAAGATGAATGCTGGGAATCTTTCTACTATACAGGACACATCAATTGTTGCATTCTCTTTTCTAATATCTACAACCACAGACACAGTGGATACACAGACATAGAAACACTCGCCTTGTCAAACTACTTACTAGAAGAAGTCCACTCCAAATCAAACAAACCACCTTTCCTACCTATTCTCAGATCATGAGACAAAACCTGAATCACACCCACAAAGGCACATCCTTCCCCCATGTAACTCTGTGACTATCCGGAGTGTCCTTTGAGTGGTGGGCCAAACTATGTTCCCCCAAAATGGCCTGTCCTATCTCAGATCTGGTCTCCTTGGCCAACTCTGTGAAGTTGTCAGGAGCCAGCAGTGAACCACCACCTGCTTTCTCAGGAAAGGACCCTATTCAGAGCTCTCCTGGTATTTGGCCATCCTCACATCTGTAGGTACCAAGAAAGACTGACACTCTCCTTGGTAAATCCAAAAAAATGAGCCAATGGGTATTGGACTGGACTGGCTCCAGGTGCCTGGATTCCTGGATCCGAAGTTCAGAGAGTTCCATCACCAAGAAAGTGAGGTAGATCACTTCTTCAGGAACTGAATGAGGTCACTGCCTTGACAACCACTTTGTACGAACAGTTGCTTTCAAGGGTCCCATGAGATGGAGGCTGCCCCTACTTCCTGTGACATTTTCATAAGTTAGAATGGTATATAAACCATGGGCACTCGGGAACCGCTCTCCACCTAGGACTGGTTTGGTCCATCTTCTCTACATTAAGAAGAGAGAGGCTGATTCATACACATCCCTTCATGCTGACGAGGTTGTTTGCCATAGAAGATGACTTTTCTCTCTCAGTCTTTCATAGCTGCCTACATCTTCTCAAAAGATCATTTCTGCATGGACCTCTGATGTTCTCAACAGGTGGAAGATGCCCTACATTCCTGTATTGTAAAACTAACCCTGTCCCTGCTCTTCTGTAAAGTTTGATTGAGAGAACAGTGTATGGTTTGGGTTAATAACATGTTCAATTTGGGTTAGGAATATTTCTGCATGACAAATAATGGTATTGGGAAACTATGATATTTACAAGAATATATAGGTGAAATATAAGTATAAAAATAGAAATCTAGGGAAGATATGTAGCCCAGAAGGGCATTGGGCCCTTAATTGGTACACATAGCTTTGAATGATGTTCTGCAAAAATGTCTCAGATAAATCTATATACAATGGCATAGGAGCTTGTACCTTGGATGATTGAATGTCGAAGAGAACATCCACTCAAAAAGAGATAGTCGGTAGGATTAGGAAGATAGTCGGTAGGTTTAGAAAGAAGAGTGAGTATAGGATTTAGAGCAAAAGATCTTAAGCAATAGGGTTTCGGGTAGACAGTGAATGTAAAAGTCAGCATATGTGAAGAGTCAGTCACAATGATGAACAGGGGAAAATATGTAGGAATACAGACATAAATAGAGACATTACTAAATCAGCAAAGTATAAAGTGAGTGATAGGATTAGACATTTTCAACAGGCTTGAGGTTGAATATATAATCTTAGGAAGAAACAAATATGTAGTCACCAATAAGATTGACATTTCAGAGCATTAGGAAACCTGGACATGGAAGGTTTTAGTAATCCATGCTCACTTTTCTTTTAGGCTTTGGTACAATCTTAAGAGTGACCTTTGCTTTTTTGGTCCAGAATATTACTGTGATAAAATGTATATGTAGATCAGATGACATGAGTATTTCTTCGACCATTTCTGGCAGCAATATTTAAAATATGTATAAATTAGTATTGGGGGTACAACGAGGTGTACCCTGTGTCTATAAATATAGAGATAATGCATGAATAGATCATACAGTTAATAAATAATATAACTGGTTCCACTTTAAATAATGGATTGAATTGATATCTGAAAATATATAAGAAATCATATATTGATATAGAATCATTCATAACAACTAGTTATACGTCTAATTGTAATCTTAGTGTTATGGTTTATCATGAAGAGTGTGTGAGTTTTGCTTCAAAAGTGATTATGGAAATCGAAAATAATGTGTTTGGAAAGAAGTCTCATGAAAAGACCAGTCAGACACATGGAGGAATACATGTTTCTGAAGCAGAAAGTGATTGAAAGTGAAATAAATGCCTATAAATTTGTGAACGTGTGGATGAAGTATATATTCTATAATGTGCATAAACTCAAGAAATAGAAATGTACCAGTGTTGAATAAAAATGAACTTCAAAATAAATGTCATGTCCCATAGGAATCTACTTGCATTGATATTAAACTGGGTTAGTTACTGTAGAAATATTAGCATTTATATGCACTATTCACTGAAGTTAGTTTTCAATACTAGGAAACAAATATGTATTTCAGGTGAATGAATATTTCTGAGAATAATCTTGTGAAAATTTTATTATAAATCCACATATATGAACAAGAATAAATTTAGGGAGTGTATAATAAGACACATATGTTAAATATTATGAAATATCTGGAGAGTATATATATATATATATATATATATATATATATATATATATATATATATATATACACCAATCTAATTACACAGTGAAATATATATCATCCACAGATCCAAAAATATTCATTTTAGTCGATATGGATTTATGTATAACTTTTTTTGACTAGGAAGCTCCCCCATAGGTTGAATTTTCAGTTCCTACATCGTTTAGGAGGAGTGATCTCTTCTCACAGTTTGTATCTGCCAAGTCATGTAACTCATGAAAATTTGCGTGTGATACCAGGTAGGATTCTATATGTGCATATAAAAATACATGTGCTGAATAGACTACAGAGAAAGGGAGACAGGAATTCACATATTTGTTAACATTAAAAGAACATGGAGAACTATTTCAATTAAAAATGGACTAGATTTATAACTCCTACCCTATATAATGCAAAACGCAAGTCCAAAAATACAACATGCCTCCTCTGAACTGCTTGTATTTCTATTCTGTTTCGGTTATTTTTCTCCATCATATTATGATTAGTACTCAGAATCTATTAGGGTATGTGTTAGTGTCAGGGATTCAGTATTTCAAATGTAAAATAGAAAAAGGAATCCAATGTGTATACAAATATGTGCTAAACAAAATCTTCCCACTCTCATCCAGAACAATTCCTTGACATTACCTTCGCCCAAAGTAAGACACAATTAGAGGAGAAGAGTTAGAAAATCTGTGAATATATATATGGAATGGAATATGCTCAGGGATTTACAACCTTGGCAGCGGTAGAGGAGTTTCCAAAAGTATGGGACAGGGTAAAAACTCCATAAACATGGAGCTCTGCTGGCCTAAATACTTCTTGAGAAACTGCCTCTGAGGTTGGGCACTTGAAATATATGTTGTTGTCAGGAGCTTTAGCTGCTTTCTAGTGAGACCATCAAATCTGTGTCTGCATCTATGTGACCTGGAGGAAATGGTTTCTTATTTTCCAAAGAAACATGAGGCAGCAGTGCTGAATTCTCTCTTTGTAAGTAAACGGTGACCATTGGGGGATAAGTGTCTTTTCATGTGGACTGTGAAGCCATTTGGTCATCTTCTATTTTCGTGGTGTTTCTTGCTGCTGCACTGGGACTTTGGCAATTGCTTCATGAAATTAAAGGAGTTCAACTGGGACACAGTTCTGGAGCAAATCTGTCATGTGTGGTGAGTCAGCGTCTGCAGGAGAATGCACCAACCAGGCTTCTAACGCACATAGCTTGGCCCCATGTCCATAGCAACATGATTCTGAACATCGCCCGGAAACATCTCCATATAACAAGATGCCTTTTCATGTAAGGGTCTGCTGGCTGCACCATGTCAGTCACAAGCCATTTGGAAGCCAATGGCAGATCCACATGGCCCAAAAACTAATTTTTTATCACACACCTTCCCACCACTGCTCTAGGCACATTACTCAGCAGGTTCCAACTTACTGGCATCTCTGTTCTACACCATTTTCATGAAGCCCAGTCAATCAAGGCACTGTCTGGTACACTCATGATCAGCAACATCCAAAGGTTCTCCAGTGCCACCTGGTCATGGAAATTTCAAAAATTTCATGGTATTTATCAAGGCATTTTTCAAAGATGACGTTGGAGGCACTGTGGGTTTCAATTCATTCAGGAACCATTAAATGGTGAGGAAGCTCATTTCAATGAATGCTCTGGAGAACTCTCACAGGCAAGGCTTCCCAAAGAGTGGCCAAAAGGTCACATGAAGCCAGGCCCATTGAGGTCTACAATGTGACGTCCATGGGTGTTGTGACTCTCAACTATGAATGCCAAGTCTTTCAGAATAAAATCATGTGATATCCTGGCTGAGATTTCCCGGGCTCTTTGGAAAGCCACCCTGGGCCTAGATCTCTGTTTCCAAGGGTGATTCTCATAGGTGGCCTCCTAAAATCCCAACAAAATTCATGGCAATACTTCTCTGAAGTCAGTTCCAGAACTCAGTCTATAAGGGGAATCACACCAGAGTTCAAGCCAAGGTTTTCTCAGTCATGTCTTCCAACCGGACACAAATGACCAAAATTAAAACCAAAACACTCCCATATGGCCCTCATCTTCTTCCATATAGACACTAATCATAACCTCTGGCTGTAGGTTTCCATGAGTGACAGAGTCCAGGAGAGTGGCCAAAATAACTCCCTTGCCCTCATTGGTGTAACATCAGGGTGGTCTGGACACCCTTCATGTGAACCAGGATTGATCAAATATGCTAGACGTTAATACTTCTATGCTTCTCCAATTTGTGGAAAACTGAGTATCAGGTATATAGTTTTATGTGATTTGCCGTCATGAGAAAACACAAGCACCTCTGCAGGTCTTTGAAGAACTCATTTGACCCAAAGGATCCCTATTCGCACTTGATCGAGTTCAAGAACTTTAAAGATAAAGGCGAGAGACTTCATCCACAATGACTGCTCTTTTGACCAATTTGGTTTTGGATGCACACATGGGATCTCTCTTTACATCCATCAGGTGCTGAGAATCTGAGCCACAACCTCACATAGGGCCAAGAGGCTGATTCAGACACATCCCTTTCCAAAGCAATTAAGCAAAGAGCCACAGGAGATGCCCATTCATTTCCATTTGAAAACTTTTTCTTCAGTCTTCACAAAGGGGTGGCATGAGGCAAAGACCTTCCTGACATTCAGGGCAACAGAACAATAGGTTAGCAATAGGCCAAAAGCAGGGTTTCTCCACTGAGACTTTCCTGGTCACACTGATATCTGAGTTTTCTGAGATGCTCGCCATTCCCTTCAGCTATCCTGTACATGGCCATGTCACAGAGCTTGGAGGTGGTACATATCTTGGACACAAAACCATGAGCCAATTCTGGAGAGTGGCCTGAATTCAGGAAGAAATCAGGAACTTAGGAAGATAGCAGGTGTTACCCATCCATACGGCAAGCCGCATTCCATTCATAAATTGGGCAGGAAGAATGCTGGTAAGCTTTCTACTAGACTGGACACATCAATTGCTGCATTCTTTTTTTCTAATGTCTACAACCATGGACACAGTGGGATACACAGACATAGAAACCTTCGCCTTGTCAAAACCCTTATTAGAAACCGTCCACTCCAAACCAAACAAACCGCCTTTCCTACCTATTCTCAGAACATTAGACAAAATCACAAACACACACCCACACCCACAAAGGCACCTCTTTCCTCAAAGTAGGTCTCTGACTATCGTGTGTGTCCTCTGACTGCTGGGCCATACTATGTTCCCATCAAATGGCCTGTCTTGTCTCATATCTGGTTTCCTTGCCCAACTCTGTGAAGTTGTCAGGAGCCAGGATTGAGCCACTACCTGCTTTCTCAGGAAGAGCCCCTCTTCCGAGCTTTCCTGGCATTTGGCCATCCTCACATCAGTAGGTACCAAGAAAGACTGACTCTGTCCTTGGTTAATCCAAAAAAGTGAGACCACTGGGACTAGGACTGGGACTGGCTCTGGGTGCCTGGCTTTCTGTATCCCAAGTTCAGAGAGTTCCATCACCAAGGAAGTGAGATGAGATCACTTTCTTCAGGAACTGAATGAGATCACTGCCTTAGCAACCACTTTATCATAACAATTGCTTCCAACGGTACCATGAGATGGAGGCTGCCCCTACTTCCTGTCACACTTTCACATGGTAGAATGGTATATCACCTGTAGGCAAATGGTAACAGCTCTCCACACAGGCATGGTTTTGTCCATCTTCTCTACATTAAGGAGAGATTGGCTGATTCTGATGCAACCCTTCATCCTGACCAGGTTGTTTGCCATGGAAGATGATTTTTGCTCTTTCAGGTCTTTCATAGCTGCCTACATCTTCTCCAGGGATCATTTCTGCATGGAGCTTTGAGGTTCTCAGCAGATGGAAGATCCACTACATTTCTGTATTGTAAGACCAACACTGTCCCTGCTCTTCTGTAAAATGAGATTGAGGGAACAGTGTATGGTTAGGGTGAATAACATTTTCCATTTGGCTTAGGAATCATTCTGCTGGATGATTAATGGTATTGGGAACATGCGATATTTATAAGAATATATAGGTGAAATACATGTATGAAAAAATAAATCTAAGTAAGATTTGAAGCTCAGAAAATCATTGGGCCCTTGATTGGGATACTTACCATTGAATTACGTTCTCACAGATGTCTCAGATAAATCGATATACAATGGCATAAGACCTTGTACGTTGGATGATTGAATGTAGAAGAGAATATCCAGTCAAAAAGGGATAGTCAGTAGGATTAGGAAGATAGTCAGTAGGTTTAGGAAGAAGAGTGAGTATAGGATTTGGAAAAAAAGTTCTTCAGCAATAAGTTATCAATTAGAGTGTGAAAGCAAATGTCAGCACATGTGAAGGTTCAGTCACAGTGGTGAACTGTGGAAAATATGTAAGAAAGCAGATGGCAATAGAGACATTATGAAATCAGGCAATGTATAAAGTGAGGGATAGGATTAAACATTTTTAATCGGGTTGAGTTTGAATATATAATCTTAAGAGGAAACAAATATGTAGTCACCAATAGGATTGACATTTGAGAGCATTAGGCAACTTGGACATGGATGATTTTAGTAATCCATATTTACTTTCCATTTAGGCTTTGGTACAATCATAAGTGTGATCTTTTCATTTTGTGTCCAGAATATTTCTGTGATAAAATGTATATGTAGATCAGGTGACATGCGTATTTCTTCCACCATTTCTGGGAGCAATATTTTGAAGACATATAAATTAGTATTGGGGGTACAAAGAGGTGTACACTGTGTCTATGAATATAAAGGAAAAGCATGCATAGACCATACTGTGAATAAATAATATAACTGGTTTTACTCTAAATAATGGATTGAATTGATATCTGAAAATATATAAGAAATCTGATATTGGTATACAATCATTCATTCCAACCAGTTATACACCCATTGGAAATATCAGAGTTATAATTTATCATGAAGGGGATGTGAGTTTTGCTTCAAAAGTGATTATGGAAATCGAAAATAATGTGTTTTGAAAGAGGTCTCAGGAAGAGACCAATCAAGAAAGATGGAAGAATACATGTGTCCTGAAGCAGGAAGTGATTGAAAGTGAAACAAATTCGTATAAATTTGCGAACTTGTGGATAAAATATATATCCTATGATGTGCATAAACTTAAGAAATAGTAATGTACCAGTTTTGAATAAAAATGAACGTAAAAATACAAATCATGTACCATAGGAATCTACTTGCCTTGATGTTAAACTGGGACAGTAACTCTAGAAATATTAGGATATGTATGTACCATTCACTGAAGTTAGTTTTCAGTACTAGAAAACAAATATGTATTTCAGGTGGATGAATATTTCTGAGAATAATATTGTGAAAAGTTGATTATAAATCCACATACGTGAACATGAATGAATTTAGGGAGTGTATATAAGACACATATATTTCATATTTTAAAAATCTGGAGATTGTATATATATATATATATATATATATATATATATATATATATATATATATATATATAACAAAACACACACACAGACATTCAAAAGTAGCAATAGATATGCCAATCGTAATTGATCGAGATATATATATCATCCACAGATCCAAAAATATTCAATTTACTGAACATGGATTTATGTATAATGTTGTTCAACTAGGAAGCTCACCCATTGGTTGAATTTTTAGTTCCAGCAGTGTTTAGGATAGAGATCTCTTCTCACAATTTGTGTCTGCCAAGTCAGCCACCTCACAAGAATGTACATGTGATACAAGTTAGGATTCTATATGTGCATATCAAAACACATCTGCTGAATAGGCTACAGAGAAAGGGAGATAGGAATTCACATATTTGTTAACTTTAAAACACATGGAGAGATATCCAAAATGGCGGCGGGTATGGAGAGATCAAGTCTCTGACCTCTTCAGCTGCGCTGGAATAGGGAGTCATAAACTGTCTAAATACTGTTTGCTCAGGATCACTAGGCAATGATGCACTGACATGAATCTGGGGTGAACAGTCTGGGCCACGCAGAACACACACAGAGCCCGGATCGGTTGCATTCAACCTCTGGTTTGCCTGCGTTTCGTGACTCAACACTAACGATCCAGCTGAAATAACTGGTCTGCCCTTCTGAACTTACAGAGGTAGAAGCCAACCTAGCCTTCATAGGCAGTGGCCAAAGGATTGAAACGGGGCATAGGAGAGACAGTCAGGACCCACCAGTTGCATCGGTCACCCGGCAAAGGGAACGAATGATCACCATTTGCATGGGATACCACCATGGCATAGAACTGACGTCAAGGATGGAGGAGATAACTTCATTGAAACCAGCGCGACAGGTTTGTAATTCCCTAGCCATCTCTCTCCACACAGCAGGGAATCCTTAAGGGCTCCTCCCAGCTCTCCCGTAAGGGTCCCTCTCAGCTCTACCATGAGCGCGATAGCCAGACCGAGAAAATCAGGAGTGGCACGGGACTTGTGGCACAGAACTCCAGGCTACCGCTCCCACCAGTGCTGACAACTGAGGTCTCTTGCACCAGCTACTGGGGCGTGGCTCCCGGAGGGCAAACAAATTCGCTTGGGGATCTCAGCCCCAAGCTCTACAAACTTAGGGTCTGAGGGAAGCAAACCGGGAGAGTGTGCCCAGGTATTCATAAAAACAGGTCTCCCAGGAGCAGCAGACCTGGCGTGTTGCCAGTATTGTGGTGAGCGTCGCAGGTGAGCAGGGCATGGCTTGAGGAAACACAAGAGAAGGCCCTAGGGTGTCAGGATTGGACACCCGCCCAGTCTGGAAGGAAGAGCAGCTGCATAGTGATTGGTTCCCACCTACTGAGAGGAGAACCTCGGCCCAGTGGGCACAGCACCACCTATTGGAAGACAAGTTAATCAAACTCTATGACTGCATTTATTATTATCATTATTTATTTATTTTTTAAATTTGGGGTTTTTTTGTTTTTTTTTTTCTTTTTCTTTCATTTTCATTCTTGTTGTTGTTGTTTTTCTTTAACTTTTTTAATGTTTTTAAGTTTTTAAATTTCTTTATTTTATTATTAATTATTATTATTATTATTAAATTGTAATTTTCATTTTTTTATTATCATTATTATTTTTTTGATTTTTCTTTCATTCTTTATTTTCTGTTTTTTTCTTTTGTCTTTTCATTTCTTTTCAATTTTCTTTTTCCCCCTTCCTTGAATTCTACCTGCCTACTCTCATTCTCTTATTGACTTCTTCCCTTCCCTTCTAATATCTTTCCTCCCAAGCATGAAATAAATTTATAAGACTAATCAGTAACTCAGCACTCAAACAGAACAAGAAGTAACATGAGCAGCATAAGAAAGCAAGAAAGAAAAAGAGTACAAACAATGGAGGACAGCCTAAATACTCAGGAGGACCTAGAGTCATCAGAAAAATGATCATATAAAGAACTCAAGGAATACCTTAGACAGATGGAATGGAACCTTAAAGAAGATATGAGACAGCAAATCCAAACAGTGAAAGAACACATTGAAAATGAATTACATGAACAGATTAAAAAAAAGAAGTTAAGCATCTTTATACGGAGATAGAGATAATAAAAAAATCATACAACAATTCTAGAAATGAAGGAAACGATAAGCCAAATTAAAAACTCAATTGAGAGAATTACTAAAAGAGTGGAGCAAGTAGAAGACAGAATGTCACATAATGAAGACAAAATATATCATCTTGAAAAGAGTCTAGCCAACTCAGAAAGGCTGGTAAAAAATCACGAGAAAATCATCCAAGAGATATGGGATAACATATAAAAACCAAATTTATGAGTCATCTGGATAGAGGAAGGTCCAGAGATTCAAACCACAGGAATGAGTAACCTACTGAATGAAATAATTACAGAAAACTTTCCAGAAATAAAAAAAGAATCGGATATACAAATTGTAGATTCATAGAGGACACTGAGCACAAAAAATCACAGTAGACCAACACCAAGACATTTGTTATAAACATATCTAATATACAGAACAAAGAGAAAATATTAAAAGCTACAAGAAAAAGGAGGCAGACTACATTCAGGGGTAAATCAATAAGGTTAACAAAGGATGTTTCATCACAGTTGATGAAAGCGAGAAGATCTTGGAACAACGTATTTTAAACACTGAAAGACAATGGATGCCAACCAAGAATTCTGGATCCAGCAAAATTAACCTTCAGGTACGAAAATGAAATAAAAATCTTTCATGATTAACAAAAGCTAAAAGAATTTGCAGCCAGAAAACCAGCATTGCAAAGCATCTTGAGAAAAA
Organism: Callospermophilus lateralis; assembly: GCF_048772815.1. Classification (NCBI taxonomy): domain Eukaryota; kingdom Metazoa; phylum Chordata; class Mammalia; order Rodentia; family Sciuridae; genus Callospermophilus; species Callospermophilus lateralis. The sequence goes on along the minus strand of NW_027514441.1, from coordinate 890,253 downwards.
CACTACATGAGGAAGAAATGAAAAACAACAACCAAAACCATCAGTGGGAAGTGACTGGGTAATGACAGAGTGCAGGGGGAAAGCTAATCATGGAGAAACAAAGTAAATTAAAAACAAAGATAAATAATTAAACATGGCTGGAAGTACAAACCATACATCAATAGTAGCTCTAAACGTTTATGGCTTAAAATCTCCAATAAAGCAACATAGGCTGGTAACTTGGATTAATAAAACAAATCCAACAATATGTTGCCTCCAGGAGACACATCTGAATGGAAAAGACATACACAGGCTGAAGGAGAAAAGTTGGGAAAATTTATACCATGCACACGGTCCTCGTAAGCAAGCAGGGGTGGCCATCCTCATATAGAATAAAATCGAAGTCAAGAATAAGTTAATCAAAAGGGATAAGAAGGACATTATATACTGTTAAAAGAAACCATTCACCAACAAGACATAACAATTATCAATATTTATGCACCAAATAATGGTGTTGCAATGTTCATAAAACAAATTCTTCTCAAGTTCAAGAATCAAATAGACCACAACCTAATAATTATGGGTGACTTCAACACACCTCTCTCACCATTAGACAGATCCTCCAAACAAAAGTTGAATAAAGAAAATATAGAACTCAATATCACAATCAATATCCTAGACTTAACTGACATATATAGAATATATCAACCATCATCAAGTGGATATACTTTTTTTTTCAGCAGCACATGGATCCCTCTCAAAAATAGAGCATATATTATGCAATAGGGCAACACTCAGTAAATATAAAGAGGTGGAGATAATACCATGCATTTTATCTGATCATAATGGAATGAAACTGTAAATCAATGATAAAAGAAGGAAGAAAAAATCCTACATCACTAGGAAAATAAACAATATGTTACTGAATAATCCATGGGTTACAGAAGACATAAAGGAGGGAATCAAAAAATTCTTAGAGATAAATGAAAATACAGACACAACATATCGGAATCTATGGGACACAATGAAAGCAATTTTAAGAGGGAAATTCATCACCTGGAGGTCATTCATCAAAAAAAGCAAAAACCAACAAATAAATGAGCTCACACTTCATCTAAAAGCCCTAGAAAAGGAAGAGCAAAACAACAGCAAATGTAGCAGAAGGCAAGAAATAATTAAAATCAGAGTGGAAACCAATGAAATTGAAACAAAAGAAACTATTGAAAAAACTAACAAAAATAAAAGTTGGTTCTTCGAAAAAATAAATAAGATCAACAGACTCTTAGCCATGCTAATGAAGAGAAGAAGAGAGAGAACTCAAATTACAAACATACAGGATGAAAAAGGCAATATCACAACAGATGCTACAGAAATACAGAAGACAATTAGAAATTATTTTGAAAACCTATATTCCAATAAAATAGAAAATATGAAGACATTGGTAAATTTCTTAAGTTACATGATTTGCCCAGACTGAGTCAGGAGGATACACACAATTTAAACATACCAATATCAATGGATGATTTAGAGGAAGCAATCAAAAGACTACCAACCAAGAAAAGCCCAGGACCAGACGGAATTTTACAAAACCTTTAAAGAAGAATTAATACCAATACTTTTCAAGTTATTTCGAGAAACAGATAAAGAGGGAGCTCTGCCAAATTCATTCTATGAGGCCAACATCACCCTTATTCTGAAACAAGACAAAGACACCTCAAAGAAAGAAAAGTACAGACCAATATCTCTGATGAAGCTAGATGCAAGAATCCTCAGTAAAATTCTGGAGAATCGTATTGAAAGGCACATAAAAAATAATTGTGCACCACGATCAAGTAGGATTCATCCCTGGGATGCAAGGATGATTTAATATATGGAAATCAATAAATATTATTCACCACATCAATTGACTTAAAGATAAGAACCATATGATCATCTTGATAGATGCAGAAAGAGCAGTTGACAAAGTACAGCATCCCTTTATGTTCAAAACATTAAAAAAACTAGGGATAACAAGAACTTACCTCGACATTGTAAAAGCTATCTCTGCTAAGCCTCAGGCTAGGATCATTCTGAATGGAGAAAAATTGAAGGCATTCACTCTAAAATCTGGAACAAGACAAGGATGCCCTCTATCCACACTTCAATTCAATATAGTTCTCAAAACACTGGCCAGAGAAATTAGACGAAAGAAATCAAAGCCATAAAAATAGGAAAAGAAGAACGTAAATTATCACTATGTGCTGGTTACATGATTCTATAGAATCATAGAAGACCCAAAAGGGTCTACAAAAAAAACTACTAGAACTAATAAATGAATTCAGCAAAGTAGCAGGATCTAAAATCAACACGCATAAATCGAAGGCCTTTCTGTATATCAGCAACAAATCTTCTGAAACGGAAATGAGGAAAAGCAGTTCATTCAAAACATCCTCAAAAAAATTAAATACATGGGAATCAACCTAACAAAAGAGGTGAAAGATTTATACAATAAATCAATAGAACCCTAAAAAAAGAAGTAGAAGAAGATATTAGAAGATGGAAAAATATACCCTGTTCATGGATAGGCAGAACTAACATCATCAAAATGGCGATATTACCAAAAGTTATCTATAGGTTTAATGCAATGCCAATCAAAATCCCAATGGCATTTCTTGTAGAAATAGAGAAAGCAATCATGAAATTCATATGGAAAAATATAAGACCCAGAAATACAAAAGCAATTCTAAGCAGGAAGTGTGAATCAGGCGGTATAGTGATACCAGATTTCAAACTATATTACAGAGTAATTGTAACAAAAACAGCATGGTACTGGTACCAAAACAGGTGGGTAGACCAGTGGTACTGTATACAGGACACAAGAGACTAATCCACAAAGCTACAACTATGTTATATTTGATAAAGGAGCTAAAAGCATGGAATGGAGGAAGGATAGCATCTTCAACAAATGGTGTTGGGTAAACTGAAAATCCATATGCAACAAAATGGAACTTAATCCCCTCCTCTCGCCATGCACAAGAGAGTTAACTCAAAGTGGATCATGGAGCTAGATATCAAATCAGAGACTCTGCATGTGTTAGAAGAAAAAGTTGGCTCTGGTCTACATATTGTGGGGTCGGGCTCCAAATTCCTTAATAGGACACCCATAGCACAAGAGTTAATAACAAGAATCAACAAATGGGACTTACTTAAATTAAAAAGTTTTTTCTCAGCAAAAGAAACAATAAGAGAGGTAAATAGGAAGCCTACATCATGGGAACAAATTTTTACTCATCACACTTCAGACAGATCCCTAATATCCAGAGTATACAAAAAACTCAAACAATTAGACAATAAGATAACAAATAACCCAATCAACAAATGGGCCAAGGACCTGAAAAGACACTTCTCAAAGGAGGACATACAATCAATCAATAAGTACATGAAAAAATGCTCACCATCTCTAGCAGTCAGAGAAATGCAAATCAAAACCACCCTAAGATACCATCTCACTCCAGTAAGATTGACAGCCTTTAGGAAGTCAAACAACAACAAGTGCTGCTGAGGATGTGGGGAAAAGGGTACTCTTGTACATTGCTGGTGGGACTGCAAACTGGTGCGGCCAATTTGGAAAGCAGTATGGAGAATCCTGGGAAAGCTGGGAATGGAACCACCATTTGACCAAGCTATTGCCCTTCTCGGACTATTCCCTGAATCTTAAAAGAGCGTATTACAGTGATACTGCCACATAGATGTTCATAGCAGCACAATTCACAATTGCTAGACTGTGGAACCAACCCAGATGCCCTACAATAGATGAATGGATTAAAAAAATGTGGCATTTATACACCATGGAGTAATATGCAGCACTAAAAAATGACAAAAAAATGGAATTTGCAGGGAAATGGATGGCACTAGAGCAGATAATGCTTAGTGAAGCTAGCCAATCGTAGAAAACAAATACCAAATGTCTTATTTGATATAATGAGAGCAACTAAGAACAGAGCAGGGAGGAAGAGCAGGAAGAAAAGATTAACATTAAACAGAGACGTGAGTTTGGGGGGGGAGGTAGAGAAAAGGTAAATTTCATGGTAATGGAGGGAGACCCTCATTGTTACACAAAATTACATATAAGAGGGTGTGAGGGGAATTGGAAAATAAACAAAGAGAGAAATGAATTACAGTAGATTCGGTAGAGAGAGAAGATGGGAGTGGAGGGGAGCAGGGATAGTAGAGGATAGGAAAGGTTCCAGAATACAAGTTACTAATAGGGCATTATGTAAAATGTGGATGTGTAACCGATGTGATTCTGCAATCCATATTTGGGGTAAAAATGGGAGTTCATAACCCACTTGAATCTAATGTATAAAATACGATATGTCAAGAGCTTTGTTATGTTTTGAACAACCAACTAATAAAATAAAATAAAATAATTGAAAGAAAAACACATGGGGAACTATTTCAACACAAAATTGACTAGATGTATAACTCCTACCTTATATAATGCAAAATGCAAGTCCAACTATACACCATGCCTCCTCTGAAATGCTTGTAATTCTATTCTGTTTGGGTTGTTTTTCTCCATCTTATTAGGATTAGTAGTCAGAGTCTAGTAGATTAGGTGTCAGTGTCCGGTATTCAGTATTTCGAATGGAAAATTGGAAAATGGACCAAATGTGTATGCAAATATAGGCTACACAAAAATTTTCCCACTCTCATCCAGAACAATGCCTTGACATTACCCTCGTCCCAAGTAATACATCATTAAAAGTCAAGAGTTAGAAAATCTGGGAATAAATATCTGGAATGGAATATGCTTAAAAGTTTACAACCTGGGAGGTGGTAGAGTAGTTTCCAAAAGTAAGGGACAGGGTAAACACTCCACAATCATGGAGCTGTGCTGGCATAAAGAGTTCTTGAGAAACTGCCTCTGAGTTTGAGCACTTCAAATATATGTTGTTGTCAGGAGCTTTACCTTCCTTGTAGTGAGACCATTACAGCTGGGTCTGCATCTATGTTACCTGGAGGACATGGTTTAATATTTTCCAATGAACATGCTGTAGCAGTGCTGAATTCAATCCTAGTCGGTAAACTGGGGCCACTGGGGGCTAAGTGTCTCCCCTTGTGGGCTGTGAAGTCATTGGGTCATCCTCCACAATTTGTGGTGTTTATTGCTGCTGCACTGGGTGTTTAGTATTTGCTTCACGAAATACAAGGAGTTCAACTGAAAAACAGTGCTGAAGGGAGTTCTGTCATATGTGGTGGGTCAGGGTCTGTAGGAGAATGCACCAACCAAGGTTCTATCCCTCATAGCTTGCCCCTTGACCATAGCAACCTGATTCTGAACATTCCCCTGAAACCTCTCCATATAACAAGGTCCCTTTACTTGTAAGGGTCTGTTGGCTGCACCATGTCAGCCACAAGCCATTTGGAATTCAATGGCAGATCCCCATGGCCCCACCACAGATATTCCATCGCACACCTGCCCACCACGGCTATAAGCCCACTAGTCAGCAGACTCCAACTTACTGGCATCTCTGTTCTACACCATTTTCTTGAAACCCAGTCAATCAAGGCACTGTCTGGTATACTCATAATCATCAACAGGATATCCAAAGGTCCTCCAGTGCCACCTGTTCATGAAAATTTAAAAAAAAAATTCATGGTATTTATCGAGCCATTTTTCAAGCATGAAGTTGGAGGCAATGTGGGTTTCAATTCATTCAGGAACAATTAAATGTTGAGGATGCTCATTTCCATAAAAGCTTTGGAGAACTCTCAGAGGCAAGTCTTCACAAAGAGTAGCCAAAAGGTCACATGAAGCAAGGTGCATTGAGGTCTACAACGTGAGGTCCATGTGTGTTTTGACTCTCAACTATGGCTGCCAAGTCGTTCAGAATAAAATCATGTGATATCTTGGCTGAGATTCCCAGTGCTCTGCGGAAAGCAACCCTGGGCCTAGATCTCAGTTTCCAAGGGCAAATCTCATGCGTGGCCTCCTAAAATTCCAACACAATTCATGGAAATACTTCAATGACGTCAGTTCCAGAATGCAGTCTCTTAGGGTAATCACACCAGAGTTCAAGCCAAGGTGGACCCAGTCGTCTCTTCCAACCGCCACACAAATGACCACGATTCAAACCAAAACAATCCCACATGACCTCATCTTCTTCCATTTAGACACTCATCATAACTTCTGGCTGGAGGTTTCCATGAGGTGTTCACCCCAAGACAGTGTCCAAAAAATCTCCCTTGCATCTCATTTGCCTAAAGTCAGGGTGGCCTGTACACCCTTCCTGTGAACCAGGAATGATCAAAAAGGCCTGTCATTAATACTGCTCTGCTTCTCAAATTTGAGGCCTACTGACTGTGGGTTTTAGATTCTTTATGTGAATTGGAGTCATGAGAAAATCTAAGCACCTATGGGCTAGCCTCTGCAGGGTTTGAGGAACTTATTTGACCCAAAGAATCCCTATTCTCACTTGATGGAGGTCAAGAAAGTTACAGAGCAAGGTGAAAGACTTCATCCACAAGGACTGCTCTTTGGCCATTTTGGTTTTGGATGTACACATGGAATCTTTCTTTAGATCCATCAGGTGCTGAGACTCTAAGCCACCACCTCACACAGGCTCAAGAGTCTGAATAAGACACATTCTTTTCAAAGAAATTAAGCAAAGAGCCACAGGTAATGCCCATTTATTTCCATTGCAAAACTCTTCTTTTCAGGCTTCAAAAAGGTGTGGCCTGAGGCAAAGGCCTTCCTGAAATTCAGGGCAACAGAACAATAGGTAAGCATAAGGCCCAAAGCAGGGTTTCTCCACTGAGACTTTCCTGGTCCCAGTGATTTCTGAGTTTTCTGAGATGCTCGCCATTCCCTTCAGCTATCCAGTACATGGCAATGTCAAAGAACTTGGAGGTGGTACATAACTTGGACAAAAAACCATGAGCCTATTCTGGAGAGTCTCCAGAATTCAGGAAGAAAACTGGAACTTAGGAAGATATCAGGTGTAGCCCATCGATCAGGCAAGCCGCAGTCAATTCATAAATTGGGCAAAATGAATGCTGTGAAGCTTTCTACTAGACAGGACACATCCATTTATGCATTCTCTTTTCTAATGTCTACAACTATGGACACAGTGGGATACACAGACACAGAAACACTCGCCTTGTCAAGGGACTTTCTAGAAAATGTTCACTAAATCCAAACAAACCACTTTTCCTACCTATTTTCAGAACAAGGGAAAATCACAAATCTACAACCACACCCACAGAGGCACCTCCTTACCCCAAGTAATTCTGAGACTATCTGGAGTGTCCTCTGACTGGTGGGCCATATTATGTTCCCTCAAAATGGCATGTCCTGTCTCAGATCTCCTCTTCTTATCCAACTCTGTGAAGTTGTCAAGAGCAAGCTGTGAGCAACTACCTTTTTTCCCAGGAAAGGCCCGTCTTCAGAACTCTCTTGGCATTTGGCCTTCCTCACATCAGTAGGTACCAAGAAAGACTGATTCTGTCCTTGGTACATCCAAACAAGTGAGAACACTGGGAGTGGGACTGGGACTGGCTCTGTGTGCCTGGCTTCCTGGATCCCAAGTTCAGAGTGTTCCATCAACAAGGAAGTGAGGTGAGGTCACTTCCTTCAGGAACTGAATGAGGTCACTGCCTTGGCAACCACTTTGTCCTAACAGTTGCTTCCAAGGGTCCCTTCAGATGCAGGCTGCTCCTACTACCTGTGACAGTTTCACAAGTTAGAATAGTATATCAACCATAGGCACCAGGAAACAACTCTCCACACAGGCCTGGTTTGGTCCATCTTCTCTACATTAAGAAGGGAGAGGCTGATTCAGACACAACCCTTCATCCTGACCAGGTTGTTTGCCATGGAAGATGACTTCTGCTCTCTCAGGTCCTTCATAGGTGCCTACATCTTCTCCAGGGATCATTTCTGCATAGACCTTTGAATTTCTCAGGAGGTGAAAGATCCCCTATATTCCTGTATTGTAAGACCAACTCTGTGCCTGCTCTTCTGTAAAGTTAGATTGAGGGTAGATGGTATGGTTAGGATTAATAACATGTTTGATTTGTGTTAGGAATCATTCTGCTGGATGAATAATGGTGTTGGGAACCTGAGATATTTTTAAGAATATAGAGGTGAAATATTGTAATGGTCAGGTGAGTATAGGAGGAAGAGATGACCAAGAGACTGTCTCATGCAACTACAAAGGGTTCATTGTGGGTCCAGCATGCTGGGGCTCAGAGCTCAGTTGAATAGAGCAGAGAGCCCTGAGAACAGCTTAAGCAGAGCTTATGTACTTTTCTTGGAGGAATGGAAGTTTATTGATGGGTCAGGGCGAGTAGGCCGTTTGCTTTCAACTGCGTGACTGAGCACATTCTGCAGTTTGGCAGTTGGGGACAGCACATTCTGGGAACAAGATTAGCAAACAGTTCTCAAGATTTCAACAGTGTTTTGTTAAGTGTACAGAAAAACAGGAAGTGACAAGTACCTATTTCATTAACCTTTCATTCCCCACTTCTTCTTCTGGTTACTTTTAATCATAAAAGTCATCACTGATGGGTGTTACATTTTATGTCTTCTATTGTGGTATATTGTTGTCTGATTACCATAAGTTTAACTTGTCCAATTTGAGCTTGGAGAAAGGAAACTCCATGGTTTAGCCAACAGGGTCCTACAGTTCGCAATAATATGAGGATTATTAATGGACCAGCCAGGGCTGATGAAAGCATAGTTAACCAGACGGACTGTGTGAACCAAGACTCAAACCACCCTTTTTGGGCCTCTTTTTCTCGTTGACGCTCTTCAATGCGTTTTCTTTATTTACTCATAGATTCTTTTCAACTCCAGTGTGGCCGGCACAAAAACAACATTCTTCCCTCAATGCACTACAAATTCCCCCTTGTCTCATGAAGAGGAGGTTTTATCGCTCGCCTGTTCTGTAAAACAGATTCATAGACAGAGGTTAAACATTCCTGTAAAGCTGTGATGGAGGTTTTATTATCTTTAAGTTTTGGTCTATTGCTGCTTCTAATTAGGGCATTGGTTGTGTCCTTTGGACTAGGGCATTGATTCCTGTGCCCACTCATGCAGCAACTCCTATTCCTAATAGGATGGCTAAAGTGAGAGATACAGGTTCCCAGCGGAACTGAGTTGCATGCCCTCCTATTTGATCTATAAATGGACCTGCGTCATCATAGAGCACTCTGGGAAACATCTGCACCATTACATAATTAATCACATCTGTTGACTATTTCATGAAAACATAAACAATGTTTAAGTATATAGAATCTTTCTGTTATAGGGACGGACGAGGCAAAGCACCTAAGATAGCACTGAAGACAGGGAAAAAGTCCTATTTGGTTGCAAACGGATTTAGAGGGCATTGCTTCTGTTGTAATCAATTAATCCCCTGAACCCCAAGTTTAGGTAGTTTCATAATTTGTACCCAATATGTAAGGGAAGGGGCTCAGAAGTTCAAAGTCGGCAGAAGTTCACAAAAAGCTGTTTTTCTATCTTTTATTTTATCCTCTGTTCTGGGCAAGTTAACTTTTCAAGGACACCTGAAAGGGGGAGAGATTTTTTTCTCTTTTTTTTTCGCCCTGCCAGCTGTTACCATGGAGCCTAGTTGGTAACTTCTTTATCTTAGAAATGTAGCCATCTCTGTGAAGCCCCCACTCAAGGCCAGAGGCCTTGTTCACATATTTTGTGAAAAACTAGTATGGGTGTGTCTAGCTCAGGAGTGCTGATTTTTTTTCGCCAGTTGCCAAGTAGACCAGGGCAACACGAAAAGAAGAAGTTTATCTACAGTTAACTCTTTTAAAGGAACTCTTTTGCTGAAAGTCCTAAAGTCAGCCATGGTGAAGACTTCTGGAGAAGGTCATTTAAGACTTTTCTGTGGGCCTGGTAGAGAGGGGGAAGACGTGGAAGGCAAGGCTGAGAGCAGTTTCATGGATCTGAGAATGAGGAAGTAGAAATGTAAAAGAATATTGGAAAAGGGGTTTGGGATTTTCCTAGCAACAAAAACTTGAGCAGTAGAACAGGTAGAGCAGAGGGGACGACGGGAGTGAGTATCCCAAAAAGCATGTGAGGTATTTTAAATTCTTAGTCACCTGTTTACAGTGATGACAAAGCAACTTTAAAGGCCATTTTAATTACATCCTGGATAGGGGTCTGAGGGATCTCCTCAGCTGGTTTGAGCTTTGGGTTAGCTGGTAAGAGGACCTTATGGGACGCAGTGCGGGCAATGACAGGAGAAGAGAGGAGTGAGTGTGTGGAGGGGTACCTCAGTACCGGATACCTCAGCAAGGGGGCAATTGTCTGAGAACCGGCAGAGGTTTTGATTTTTGATCTAGTAATTGGAGGGGAGAAATCAGGTTGCTGAGGTGGGAGTGCCAGCAGAGAGTCTGGAGCAGAAGGCTGAGTTTGAGGAACTATTGGAGAAGTATAGTTCAGGATGTGAGCAAAGGAGGGAAAAAACCTCCACATAGGGGAATCTCCTTTAACCCTTTTGAGCACTTGCAGAAGTTAAAAAGGTCATGCAGAATGTGAGGATCTGGAGACCCCTCTGGGGGTCACAGGTTTTGGTTGTCTAATTGGTAATATGGCCAATTCTGTGTATTGAATTTGATGAGCAGTTTGGGTTCCACCAGGCAGTCCCTGTATGCTAACGTCCCCATGACTTACAGAAGAAGTCGGCTTTCCCCCCACACAGCCGTGGCTGTTTGTGGCTTTGATAGTCTTCCAGGCAAACATAGTAATCTAGGCTAGCCAACCTGCATCTGGCTCACGTGTCCCTACATCCATAATATTTGTTTTCATTATCTATGATACGAAAGGGATTTAATGAAATTTTAGTGGGATCTGCTTTATCAGGGATATCCCAATAGGAAAAACCTATAGGCAGCTGACAAATGTTGAGATGACCAACAGGTCCCTATGTGGGCTGTAAGCGAGATAGACCATTCTTCTGGTCTATGAGGATTTGTGATCAGCCATTGCTGCTGAATTCGCTGATGAGGGTTAGGACTAGTGGTGGCCAAGGGGAGAGTCTATAGCCTTATACACATGCCAAACACACAATTTGAAAGGGTTACCAGTCATTTCCAGTTTCCAGCCAGAGTCTGGACAGGGCGCAGGCTTGAGATGGAAGGCATGGATACAGGAAAGGATTCCGTCTACATTTACTGCTGTAGGTGTTATAAGTAGCACGTGGTATTTCCTTTCCAGCGGGGTTCCAGGGATGACACCTGATGTCATCTAATGTAGATGAAGTCTCTTACTTGATATCGATGTGGAGTCTCCTTGTCCCCAGGTTGGTAGGCCGTGGCCAGCTGTTTTAACAGGTATCGCTGAGTTCTTTCAAGAGCTTTAAGTGTGTCAAGCAAGGGGGTGTGGAAGGGATCCTTAGGTCTTAGAGTTGGGGTTAGGTCCCTTACTGGAGGAGGGGCAACATAGAGAATTTCACAGGGGGAGAGGTTACACAAAGAAATAGAGGGAGTATTTTTTAGATGATACAGTGCATAAGGCAGGAGTATAGTCCAATCTTTTAGCTGGTTTCTAAGCTTAATTTCATTAAGGTCTCTTTAATGGTTCTATTTATTTTTTCTACCTGTCCTGAGCTCTGGGATTTATAAGCATAATGTAACTACCAATTAATCACCAGGGTACAGGTTAACCCATGACTTACCTGGGCCATGAACACCAGTGCATTGTCAGACCCTATTACCTTATGCAGGCCGTATCTTGGAAAAATATCCTTCAGTATCATCTTGACCACGATTTGAGCCATTGTTTTTTTTTTTTTTTTTGGGGGGGGGAAGGTTTCAATCCATCCTGAAAATGTATCTACAAAGACTAGGAGATATTTAAGTCCATACCTTGCTGGCTTAATTTCAGTAAAGTTCACTTCTGAAAATTTTTCTGGTCTGGTTCTTCGAAGGTGTTTTCCTGCAGGAAGCTTAAAAGGGTAAGCATTAACCAATTGATGGACCTGAGACGCTTTTGATACCCATTCAGTTATTTCCTTTCGCTGTGAGTCGGTTAGTAGAAAACTCTGTTCTTGATCTTTCAGGAATGCCTGCAATTTCTTTGAACCAAGGTGAGTGAGTTGATGTACATTTTCTACTGACATTGTTAAAGCCATGACTATAGGAGTTTTTACTGAAGGATTTAGAAATTCCACTTGGGGGCCTTCAGGGTTAAAAGTCATTATGGCCCAGAGTTTGGTGAGCAGATCTCCACCCATCAATGGGGCCGGGAACTCTGGGATTACTAGGAAGGAGTGATGGATTTTTCCTTTCCACAGGTCCATGTACCTCTTAGTTGTCCAAGCCCGATATTTACTGCCATTAGCCCCTTGAACTAGAGACCTTTTATTTGATAGAGGGCCCAATGGGGCCTTAAAGGCTGAGTATAATGCCCCTGTATCTACTTCAAAGTTTACTGGGGTCCCTTCAACTTCAAAAGTTATTTACTATAACTGTGAGTTGGTTAGTGGAGTTGGTTAGGCTTCATCCACAATGAGTGCTCTTTTGGAGATGTTGGTTTTGGATGCACACAAGGGATCTTTCTTTAGATCCATCACGTGCTGAGAATCTAAGCCACAGCCTTACACAGGGCCAAAATGCTGATTCAGACACATCCCTTTCCAAAGCAATTAAGGAAAGAATCACAGGTGATGTCCACTCATTTCCATTTGAAAACTGTTTTCTTCAGGCTTCACAAAGGGGTGGCCTGAGGCAAAGACCTTCCTGACATTCAGGCCAACATAACAATAGGCAAGCAAAAGGCCCATTGCAGGGTTTCTCCACTGAGACTTTCCTGGTAACACTGATATCTGAGTTTTCTGAGATGCTCCCATTCCATTCAGCTGTCCAGTACATGGCCTTGTCAAAGATCTTGGAGGTTGTACATATCTGGGGGAAGATGAATCCTGGGAAGCTTTCTCCTAGACAGGAAACATCCATTGATGCATTCTCTTTTCTAATTTCTACAACCACAGACACAGTGGGATACACAGAAATAGAAACAATCGCCTTGTCAAATGACTTACCAGAAACAGTTCACACCAAACCAAACAAACTGCCTTTCCTACCTATTCTCAGAACATGAGACAAAACCACAAACACACACCCACACCCAGAAAGGCACCTCCTTCCCCCAAGGAGGTCTGTGACTATACAGAGTGTTCTCTGACTGGTGGGCCATTCTATTTTTCACGGAATTGGACTATCTTGTCTCAGATCTAGTATCCTTGGCCAACTGTGTGAAGCTGACAGGAGCCAGCAGTGAGCCATTACCGGCTTTCTCAGGAAAGGCCCCTCTTCTGAGCTCTTCTGGCATTTGGTCATCTTCACATTAGTAGGCACCAAGAAAGACCGATTCTCACCTTGGTAAGTCCAAACAAGTGAGACCACTGGGAGTGGGACTGGGACTGGATCTGGGTGCCTGCCTTCCTGGATTCAAAGTTCAGAGACTTCCAAAAACAAGGAAGTGAGGTGAGGTCACTTCCTCCTGAAATGAATGAGGTCACTGACTTGGCAACCACTTTGTGCTAACAGTTTCTTCTTATGGTCCCTTGAGATGGAGGCTGCCCCTACTTCATGTGACACTTTCACAAGTTAGAATGGTATATAAACCATAGGCACCTGGGAAGAGCTCTCCACAAAGGCCTGGTTTGGTCCATCTTCTCTACATTAAAAAGAGAGAGGCTGATTCAGACACAAACCTGTATCCTGACCAGGTTGTTTGCTATGGAAGATGACTTTCACTTTCAAAAGTCCTTCATAGCTGCATACATCTTCTCCAGAGATTATTTCTGCATGTATCTTTGAGGTTCTCAGCAGGTGGAAGATCCCCTACATTCCTGTATTGTAAGACCAACACTTTCCCTGCTCTTCTGCAATGTTAGATTGAGGGAACATTGTATGGTTAGGGTTAAAAACATGTTCGATTTGTGTTAGGAATAATTCTGCGGGATGATTAATGGTATTGGAAACCTGCGATATTTACAAGAATATATAGGTGAAATATAAGTATGAAAACAGGAATCCTGGTAAGATTTGAAGCTCAGAAGGGCATTGGGCCCTTGATTGGGAGACTTAGTTTTGCATTATGTTCTGCACACATGCCTCAGCTGAATCGATATAAAATGGCATAGGACCTTTTTTCTTGGATGATTGAATGTCAAAGAGAACATCCAGTCAAAAAGGGACAGTAGGTAGGATTAAGAAGATAGTCAGTAGGTTTAGAAAAAAGCGTGAGTATAGGATTCGGACCAAAATATTTTTAGCAATAGGGTTTTGGTTAGAAAGTGAATGTCAATGTAAGCACATGTAAAGAATGAGTTACAATAATGAGCTGGGGAAAATATGTAGGAAAACAGATATCAATAGAGACATTACGAAATGAGACAAAGTATAAAGTGAGTAATAGGATTAGACATTTTCAACAGGCTTGAGTTTGAATATATAATCTTAGGAAAAAACAAATATGTAATCACCAATAGGATTTTCATTTGAGCACATTAGGCAATCTGGACATGGATGTTTTTAGTAATCCATGTTCAATTTCCGTTTAGGTTTGGTACAATCATAAGTGTGACGTTTCTGTTTTTTGTGTCCTGAATATTACTGTGATAAAATGTATATGTAGATCAGGTGACATGGGTATTTCTTCCACCATTTCTGGGAGCAATATGTTGAAGATGTATTAATTAGTACTGGAGTTCAATGAGGTGTATCCTGTGTCTATGAATATAGAGATAATGCATGAATAGACGATATTGTGAATAAATAATATAACTGATTCCACTTTAAATAATAGATTGAATTAATATCTGAAAATATATAGGAAATCTTATATTGATAAACAATCATTCATTCCAACCGGTTATACATCTAATTTTAATATTAGGTTTATGGTTTATCATGAAGAGTGTGTGGGCTTTGTTTCAAAATTGATTATGGAAATCAAATATAATGTGTTTGGAAAGAAGTCTCATGAAAAGACCAGTTAAGAAACCTGGAGGAATACATGTGTTTTGAAGCAGTAAGTGATTGAAAGTAAAACAAATGCCTATAAATTTGTGAACTTGTGGATGAAATATATATCCTATGATGTGCATAAACTGAAGAAATAATAATGTACCAGTGTTGTAAAAAAATGAACGTCAAAATACACATTATGTCCCATACAAATCTACAGGCAATGATGTTTAAGTGGGTCAGTTACTGTAGAAATATTAGGATTTGTATGCAACATTAACTGAAGTTAGTTTTCAGTACTAGAAAACAAATATGTATTTCAGGTGGATAAATATTTCTGAGAATAATCTTGTAAAAAGTTGATTATAAATCCACATACATGAACATGAACGAATTCAGGGAGTTAATGTAAGACACATATATTTCATATTTTGAAAAATCTGGAGAGTGTGTATATATATATACACAGACATTAAAATGTAGCAATATTTATGCCTATCGAAATTCATCATTAAATATATATCATCAACAGATGCAAAAGTATTTATTTTAGTAAACATGGATTTATGTATAATGTTTTTCAACTAGGAAGCTCACCCATAGTTTGAATTTTCAGTTCCAAAATCGTTTTGGAGGAGTGATCTCTTCTCAAAATTTGTATCTTCCTAGTAACTGTAACCTCAAAAGTATGTATGTGTGATACCAGGTAGGATTCTATATGTGCATATAAAATTACATGTGCTGAATAGGCTACAGAGAAAGGGAGACAGGAATTCACATATTTGTTTACTTTAAAACACATTGAGAACTATTTAAACAAAAAATTTACTGGATTTATAACACCAACCCTTTATCATCCAAAAGACCAGTCCAACTGTACACCATTCCTCCTCTGAACTGCTTGTATTTCTATTCTGTTTGGGTTATTTTTCTCCATCATAATGGTTTAGTAGTCAGAGTCTAGTCAGCTATTGGTTAGTGTCAGGGATTCAGTATTTCGAATGGAAAATTAGATAATGAATCCAATGTGTATGCAAATATGTGCTACACAAAATTTTTCCACACTCATCCAGAATAATGCCTTCATATTACTTCGGCCCCAAGTAAGACACAATTAGAGGAGAACAGTTAGAAAATCTGTGAATACCTATCAGGAATGCAAAATCCTCAGGAGTTCACAACCTTGGAGGTGGTAGGGGAGTTTCCAAAAGTAAGGGACAGGGTTGATAGATCCAACCTGATCTTTCATTAAAATTGGGGGCCATCTTGCCACAAAGCCATGAAAAGATAATTTTGGCTTTACTATAAATTAGCGCAAATTCTGAACCTGCTTGGAATGCCTACCAGTGCCTTGAACTCACCCATGTCTGGATCTCTGACCAGATAGCAGCGCTCTCTAAAACTTTAATGATACCTCATAAATATTTTTCTTTCCCTGGCCAGACAACGTGTCTCTGAGGCTCTAATGGTCCTCATAAATTCTGATGTTAGGGCCAGCAAAAAAAAAAAAAAATGTAATATACCATTAGTGTGATGCTTGTCAAAGTTCTCTTATCTGTAACCCCCCTTTTGTGTATCTTTCTGGGCTACATATCTGGGCTGTAGGAAAGTTGGGTTGCTGTCTTGTTCCCGCCATTTTGGGAGGGAGAGGCAGCCTGGCCGGTTGAAATAATAAGCTTGCCTTAATTTGATTTTAATTGGAGTCAGTGGTCTTTTCTTGCATTCTGGTCTTACATTTTGGAGTTCCAAAGCGAGATAACCCTGCCCGACCAGATCACAAGACCAGACTGTGGAAATTCTGAAGCTGGCCTGCCCTCTAGGGCTCCACACTGGAGAGCCACTCTAGGGGGTGTGCAACTTAAGACGTTCCAAGGCCTTGGATTGAGCCTTCAGTCCGTGGAGCACTGCAGAGAACCAAAGCACTAAAACTATTAGCAAGTTCCTGGTAGAGGAGGCCTCCATAGGTAAGTGACGCCTTTATAACATCTGCTATCCAGTTAAGGGAGAGTACTTCTGATGACAGGGAGGTGGCCTGGGTAGGCTAACATATACCCCTCTCCGGGACAGTAATGAGAATGGTTCTGTCCTCTGTTCTGTTCTGTAGGGAATTGCTCTTTAAATTTAAGCTCACAAGGTTTTCTAGGTGTTCAAAAATCTAATAAAATATTAATGTCTACAAAAGGTCTAATATGCCTTTGTTCAAGGACTTTTCCTTCAACAACAAAAAAATGGTTTACAATTTTCAATACATTTGTCTAATATTTTAATAAATAAGTAAAGTAAATTTCATATGGGATTACTCATTCATGAGTAGTTTTGTTTGATATCTGATTGATTTACTAAGGTCTGTATAAGTTTGTACTAAAGTGTGTATAAGATTGTAAAATTCAGTCATGTGTTAAAGAGACAAAAATTTCTGAAAACATAAGTTTACCCATAAAACTGTGTTATTAAGTTTTATTTTTTTCTAGAGCAAACAACCATAAAAATTAAACAACTGAATAAATAAGAACTGTTATTTTAGAGAACTGTACTGCCATTTCTTTAAAAGCTAAACTTGGTTAATGTAGAAACATCAATGTAATTGTGTTGCTGTCAATGTGCTCATATCATCCAGGTATACAAGTCTTTAAGGTAGAAACTTGAAAAGAGCATTATATCAATCTGTTGTTCTAAATTTATATGGTAAAAAAATATATTGGGGATTTATTTACCTGTTATCAATAAGATATGTAAAGTTTTATGTTACTTTTTACATTGGGGAACCATTTAAATGTATTTTTAAGTTATTGAGAGCCTAATCTATGTAAAGGTTAAAAACTTTCAGCCTTTCTTTAATTCATGTTTTAAATCTGATATCATACTGTGTTAGCAAATGTTCATGTGACCTGACACAATTTATGTAAACTTTGTAAAATGATATTTAAAAAACAAAGATCACCTTTAGATCTAAAACACTAAAGATTCATATAGAGCCCTGACTTAACTGAAATAAGGCTGTGTGTCCCATCTTACAACATGTGAGAATGACTACGAAAGCAGAAGGTCAGATTTTATTTCATTTAAAGTTATGTTCAAAAGTTTCTTTGGTTTTTGATTTGTGTCAAGATTACTAGGATTTAAACAGGGGATATAGTGTATAACTCAGCCAAAAAATTTAGGGTAGCTGTTACACAAACTAAGTATTTTTACTCTTGTTAAAAATTTTTATTTTGTAATTTCCTTATAAGTGATCTAAAGATTCCCTGTTAGTGTTTTACAGAAGTGTTGCTTTAAGAACACAACATGGGTTAATTTAAGATAATAAGTCATCACCTATAAGACAGAATAATACAGATCCCAATTAATTAAAAGATAAATAATTATAAAGTTATAGACATTAAATCCCAGTACTTGTAATATAAGGCTGTTAAAATTTATTTGCTGGATGTTTCAGATTAGGATTTAATTAAAGTTAAATGAGAAGGGCCAAGAAAACCAATATTTGGCTCTTGCCCTCTGAATCAGTATGAATCCAGGGAACAGGGGACTTCTCTAAAGAGCTTTGCAACTCTGGGCCAAATAACCTCCAGATCAGGAAAAATAATGAGACCACTGGAGAACATAAAGCCAATGAGTGCATTTGCCATGAAGAGGAGAGTTATCAGAGAAGGGAGACATTCTTATGCTTCTGAGGGAAACCACATGGTCAAGCAAGACCTGGACCCACCTAGCGAAAATGGCACTATCAGAACTGAGAAGCTGCTCTCAAGTTTCCCCAGAATTGACTCCCATAAAAGCTCAGCTGACTGTGAAAAATAGATAGAAACAGAAGTCAGTTTGACTGTTTCATCTTAAACAGTTAGCAAAGACAGTTAAAACAAAAATACAGCCATTCCTGGGCATTTTAATTAATCATCATCATCATCATCATCATCATCATCATAATAATAATAATAAAATTTTAAGGTATACAATTTATGTTAGCCTCCCAAAATAAGTAAGACTGGAAACTAAAAGAAGGATTCTCAGACAGGAATGCCTGATAACTATAAAAAGAGACTATCAAGAGGAGCTGCCAGAGGCAGATTTTTTAGGTTAAGACCTACTTATATTCCTAACCTAAACAGGTAGTCTTCGTGTCTGCTAGTACAATTATCCAGCCCTGAGTAACAGAAGTGAAGATTTCTCTATTAGACACAAAGGTCATACTAGTAAAAGGATTTTGCAAGATCAGATGACATGAAATTATTACACTGTATCTAATGGGGAAGGACAACTGTAACACTAAAATTAAAAGGTTACGTTGACAGTCCAGATAACTGGGGAAACTAAAGTCTGGTGAGGGAACCTCAATACAGCGACATGTTCCAACTGCTGCAACATTTATTCAGTACTCATGGTTTTTGTTTCCTCTCAACTTTCAGGGCAGCTGAACAATAGGTAATCTAAAGGCCCAAAGCAGGGTTTCTCCACTGAGACTTTCATGGTCACACTGATATCTGAGTTTTCTGACATGGTCGCCATTCCTTTCAGCTATTCAGTACATGGCCATGTCACAGAGATTGGAGGTGGTACATACCTTGGACACAAAACCATGAGCCTATTCTACAGAGTGGCCAGAATTCAGAAAGAAAACAGGAACTTAGGAAGATAGCAGGTGTTGCCCATCGATAAGGCAAGCTGCAGTACATTCATAAATTGGGCAGGATGAATGCTGGGAAGCTTTCTACTAGACAGGACACATCCAATGATGCATCCTCTTTTCTAATATCTACAACCACGGACACAGTGTGTTACACAGACATAGAAACACTCGCCTTGTCAAATGACTTAGTAAAAGCTGTTCACTCCAAACCAAGTAAACCGCCTTTCCTACCTATTCTCAGAATATGAGACAAAACCACAAACCCACACCCACACCCACAAAGACACCTCCTTCCCCCAAGTAGGTCTGTGACTATCCGGAGTTTACTCTGAGTGGTGGACCATGCTATGTTCACCAGAAATGGCCTATCCTATCTCAGATCTGGTCTCTTTGGCCACCTCTCTGAAATTGTCAGAAGCGCGCGCTGAGCCACTACCTGCTTTCTCAGAAAAGGACCCTCTTCAGAGCTTTCCTCGCATTTGGCCATCCTCACATCAGTAGGTAAAAAAAAAGACTGACCCTGTCCTCGGTATATCCAAACAAGTGAGACCAATGGGACTTGGATTGGGACTGCTTTTGGGTGCCTGGCTTCCCGAATCCAAAGTTCAGAGAATTCCATCACCAAGGAAGTGAGGTGAGGTCACTTCCTTCCTGAACTGAATGAGGTCACTGCCTTGGCAACCAGTTTGTCCTAACAGTTGCTTCCAAGGGTCCCATGAGATGGAGGCTTCCCCTACTCTCTGTGACACTTTCACAAGTTAGAATGATAAATCAAACATAGGCACCCAGGAACAGCTCTCCATAATTGCCTGCTTTGGTCCATCTTCTCTACATTAAGATCAGAGAGGATGATTCAGACACAACCCTTCATCCTGACAGGTTGCTTTCCATGGTAGATGACTTTTGCTCTCTCAGGTCCTTCATAGCTGCCTATATCTTCTCCAGGGATCATTTCTGCAAGGACCTTTGTGGTTATTAGCAGGTTAAAGATCCCCTACATTCCTGTATTTTAAGACCAATTCTGTCCCTGCTCTTCTGTAATGTAAGATTGAGGAAACAGTGTATGCTTAGGGTTAATAACAGATTCAATTTCAGTTAGGAATCATTCTACAGGATGAATAAAGGTATTGAGATCCTGCAATATTTACAACAATATATAGGTGAAATATAATTATGAAAACAGAAATCTAAGTAAGATTTGAAGCCCAGAAGGTCATTGGGCCCTTGATTGGTATACTTAGCTTTGAATTACTTTCTGCACAGATGTCTCAGATAAATCGATATACAATGGCATAGTATCTTGTACCTGGGATGATGGAATGTAGAAGAGAACATCCAGTCAAAAAGTGATAGAAGTTAGGATTAGGAAGATATTCGGTAGGTTTAGGAAGGAGGGAATAATAGATTTGGAACAAATGTTCTTTAGCAATAGGGTTTCGGTTAGAGGGTGAATGTAAGTGTCACCACACGTGAAGATTCAGTCACAATGATGAACTGGGGAAAATATCTAGGAAAGAAGATATCAATTGAGACATTACAAAATCAGGCAAAGTATAAAGTGAGTGACAGGATTAGACTTTTTCAAAAGGGTTGAGTTTGATTATATAATCTTTGGAAGAAACAAATATGTAGTCACCAATAGGATTTTCATTTGAGCACATTAGGCAACCTGGACATGGATGTTTTTAGTAATCCATGTTCAATTTCCGTTTAGGTTTGGTACAATCATAAGTGTGACGTTTGTGTTTTTTGTGTCCTGAATATTACTGTGATAAAATGTATATGTAGATCAGGTGACATGGGTATTTCTTCCACCATTTCTGGGAGCAATATGTTGAAGATGTATTAATTAGTACTGGAGTTCAATGAGGTGTATCCTGTGTCTATGAATATAGAGATAATGCATGAATAGACGATACTGTGAATAAATAATATAACTGATTCCACTTTAAATAATGGATTGAATTAATATCTGAAAATATATACGAAATCTTATATTGATATACATTCATTCATTTCAACCAGTTGTACATCTAATGTTAACATTAGGGTTATGGATTATCATGAAGGGTGTGTGAGTTTTGCTTCAAAAGTGATTATGGAAATCGAAAATAAAGTGTTTGGAAAGAAGTCTCACTGAAAGACCCGTCAAGAAACCTGGAGGAATACATGTGTTCTAAAACAGGAAGTGATTGAATGTGAAACAAATGCCTATAATTTGCGAACTTGTGGATGAAATATATATCCTATGATGTGCATAAACTGAAGAAATTGTAAAGTACCAGTGTTAAATAAAAATGAATGTCAAAAGTCACATCATATCCCATAGGAATCTACTTGCATTGATGTTAAACAGGATGAGTTACTGTAGAAATATTAGGATTTGTATGCACCATTCACTGAAGTTAGTTGTCAGTACTAGGAAACAATATGTATTTCGGGTTGATGAATATTTTTGAGGATAATCTTGTGAAATATTGATTATAAATCCACATACATGAGCATCAATGAATTGATAGAGTGTACAGTAAGACACATATATTTCATATTTTGAAAAATCTGGAGTGTGTGTGTGTGTGTATATATGTATATATATATACATATAACACAGAGACATTAAAAAGTAGCAATACATATGACAATCAAAATTTGTTGTGAAATATATATCATCCACATATATTTGGATATACATATAACACACAGACATTAAAAAGTAGCAATATATATGACAATTGAAATTTGTTGTGAAATATATATCATCCACAGGTCCAAATATATTTATTTTACTCAACATGATTTATGTATAATGTTGTTCAACTAGGAAATTCACGAATAGTTTGAATTTTCAGTTCCAACAGCATTTAGTAGGAGTGATCTCTGCTAACAATTTGTATCTGCCAAATCAGCCATCTCAAAAGAATGTACATGTGATACCAGGTAGGAATCTATATGTGCATATGAAATTACATGTGCTGAATAGGCTACAGAGAAAGGGAGAGAGGATTTTTTTTATTTGTTAAATTAAAAACACATGGAGAACTATTTCAACAAAAATTGACAAGTTTTACAACAGCTACACTTTATCATGCAAAAGGCAATTCCAACTGTACACCATGCCTCTTCTGAACTGCTTGCATTTCCAATCTGTTTGGGTTATTTTTCTGCATCATATTAGGATTAGTAGTCAGAGTCTAGTAGGGTTTGGGGTAGTGTCAGGGATAAAGTACTTCCAAAGGAAAATTAGAAAAAGAATTCAATGAGTAGGCAAATATGTGCTACAAAAAATCCTCCCACACTCATCCAGAACAAAGCCTTGACATAACTATTACCCCAAGTATGACACAATTAGAAGAGAAGAGTTTGAAAATCCGTGATTATATATCTGGAATGGAACATGCTCAGGAGTTTACAAACTTGGAGGTGGTAGAGGAGATTCCAAAAGTAAGGGACAGGGTAAACACGCCACAAACATGGAGCTCTGGTGGAATAAAGACTTATTGAGAAACAGCCTCTGAGTTTGGACACATGAAATATATGTTGTTGTCAGGAGCTTTAGCTTCCTTTGTAGTGAGACCATCAAAGCTGGGTCTGCATCTATGTGACCTGGAGGAAGTGGTTTCTTATTTTCCAATGACCATGAGGCAGCAGTGCTGAATTCTATCTTTTTAGGTCAACTGTGGCCATTGGGGACTAAGTGTCTCCCCCCCTGTGGACCGTGAAGTCATTTGGTCATCCTCCATTTTTCCTGGTGTTTCTTGCAGCTGCACTGGGAGTTTGGTATTTGCTTCACGAAATACAAGGAATTCAACTGGGACACAGGGCTGGACGGAGTTCTGTCACGTGTGGTGAAACAGGGTCAGCAAGAGAATGCACCAACTAGGCTTCTATCCTATATAGCTTGCCCCCTTGACTATAGCAACCTGATTCTGAACATTGCCCTGAAACCTCTCCATATAACAAAATGCCTTTACTTATAAGGGTCTGTTGGCTGCACCATGTCAGTCACAAGCCATTTTGAAGACAATGGCAGATCCACATGGCCCCACCGCAGATGTTTTATCACACTCCTGCCCACCACTCCTCTAGGCCCACTACTCAGAAGGCACCAAGTTACTGGCATCTCTGTTCTACACCATTTTCATGGAACCCAGTCAATCAAGGCACTGTGTGGTACACTCATGATCAGAAACAGGACATCCAAAGATTCTCCAGTGCCACCTGTTCATGGGAATTTCAAAAATTTCATGGTATTTATCAGGAAACATTAAATGGTGAGGAAGCTCATTTCATAGAAAGCTGTGGAGAATTATCACAGGCAAGACTTCCCAAAGAGTGGCCAAAATGTCAAATGAAGCCATTCCCATTGAGGTTTACAATGTGAGGTCCATGTGTGTTTTGCCTCTCAACTCTGGCTGTCAAGTTTTTCAGAATAAAATCATGTGATATCCTAGCTGAAATTCCTAGTGCTCTGTGGAAAGCAAACCTGGCCCTAGATCAGTTTCCAAGGGCAACTCTTATCCGTGGCCTCCTAAAATCCCAAAACAGTTCATGCCAATATTTCTCTGATGTCATTTCCTGAACTCAGTATCTAAGGGGAATCACACCAGAGTTCAAGCCAAGGTGGACCCAGTCATCTCTTCCAACTGTCACACAAATAACCAAAATTAAAACCAAAACACTCCCACATGGCCCTCATCTTCTTCCATATAGGCACTCATCATAAACTCCGGTTGGTGGTTTCCATGAGGGACACAGCTCAAGACAGTGTCAAAAATATGCTCCCTTGCCACTCATTTGCCTAAAGTCAGAGTGGCCTGGACACACTTCCGGTGAACCAGGAGTGATCAAATAGGCCTGCCATTAATACTGCTCTGCTTGTCCAATTTGAGGCCTACTGACTGTCAGGTATAAATTCTTTATGCGATTTGGAGTAATGAGAAAACCCAAGAACTTCTGCATGGCTTTGAAGAGCTCATTTGACCCAAAGGATCCCTATTCTCACTTGATAGAGGTCAGGAACCTAACAGAGGAAGGCAAGAGACTTCATCCACAATGACTGATCTTTTTGCCATTGTGGTTTTGGATGCACATATGGGATCTTTCTTTAGATAAATTAGGTGCTGAGAATCTAAGCCACAGCCTCACACAGGATGAAGAGGCTGATTGAGACACATCCTTTTCCAAAGCATTTAATCAAAGAAACACAGGTGATGCCTATTCATTTCCATTTGAAAACTGTTTTCTTCAGGATTCAAAAAAGGGTGGCCTGAGGCAAAGACCTTCCTGACATTCAGGGCAACAGAACATTAGGTAAGCAAAAGGCCTAAAGCAGAGTGGCCAGAATTCAGGAAGAAAACAGGAACTTAGGAAGGTAGCAGGTGATGCACATCAATAAGGATAGCCACACTCTATTCATAAATTGGGCAGGATGAACGCTGGAAAGCTGTCTACTAGACAGGAAACAATCATTGATGCATTCTCTTTTTAATGTCTGCATCCACAGACACAGTGTGATACACAGATATAGAAACACTCCCCTTGTCAAATGACATTCTAGAAGCAGTCTAGTCCAAACCAAACAAACCGCCTTTCCTACCTATTCTCAGACCATGAGACATAACCACAAACACACACACACACCCACAAAGGCACCTTCTTCCAGCAAGTAGGTCTGTGACTAACTGGAGTGTCCTCTGACTGACAGACTTTCCCTGAAATGTCCTGTCCTGTCTCAGATCTGGTTTTTTGGGCAAGTCTCCAAAGTTGTCAGTAGCCAGTGCTGAGCCACTACCATCTTTTTCAGGACAGGCCCCTCTTCAGAGCTTTCATGGCATTTGCCGATCCTCACATTAGAAGGTAACAAGAATGACTGACCCTATCTTTGTTAATTCCAATCAAGTGAGCACACTGAAACTGGGACTGGGACTGGCTCTGGATGCCTGGCTTCCTGGATCCCATGTTCAGAGAGTTAAATCAACAAGAAAATGAGGTGAGGTCACTTCTTTCAGGAACTGAATGAGATCACTGCTTTGGTAACCATATGTCCTAACAGTTGCTTCCAAGAGTCCCATGCGATGGAGGCTGCCCCTATTTCCTGTGACACTTTTACAAGTTAGAATGGTATATCAACCATAGGCACCCTGTAAGAGCTCTCAACACAGGCCTGGATTGGTCCACCTTCTCTACATTGAGAAGAGAGTGCCTCATTCAGACAATCCACATCAAGTTGTTTGCCATGGATGATGACTTTTGCCCTCTCAGATCCTTCATAGCTGAATACATCTTCTCCAGGGATCATTTCTGCATGGACCTATGAGGTTCTCAGCAGGTGGAAGATCCCCTACATTCCTGTATTTTAAGACCAACTCTGTCCCTGCTCTTTTGTAAAGTTAGATTGAGGAAACAGTGTATGGTTAGTATTAGTAACATGTTCAATTTGGATTAGAAATCATTCTGCTGGATTAATAATGGTGTAGGGAACCTGCGATATTTATAAGAATATAGAGGAGAAAATATACGTATGAAAACAGAAATCTAGGCACGATTTGAAGCTTAGAAGGGCATTGGGCCCTTGATGGGGATACTTAGCTTTGAATTACTTTCTGCACAGTTGTCTCAGATAAATCGACATACAATGGTATAGGACCATTTACCTTGGATGATTGAATGTAGTGAAAGAGGAAGAGTCGGCAGGATTAGGAAGGTAATCGGTATATTTTGAAAGAAGAGTGAGTATAGGATTTGGACCAAAAGTTCTTTAGAAATAGGGTTTCTTGTAGAGAATGACTGTAAATGTCAGCACATGTGAAGAGTCAGTCACAATGATGAACTGGTGAAAATATGTAGGAAAGCAGATATCAATAGAGACATTAGGAAATCAGGCAAAGTATAAAGTGAGTGATTGGATTAGACAATTTCAACATGCTTGAGAGAATATATAATCTTAGGAAGAAACAAATATGTAATTACCAATAGGATTGACATTAGAGAGCATTAGGCAAACTGAATGTGGATGTTTTTAGTAATCCCTGCTCACTTTCCATTTAGATTTTGGTAGAAGCATAAGTGTGACCTTTGGTTTTTGTGTCCAGAATATTACTGTGATAAAATATATTTGTAGATAAGGTGACATGAGTATTTCTTCCACCAGTTCTCAGAGCAATATTTTGAAGACTTATAAATTAGTATTCGGGATACAAATAAGTTTACCCTGTATCTATGAATACAGAGATAATGCATTAATAAATCATAATGTGAATAAATAATATAACTAGTTCCAATTTTAAATAATGGATTTAATTGATATCTGAAAATATACAGGAAATCTTATATTGATATACATACATTCATTCCAACGAGTTAAACATTTAATGGTAATATTAGGGTTATGGTTTATCAGGAAGAGTGTGTGAGTTTTGCTATTGTGGGTGAAGGAAAACGTGAGCCAGATGCAGGTTGGCTAGCCTAGATTACTATGTTTACCCGGCAGTTATCAAAGCCACAAAAGCCAAGGCTGTGTGAGGAAAAAGCCGACTTCTTCTGTGAGTCATAGGGATGTGAGCATATAGGGGCTGCCTAGAGGAACCCAAACTTTTCATCAAATTCAGTACACAGCATTGGCCATATTACCAATTAACAACCAAAACCGAAGGCCCCCAGGGGGGTCTCTATAACCTCAAATTCTGTGTGACCTTTTTAACTGCGGCAAGTGCTCAATAGCGTGGAAGGAAATTCCCCTATGTGGAGGCCTTTTTCCTCCTTCACTCAAATCCTGAACTATACATCTCCAATAGATCCTCACCCTCTGTCATCTACTCCAGATGCTCTGCTGTCAATCCCACCTCAGCAACCTGATTTCTCCTCTCCAATTACTAGATCAAATACCCAAACCACCGCTGGTTCTCAGACAATTGCCCCCTTGCTGAGGTAGCAGGTACTGAGATACCCCTCTTCCCACTCACTCCTCTCTTCTCCTGTCGGTGTCCGCACCGGGTCCCAACAGGTCCTTTTACCAGCTAACCCAAAGCTCAAACAGGCAGAGGAGAGCCCTCAGACCCCTATCCAAGATGTAATGAAAATGGCCTTTAAAGTTGCTTTGTCAACACTGAAAACAGGTTACTAAGAATTTGAAGTCCCTCACAGGCTTTTTGAGATGCTCACTCCCATCTTCCCCTCTGGTCTATCTGTTCTACTGCTCAACTCTTTGATGCTAGGAAAATCCCAAAGCCCTTTCCCATTATTCTTTTACATCTCTTCTTCCTCATTCTCAGATCCACGGAGCTGCTCTCACCACCCGCCTTTCACGTCTTCCCCCTCTGTACCAGGACCACAGAAAATTCTTAACTGACCTTCTCCAGAAGTCTTCACCATGGCTGAATTTAGGACTTTTAGCAAAAGAGTCCCAATGAACGAGTTCAATGTAGATAAACTTCCTCTTTTCTTGTTGCCCTGTTCTACGTACCATGGGCTGGAAAAATCAGCTCTGCTATCCTAGACACCCCTTTACTAGTTTTTCACAAAATATGTGAACAAGGCCTCTGGCCTTGAGCTGGGGCTTCACAGAGATGGCTACATTTCTAAGATAAAGAAGTTACCAACTGGGCTCCATGGTAATAGCTGGCAGGGAGAAAAAAAAAGAGAAGACAAAATCTCTCCCCCTCCCAAGTGTCCTTAAAAACTAAACTTGCATAGAACAGAGGAAATAAAACAGAAACAAAAACAGCTTTTTGTGAACTTCTGCAGACTGTGAACTTCTGAGCCACTTTACCTACATGTTGGGTACAAAATTCTGAAACTCCCTAAACTTGGGGTTCAGCGGATTAATTGATTACAACAGAAGCAATGCCCTCTAAATCCGTTTGCAACCAAATAGGATTGTTTCCCTAGCTTCGGTGCTATCTTAGGTGCCTTGCCTTGTCTGTCCCTACAAAAGTGTAATTCTATATACTTAAACATTGTTAATGGGTTCATAAAATGGTCAACAGATGTGATTAATTATGTAATGGTGCAGATGATTCCCAGAGTGCTCTATCATTAAACAGGTTCATTTAAAAATCAAATAGGGGGGCAAAAAACTCGGTTCCGCTGGGAAGCTGTATTCCTCACTTTAGCCATCCTATTCGGAATAGGAGTTGTTGCAGGGGTGGGCACAGGAACCACTGCCCTAGTCCATGGGACACAACAAATAACCCAATGACAAGTACCAATAGACCAAAACTTAAAGATATTAAAAACCTCCATCACAGCTTTACAGGAATCTTTAACCTCGCTCTCTGAAGTAGTTTTACAGAACAGGCGACATTTGGACCTTCTCTTCATGAGAGAAGGGGCCTTTGTGCTGCATTGAGGGAAGAATATTGTTTTTATGCTGAGGATACTGGAGTTGTAAAAGAATCTATGAGTAAATTAAAAAAAAAAAACGCCTTGAAGAGTGTCAACGAGAGACAGAGGCCCAAAAAGGGTGGTTTGAGTCTTGGTACACACAGTCCCCGTGGGTAACTACACTTTTATCAGCCTTGGCCGGTCCTTTAATAATCTTCATATTATTGCTAACTGTAGGGCCCTGTATGCTCAACCGTGTAGTTTCTTTTCTCCAAGCTCAAATTGGACAAGTTAAACTTATGGTAATCAGACAACAATGTTTCCGACTAGCAGACATGAATTGTGACACCCCCCAATGATCACTTTTATGATTAAAAGTAACCAGAACAAGAAGTGGGGAATGAAAGGATAATAAAATAGGTACTTGTCAATTTCTGTTTTTCTGTATGCTTAACAAAACACTGTTGAAATCTTGAGAACTGTTTGCTTATCTTGTTCCCCAAATGTACTGTCCCCAATTGCCAAACTGCAGAATGTACTCCCTCACACATTTGCAAACAAACCGCCCACTTGCCATGACCCATCAATAAATTTCACTCCCTGCCCTCTCTAAGGAAAGTATATAAGCTCTGCTTAAGCTGTTCTCAGGGCTCTCTGCTAAATTCAAGTGAGCTCTGAGCCACAGCATGCTGGACCCCCAATAAACACTTTGCTGTTGCATGTGACAGTCTCTTGGTGGTCTCTTACTCCAACGCTCGACCAACCTTTACATTGGTACAATCATAAGTGTGACCTTTGCTTTTTGTGTCCAGAATATTACTGTGATAAAATGTATACATAGGTCAGGTGACATGAGTATTTCTTCCACCATTTCAAGGAGCAATATTTTGAAGACATGTAAATTAGTATTGGGGGTATAAAGAGGTGTACCCTGTGTCTATAAATATAGAGATAATGCATGAATAGACAATATTGTGTATAAATAATATAACTGGTTCCACATTAAATAATGGATTGAATTGATATCTGAAAATATATAAGAAATCATATATTGATATACAATCATTCATTCTAACCAGTTATACATCTAATCGTAATATTAGGGTTATGGTTCATCATGTAGGGTGTGTGAGATTTGCTTCAAAAGTACTTATGGATATCAAAAATAATGTGTTTGGAAAGAAGTCTCATGAAAAGACCAGTCAAGAAACATGAAGAAATATATGTGTTCTGAAGTAGAAAGTGATTGAAAGTGAAACAAATGCCTATAAATTTGCAAACTTGTGGATGAAATCTATATCCAATGATGTGCATAAACTAAAGAAATTGTAATGCACCAGTGTTGAAAAAAAATTAACATCAAAATACACATCATGTTCCATAGGAGTCTACTTGCATTGATGTTAAACTTGGTCAGTTACTGAAGAAATATTAGGATTTGTATACACCATTCACTGAAGTTAGTTTTCAGTAGTAGGAAACAAATATGTATTTCAGGTGGATGAATATTTCTGAGAATGATCTTGTGAAAAGATAATTATAAATCCACATACATGAATATGAATGAATTTAGGAAATGTATAATAAGACAGATATATTTCATATTTTGAAAAATCTGGATAGTATATATATATATATATATATATATATATATATATATATATATATATACAGATATTAAAAATTAGCACTATATGCCAATTGAAATTCACCATGAAATATATATCATTCACAGATCAAAAATATTCATTTTACTGAACATGGATTTATATATAATGTTGTTCAGCTAGGAAACTCACCCATAGGTTGAATTTTCAGTTCCATCAGCATTTAGGAGGAGTGATCTCTTCTCACAATTTGTATCTGCCAAGTCAGCAACCACAAAATAGTGTACGTGTGGTACCGGGTAGGATTGTATATGTGCTTATAAAAATACATATGCTGAATAGGCTACAGCGAAAGGGAGACAGGAATTCACATATTGGTTAACTTTAAAAACAACTGGAGAACTATTTCAACAAAAAATTGACTAGATTTATAACTCCTACCCTATACAGTGCATAAGGCAAGTCCAAATATACACCAGGCCTCTTTTGAAATGCTTGTATTTCAATTTTGGGGGGATTATTTTTCTCCATCATATTAGGATTAGTACACAGAGTCTAGTAGGGTATGGGGTAGTGTCAGGGATTCAGTATTTCAATTGGAAAATTGGAAAATGAATCCAATGTGTATGCAAACATGTGCTACACAAAAATCCTTCCACTCTCATCCAGAACAATTCCTTGACATTTCCTTCGCTCCAAGTAAGACACAATTTGTGGAGAAGAGTTATAAAATCTGTGAATATATATCTGGAATGAAAATTTCTCAGGAGTTTAGAACTTTGAAGGTGGTAGACCAGTTTCCAAAAGTAAGGGACAGTGTAAACTCCACAATCATGGAGCTCTGCTGGCCTAAATACTTCTTCAGAAACTGCCTCTGAGGTTGGGCACTTGAAATATATGTTGTTGTCAGGAGCTTTAGCTTCCTTTGTAGTGAGACCATCAAAGCTGGGTCTGCATCTATGTGACCTGGAGGACATGGTCTCTTATATTCCAATGAACATTAGGCAGCAGTGCTGAATTCTCTCTTTGTAGATAATTGTGGCCACTGGGGGCTAAGTGTCTCCCCATGTGGAGTGTGAAGCTATTTGGTCACCTTCCACTTTTTGTGGTGTTTCTTGCCGCTGCACTGGGAGTTTGGTATTTGCTTCACGAAATTCAAAAAGTTCAACTAGGACAAACTGCTGGAGGGAGTTCTGTCACGTGTCGTGGATCAGGGTCTACAGGAGAATACACCAATCTGGCTTCTATCCCACATAGCTTGCCCCCTTGACCATAGCAACCTGATTCTGAACATTGCCCTGAAACTTCTCCATATAACAAGATGCCTCTACATACAAGGTTCTGCTGGCTGCTCCATGTCAGTCACAACCCATTTGAAAGCCAATGGCAGATCCACATGACCGCACCACAGATTTTTTAACACACACGTGCACAACACTTCTCTACGACCACTAATCAGCAGGCTCCAACTTACTGACATCTCTGTTCTACATCATTATCATGAAACCCTGTCAATCAAGGCAGTGTCTGGTACACTCAAATCAGCAACAGGACATTCATGGTTGTCCAGTGCCACCTGGTCATGGGAATTTCAAAAATGTCATGGTATTTATGTAGCCATTTTTCAAGGATGAATTTGGAGGCACTCTGGGTTTCAATTCATTCAGGTACCGTTAAATGGTGAGGAAGCTCATTTCAATGAATGCTCTAGAGAACTCTCACAGGCAATGTTTCCCAAAGAGTGGCCAAAAAGTTACATGAAGCCAGGCCCATAGAAGTCTACAATGTGAGGTCCATGTTTGTTTTGACTCTCAACTATGGCTGCCAAGTCTTTCAGAATAAAATCACATGATATCATTGCTGAGATTCCCTGTGCTGTGTGGAAAGCCACCCTTGGTCTAGATCTCAGTTTCCAAGGGTGACTCCCATGTGTGGCCTCCAAAAATCTCAACACATTTCATGGCAATAATTCTCTGAGGTCAGTTCCACAACACAGTCTCTAAGGGGAATCACACCAGAGTTTAAACCCCGGTGGACCCAGTCATCTCCCAACCGCCATACAAATGACCAGAATTAAAACCAAAACACTCCCACATAGCCCTCATATTCTTCCATATATACACTCATCATAAACTGTGGCTGGATATTTCCATGAGGGGCACATCCAAAGACAGTGTTCAAAAAAGCTCCATTGCCCCTCATTTGCCTAAAGTCATTGTGGCCTGGACACCCTTCCTGTGAACCAGGAGTGATCAAGTAGGCCAGCTTTTAATACTGCTCTGCTTCTCCAATTTGAGGCCTACTGCCTGTCAGGTATAGACTCTTCATGTGATTTGGAGTCATGAGGAAACCCAAGCACCTCTGCATGGCTTTCAAGAACTCATTTGACCCAAAGGATCCCTATTCTCACTTGATAAAGGTCATGAAACTAAGAGAGAAAGGCAAGAAACTTCATCCACAAAAACTGAACTTTTTGCCATTTTTTTTGGATGCACACATGGGATCTTTCCTTAGATCCATCTGGTGCTGAGAATTTAAGCCACAGCCTCATACAGGGCCAAGATGCTGATTCAGACGCATCCCTTTCCAAAGCAATTAAGCAAAGAGCCACAGGTGATGCCCATTCTTTTCCATATGAAAATTAATTTCTTCACGCTTCACAAAGTGTGGCCTGAGGCAAAAACCATCCTGACATTAAGGGCAACAGTACAATAGGCAAGCAAAAGGCCCAAAGCAGGGTTTCTCCTCTGAGACTTTCCTGGTCACACTGATATCTGAGTTTTCTGAGATGCCCCCATTCCCTTCAGCTATTCAGTACATGGCCATTTCACAGAGTGTGGAAGTGGTTTATATCTTGGACACAAAACCATGAGCCTATTCTGGAGAGTTTCCAGAATTCAGGAAGACAACTGGAACTTGGGAAGATAATAGGTTTTGCCCATCTATAAGGCAAGCTGCAGTCCATTCATAAATTGGGCCGGATGAATGATGGGAGCTTTCTATTAGACAGGACATATCCATTGATGCATTGTCTTTTCTAATGTCTACAACCACGGACCCAGTAGGATACACAGATATGGAAACACTTGCCTTGTCAAATGACATACAAGAAACAGTCCACTCCAAACCAAACAAACCGACTTTCCTATCTATTCTCAGAACATGAGACAAAACCGCATACTCACACCCATACTCAAATGGCACCTCCTTCTCCCAAGTAGGTGTGTGAATATATGGAGTGTCCTCTGACTGGTGGGCCATACTCTGTTCCACCGAAATGCCCTGTAGGGTCTCAGATCTTGTCTCCTTTTCCAACTCTGTGAAGTTGCCAGGAGCCATTGGTGAGCAACTATCTGCTTTCCCTGGAAAGGCTCCTCTTAAGAGCTCTCCTGGCATTTGGCCATCCTCACATCAGTAGGTACCAAGAAAGACTGACCCTATCTTTGGTAAATCCAAACAAGTGAGCCCAATGTGACTGAGACTGGGACTGGCTCTGGATGCCTTGCTTCCTGGATCCCAAGTTCAGAGATTTCAAACACCAAGGAAGTTAGGTAGGTCAATTCCTTCAGAAACTGAAAGAGGTCACTGCCTTGACAACCACTTTGTGCTAACAGTCGTTTCATAGGGTCCCATGAAATGGAGGCTGCCCCTACTTCCTGTGACACTTTCAAAAGTAAGAATGGTATTTCAACCATAGACACCTGGGAACCGCTCTCCACACAGGCCTGGTTTGGTCCATCTTCTCTATATTAAGAAGAAAGTGGCTGTTTCAGACACATCCCTTCGTCCTGACCAGGGTTTTTGCCATGGAAGATGATTTTTGCTCTCTTAGGTCCTCCATAGCTGCCTACATCTTATCCAGGGATCATTTCTGCATGGACCTTTGAGGTTCTCAGCAGGTGGAAGATCCCCTACATTCTTGTATTGTAAGACCAACTCTGTACCTGCTCTTCTTTAAAGTGAGATTGAGCGAACAGTGTATGGTTAGGGTTAATAACAGGTTCGATTTGGGTTAGGAATCCTTCTGCGAGATGAATAATGGTATTGGAAACAACAGAAATCTAGGTAAGATTTGAAGCCCAGTAAGGCATTAGGCGCTTGAGTGGGATACTTAGTTTTGAATTATATTCTGCACAGACGTCTCAGATGAATCGATATACAATGGCATAGGACCTTGTATCTTCGATGATTGAATGTTGAAGAGAACATCCAGTCAAAAAGGGATAGTAAGTAGGATTAGGATGATAGTTGGTAGGTTTAGAAACAAGAGTGAGTATAGGAGTGGGACCAAAATTTCTTTAGCAATAGGCTTTTGCGTAGAGATTGAATATAAATGTCAGCACATGTGAAGAGTCAATCACAATAATGAACTGGGATAACATCCTCACTCCATGGGTGCATCCTCTGCCAAGTGGAGGGGCCCATGGGCGACGAACTGTTATGGCAAGGGCAGAAGATAGTTGGTCAGAGCTGTTACTCATACTTTTATATAAGAAAGAGAGATCTGTGGGGATGTAAACTTAAGAAATAAGCCTGTGAGAAGGGTAGAACATCCTTTTAAATGTTGGCAGCACGGTCTTCCATCTCCAGACGATGATGGACCTGTATGGGTTTAGAGGCCAAAATATTAATCTGTTCTTTAATAAATTGTACCAGCCTGTTTATAATGCAGTGTCCTATGGACCCAATTATAAGTAAACCCAACAAAGGGCCTAATAGGGGAAGAAGGTAGGGTAGAAATCCATAAAGCCCAGTCCAGAGGGGATTTTCAAATAGTTCGTGGCATCTCTTTCTAGATCTTATTGAAGGTGCTTAATTTTAGTGCATACTATGCCTGATTTATTGGCATAAAAGCAGCATCGTTCCCCTAAGCCCAAGCAAATACCTCCCTGGTTATCTGTCAGCAAATCTAAGCCTCGTCTTTTTGAAGGAACACTTCTGCCTGGGAGTCTATTTGGTCCTGCAGATCTTTAATGGTTCCTGATAGAGTTTGTACATCATTTATAAGTTGTTGAGACAGGCGATGGTAAGAGTGTATAGCTGTGCCTAAGCCAGTGTACCTGTGCCCACAGCAGCTGTTATTCCAAAGCTGGCAATGAGTGGTAAGGCCTGTATTGCCCGCCTGTGTCTTTTGACTAAGGTGTCTAGGCTAGGAATGGGTAGAGGTTCATCTCCTGGGACTATAGTTATATCAGGGAGTAATAAGGCAAAAACAGAGCCACCGGTCCAATTCACTGGAAGCCTGGGGAAGGCCAAGTTTCCTCCCCCCATTAAAACTCTGCCATTGGGAGGACAAAGAGTTGGGGTGGGTGAGGAATAATTTTATATGTTGAGCAATTTTCAAAGAAAGTAACTCCAACATCAATATCATAGGTGTTATTCTGCATCACGCCTAAAAGACATAATGTAATAGTGCCTATAAGTTGTACTTAAAAAGGAAATCCGGGTTGGCATGTATTATCATTGTCTATGATAGAATTAATAGGAACTGCCATAGTCATAATTGCCCCTGTTGTCATGCAGAGCCAGCAATCACCAGCAAGGGTGTGGTTGGAATTATTAAGCAAGTAGAAGGTAGTTTCCAAAATATCTAATGTATTGGTATCTAAACCTGGGAGCTGAGATTTAGGCAACATTAAGGGATGATATGTGAGCTCAGGGATTTGGGGTTTCAAAAGTTTGATTATGTGAGGATGTTTGACAGCATCAGTGGTTCTTCCACCATCAGTGACCCCTGTAGGGGCCTTAATGGGCCAGCAGGAGGGTTTACCGACAGGGCCTTGGCAACCAGCTGACTGTAGCTTGGTGTATTTGCCTTCTACTCGCTGGTCAAATAGAACGGAGGTATAATGAATAGTGGTCCCCCCTGCTGCATGAGTTTTAGTTTGGGAGGCTTCAAAAAATTGTTCTCCCTGCTTGTTAACACAAATTGAGGGCGACACATAACAAGAGTCATGCCTCGCCTGGGTATGCGAACAGGTTGCAGAAGAATTTTGGAGAGCTTTACTTGTACTAGGGGGAATAAACTTTGGCTTGTTAACACATACCCATTTAGGCTGATGAACTCCTCCAAGTTTATGGTCAACCTCGGCATGGAGGTAAGCCACCTTAGTCACGCAGTCAGCAGTCTCGGTCCAACTAGTGGGAGCCTGAGTCCAAGATCATCACTTGCATTCACAGGGGGGCCCAAAAACTTACACCATGATGTTGGAACGTGGAGGGCCAAATCCTCCATGTACAAACCTGTTAAGGAGAAGTGCCTAAATCAGGATCCTCACACAGATTGTTGGCTGCATCTGAAAAAGAACAAAATTTGTCCTCAGGGGGAGGCCCTCCATCCCTGTGTTGAGGTAAGTCATTAACCTGTTTAACCAGGCATTCTGGAAACCATCTTGGGGCTGATTGCTCTTGGTCCAAAAGACAAGCTGAGCCTCGTCCCCAGATGAGAACAGGATCTGGACCTTTCCATTTATTTGTAAGGGAATTGCACCACATAAGAGGTGGGCGAACAGAATTGGACAAGGGATGCCAGTTTCTGTCTGCGGCCGAATGGCCTTCACTGTCTAGGGTAAGAAAAATAAGGGGAAGTAAGGCATGGTTAAGGCGATGCCTGGGAGTGGTAAATACAAGGGCGGAAGCCTTATGGAGGGTTATCCAAGTCTATAAGGTAAGGTGGGCACGTTCCACAACGCCTTGGCTCTGAGGGTTGTATGGAATTCCAGTAGTATGACGAATTTGCAAGGTAGCACAAAACTATTTAAACTTGGCACAGGTATATGCAGGATAATTATCTGTTTTAATATGTATTGGTTTACCCATTATGGAAAAGGCTGAAATAAGAGGAGAAAGAACATATTTGGTAGCCTCTCCTGAATGTGGTGATGCAAAAATAAAATCGCTGAAGGTATATATAGAAACGTGTATATATTTGGTAATTTCAAATTCAGGAAAATGAGTAACATCCATTTTCCAAAACTGATTGGGCAGTAATTCTCGGGGGTTAACTCTCATGTGTTGAATGGGGAGGGAGACAGTGCAACCTGGGCATGCTTTTACTATTTCTCGTGCCTGTTGCATGGTAATTTTACAAAGTAATTGAAGGCTCTTGGAATTTAGATGGTGAAGATTGTGTAACTCTGTGGCCTTTTGAATGGAGCCCACAAAAATTGGAAAGATGGAACGAGTTGCTGCATCAGCTTGGGCATTACCTTGTGTTAGAGGCCTGGGATGATCAGAGTGTGCCCTGATGTGTTCTAAGAAAAATGGGTGTTTTCTGGCCTGAATTAGCTGCTGAAGCTGATGAAAAAGAAAGGCCACATTGGAAGAAGCCTTAATGGTGGGGGAAATGTCCAGCAGGGGCACAGAATGAGCAATGTAGGCACTGTCTGTATAAATATTAACAGGATTATCAAAAAAGATTATAAAAACTTGTGTTATGGCAAACAATTCCACAACCTGTGCTGACTGATAGATAGTATCAAAGATGGTAGGCTGGTTATTGACAACAAAGTGCGCTCAGCCATTACTGGAACCATCTGTAAAGACATTAAGGGCTTGAGGAATGGGAGCCTTTTGAGTAATTTTGGGAAAAATAAATGGATGTAACTGGACAAAATGTAAAAGGGGGTCATTGGGGAGGTGGTTATCAATTGTTCCCCAAAAGCCTGATAGGGCAATACCCCATTCATCCCGTTTCTGTATTAAAAATTTGGTTTGGTCCTTCATATATGGAATTAAATTATTATGAGGTTCTTTGCCAAAATGTTGTCGAGAATCAAATGACCTTTAATAATAATAGAAGCTACCTGAGCAAGATTAACAGTAATAACCTTGGAGGATGTGGTGGGTAAATGGACCCAAAGCAAGGGGCAGCCTTTATTTTTAAAATGTGGATCTCGCTGCCAAATTATTCCTGTGGGTGTATGAGGAGTTTGTTAAATAACCAGAACCAGAGGAAGGCTATAAGAAATTTGTGTAACAAACTGTTGGGCAATGGCTTCTGTGACTTGGTTTAATGCCTGTATTGCCTCGTATGTAAGCTTTTGATAGGAGGAGGGGTGGGAATCACCTCTCAAAATATAATTAAGGGACAAAAGTACACAAGTGGGTAATTTTAAATATGTTCTTAGCCATTTAATATCCCCCAGTAATTTTTGAAAATCATTAAGAGTGTGAAGATGGTCCACACGTAGTTGTATTTTAGGAATTTGAATCTGATTATCTTGAAGTTTAAGGCCCAAATAGGTATAACAGTCCTGTGTTTGAACCTTATCAGAAGCTATCTGCAGTCCCAAGGTAGTGAGGGTTTTGTAAAGGTCCAGGTAACAATTATTAACGTCATGGATATTAGGTGCAGCAATTGACAAATCATCCAATTAATGTAAAATATGAATTTGTGAACATTGCTCTCTCACAGGGTCTACTGCTTGAGCAACGTATTTTGGGTTAAGACTAGGGCTGTTGGCCATACCTTGGGGAAGAACCTTCCATTGAAATCTGTGCATAAGGCCCTGAAAATTAATGTGAGGGAGACTAAAGGCAAAATAGGGTCTATCCTCAGGATGTAAAGCAATGGTAAAAAAGCAATCTTTTAAGTCAACAACCATTTTACAATAGTTTTTGGGAATAGCCACTGGTGTGGGAATGCCTGGCTGTAGTGCTCCCATCAGGCATTTAACTTTATTAATGACACACAAATCTTGTAAAAGGCGCCACTTGCCTGATATTTTCTTGATAACAAAAATAGAATTATTCTATGGTGAGCTTGATGGCTCTACATAGCCAGCTGCCAGCTGTTCCTGCACTAACATGGAGGCAGCCTCCAATTTTTCTTGGGTAAGGGGCCACTGATCCACCGACACAGGAGTCTGAGTCTCCCAAATAATTTTATCTGCATGGGGTACAGGAGGGTCAGGGACCAACACTAAAAATCCAAATACCCAAGTCTATATGTATTTGTTTTTTGTAAGGGTTGTATAGGCTCAACCAGTCCTTGTCTCAGTCTCCCCATGCCTGTACCAGGGACAAAATTCATATGAAGCATTTGATGAGTCACCATGGAATTGGGACTGGAAAGAAAAACTTACATTTGACTCAAAATATCTTGGACGTATAGGTTAAGATGAAGGTCAGGAACAAAGAAAGGAGTGACAGTTCCCATATTACCCTCTTTATCAGTCCAGCTAAGAGCCCTAGAGCTGACCAGAGGATTTTTTGACTGTCCTATCCCTTTAAGGTCTGTCAAGGATGGGGTGAGGGGCCAACCTGTTGGCCAGTATTTTTGAGAAATAATTGTGACATCAGCTCCAGTATCAAGAATTCCTTGGAATTCCTTTCCTTCAATAAGTAAGATAAGGGTGGGTCTATTGTGAGAAATGGGCTGAACCCAATATACATCAGAGGAGCCCAAAGAGGTAGTCCCCCTCGGTAGGTTTGAGTGGTGGAAGTGCCTCCTGAATCCAAGGGAAGGAGTATTAATTGTGCAAGTCTTGTTCCTGCTGGGATGGCGCCAACTCCATTAATAGCTGTGGCCAGTATTTTTATTTCTCCAGTGAAATCATTATCTTTAATGCCAGGGAAGACCTGAACACCTTGTAAGGTAGTAGAGGCTCTTTCAAGAATAAGGGCACACATATGAGATGGAATGGGACTCATAATTCCAGTGGGTATTATCTGGGGCCCTTGCATTGAGTCTAATATTGTATCGGTGGCGGCAAAAAGGTCCAATCCTGCGCTGCCTGTGGTGGCTAATTGGAATGAGGCAATTGAGGAGAAGGATTTTGAGATAGGCTGCTGAGGGCATTTGTCTTAGATCTACACTCACTGGCCCAGTGATGACCTTTACCTCATCTAGGGCAAAGGGTAGCTGGGGGCAGTTTAGCCTCAGTTTGAAAAGACACTATTCTTAGGCTTTGTTTGCCTGTCGGACACTCACGTGCAAAATGGCCAGGTTGTTTACAAGTAAAGCAACTACGTGAGCCAGGATTGTGAAAGGCCTTGGTAAAGGCGGCACCGAGGGTGAGACCCATGGCAAGGGCTACACCCAACCCTGCACAGAGTCCAATAAAGTCAGAAAGTTTCACTTTTTTCTTATGTGGTCGAAGAACATCCTGACATGCCAGGTTGGCATTTTCAAAGGCAAGATGTTTTACAAAGGTGCTTTCGCTTTCACTTGGTCCAAGCAAGAATCCCGCAGCTAGGTTAAGCCGGGGAACAAAGTCGCTATAAGGCTTGTCGGGCCCTTGTTGAATTTTTGCCAGGGAAGTCGTAGCAGAGGCCTTTTGTGGGAGGCGTCTCCAAGCATGTAAGCCAGCCATCTGAATCTGTGTCAAAAGTCCAGCAGGGAAACGTGCCAGTTAAGTTTTAGTGTCAAAAGGCGCATTGCCCACTAGCTTAACATAAGTCCAGGAATTAGAGGAGGGCTTTGTTAAATTTTTCTGAGCAGTTTCCTGACAGTGCTCTTTGAAATCTGCATTCCATAACGGGAAGTCTGCGGCATTGAGGGTAGCTTGGTCTAAAAATTTCCAATCATTGGGAGTAAGACATTGTGTCATGTAGCTTTCTAATAAAGCCTACGTGTAGGGTGCAATGGGTCCATAGTGAGCACAAGACTTTTTAAATTTTTTCAAGAAAACGCAGGCTTAATGTTTTGTAGACACTCTGGGTTCCTTCCTGCCTAGGGATGAAGTCCTCATCCTCTGAGTCCTGATCTCCTTGATCCATTTCCCCCGCTTCCTCCTCTTGATCCTCGTCTAAGTCTTTGACATCAACCTGGGCAGGCTTAACTATCTAACTGAGGGTGACTGAAAAGTGAGAACAGTCCAATGGAGCGGCTTAGCCTTTGTATTAGACCACTTTGGGCCAGCTTGTGTTGACTCCAGCAATAAGGCTAATGAATAAAGCTCAGAGTCAAGGGATCTTAATTCTTTTTAAACTTGGATCTCTTCCAGTCTATGTTGGAGAGACTCTCCCAAGGGAGCCAGGTTAGGCAAGGGAATTGGGGAAAAAATATCTGGTCGGGGGATTTGGCCGCTGAAGGGCCAGAGCACAAAAAGCAGGAGAGATATAGGAGGGAGGTGGATGTGTAAGTCCTATAGGCTGTGGCTGGGTCCTAAGCAGTGGCAGGTCTTCTGTATCATAGGGAGTTGCTTCCTTCTCCAAGTTAGCCTTCTCCCCAGGGGTCAATGTGTCTCCAGGATTTAAAACTGGATAAAGGCGGTTGGTAACCATTGGAGCCCGATTCATTAGGGTGGTATTTTGAGGGGGACCAGGAAGGTTTCCAGGGTCCTGGGGAGACTGAGAATGGTCTATGTCTATACTAACTGATGGTCATGCGAGGGGGGACGAGAGGTCTTTTGCATAGTCTCTTTCCTAATCCTGAAAAGTTTTAAGGTACCATTGTCAAAGGGTGAACTTTTAAGAAATTCATTAATTAATTTCCAGTAAGAAAAGGTGGGAACAGGCAATTTTTCTGTCCAAAGGATTCATAATAATCTTTTAAACAGTCTCCTACTCTAAGCCATCTTTTACCATTAATGGTCCCTTCAAGGTGAAATCTAGACACAATTCCCCTATGTATGAAAAGAAAAATTTTAAGTCCTTTTTCTTAACACGTGCCCCCCATGTCTTGAAGGAATCCTTGAGGCCCGACAAATACAAATCATGTGACAAAACTGCTTGACCCATGGTGGGTCACTCCCCGTGCGTCATCCCCACTCTCCTCCTGGATCTGTCTCTCGGTGGTGTCTGCTGAGGCAATTGTGAGCTCCGCTTGACCAAGTTTTCCAGGAGGACGGGGTTCCCTATGACTCAAAGGCTCGAGCCCCAGTCAGTGGGCGCCAGATGTCCCGGCTGGCAGGACACATCAACGTGGGCAGCGAACCAAGATAGGGAGGAATGAAGGGACAAGAGACACGAGAGATGACAGCAAGACAGGAGTTCTGATCAACCTTCAAAATACATTGTTCACACAGGGGATTTTATATGCTGGAGATGGGAAAGCTCTCTTATCGGCAGTTCCTGGATGTCTACACAAGGTGAGATAACCTCAGGACATATCAGGAAGACAGATGGCCACAGGATGTTTCAGGGACACAGATGGCTAAATGATGTCTCCAAGAGATGATGTCTCCCTGGGTGTTGTTTCTTGTAAGTGTCAGGCTATTCTTTGAAGGAGAATTCCTTCTACCCCTGACAGTCAGGGATTCAGTATTTCCAATGGAAAACTGAAAAAAGAATGCAATGTGTATGCAAATATGTGCTACCCCAAAATCTTCCCACTTTCATTCAGAACAATGCCTTGACATTACCTTCACCCCAAGTAAGACACAATTAGAGAAGATTTGAAAATCTGTGAATACACATCTGGAATGGAAAATGCTCAGGAGTTCACAAACTTGAAGGTGGTAGAGGAGTTTCCAAAAGCAAAGAACAGGGTAATAACTCCACAAACATGGAGCTCTGCCGGCATAAAGATTTCTTGAGAAACTGCTTCTGAGGTTGGGCACTTGAAATATATGTTGTTTTCAGGAGCTTTAGCTTCCTTTGTATTGAGACCATCAAATCTCGGTCTGCATCTATGTGACCTGGAGGACATGGTTTCATGTTTTCCAATGGATATAAGGCAGCAGTGCTGAATTCTCTCTTTGTAGGTAAACTGTTGCCAATGGGGGCTAAGTGTCTCCCAGTGTGGACTGTGAAGACATTTAATCATCCTCCACTTTTGTGGTGTTTCTTGTAGCTGCACTGGGAGTTTGGTATTTGCTTCTCAAAATGCAAGGAGTTCAACTGGGACACAGTGTTCGAGGGAGTTCTGTCATGTGTGGTGGGTAAGGGTCTGCAAGAGAATGCACCAACCAGGCTTCTATCCCACATAGCTTGCCCCCTTGACCATAGCAATCTGATTCTAAACATTGCACTGAAACCTCTCCATATAACAAGATGCCTTTAC
Organism: Callospermophilus lateralis; assembly: GCF_048772815.1. Classification (NCBI taxonomy): domain Eukaryota; kingdom Metazoa; phylum Chordata; class Mammalia; order Rodentia; family Sciuridae; genus Callospermophilus; species Callospermophilus lateralis. Next base: position 846,794 of record NW_027514441.1, on the reverse strand, counting down.
ATACAAGGATCTAGAGGCTACACTATGTCAGTCACAAACCATTTGGAAGCCAATGCAAATCCAAATGACCCCACCACAGATGTTTTAACACACACCTGCACTCCACTGCTCTAGGCCGACTACTCATCAGGTTCCAAATTACTGGCATCTCTCTTCTACACCATTTTCATGAACACCAGTCAATCAAGGCACTGTCTGATACACTCATGATCATCAATAGGACATACAAAGTTTCTCCAGTGCGACCTGGTCATGGGAATTCAAAAATTTAATGGTATTTATCTAGCCATTTTTCAACGATGACATTGGAGGCACTGTGGGATTCAATTCACTCAGGAACCATTAAATGGAGAAAAAGCTCATTTCAATGAAAGCTCTAGAAAACGTTAACAGGCAAGGCTTCCCAAAGACAGGCCAAAAGGTCACATAAAGCCAGGTCCATTGAGGTCTACAATGTGAGGTCCATGTGTGTTTTGACTTGCAACAATGGCTGCCACGTCTTTAAGAATAAAATCATGTAATATCATTCCTGAGATTCCCAGTGCTCTGTGGAAAGCCACCCTGGGCCTAGATCTCAGTTTCCAAGGGCGAATCTCATGCGTGGCCTCCTAAAATCCCAACACAATACACAGCAATACTTCTTGGAGGTCAGTTCCAGAACTCAGTCTCTAGGGGAATCACACCAGTGTTCAAGCCCAGGTGGATCCAGTCAACTCTTCCAACCACGACTTAAATAAAAACAATTAAAACCAAAACACTCCCACATGGCCCTCATCTTCTCCCATATAGACACTCATCATAACCCCTGGCTGGAGTTTTCCATGAGGGTCGCAGGCCAAGACAATGTCCAAAATAATCTCCCTTGCACCTCATTTGCCTAAATTCAGGGTGGCCTGGACACCCTTCCTGTGAACCAGAAGTGATCAAATAGGCCTGCCCTTAATACTGTTCCATTTCTCCAATTTGAGGCCTTCTGACTGTGGGGTTTAGATTCTTTATGTGAATTGGAGTCATGAGAAAACCAAGGTCCTCTGCAGAGATTTGAAGAACTCACTTGACCCAAAGGATCCCTATTCTCAATTGATGGATTTTAGGAACCTAAAAGGGGTAGGCAATAGAATTCATTAACAATGACTAAACTTTTTGCCATTTTGGTTTTGGATGCTCACATGGGATCTTTCTTTAGATCCATCAGGTGCTGAAAATCTAAGCCACAGCCTCACACAGGGCCAAGAGCCTGATCCAGACACATCCCTTTCCAAAGCAATTAAGCAAAGAGCCACAGGTGATGCCCATTCATTTCCATTTCAAAACTGTTTTCTTCAGGCTTCACAAAGGGGTGGCCTGAGGCAAAGACTTTCCTGACATTCAGGGCAAAAGAACAATAGGTAAGCAAAAGGCCCAAAGCAGGTTTATACACTGAGATTTTCCTGGTCACACGGATATCTGAGTTTTTTGATATGCTGGCCATTCCCTTCAGCTATCCAGTACATGGTCATGTAACAGACCTTGGAGTTGGTACATACCTTGGACAGAAAACCATGAGTGTATTCTGGAGAGTGGCCAGAATTCAGGAAGAAAACAGGGACTTATGAAGGTAGTAGGTGTTGCCCATCCATAAGGCAAGGCACACTCCATTCATAAATTGGGCAGGATGAATGCTGGGAAGCTTTCTACTAGACAGGACACATCCATTGTTGCATTCTCTTTTCTAATGTCTACAACCAGGGACACAGTGGGATACACAGACATAGAAACACTCACCTTGTAAAAGAATCTACTAGAAACAGTTCACTCCAAACCAAACAAACCACCTCTCTGATCTGGTTTCTTTGGCTAACTCTGTGAAGTTGTCAGGAAGAAAGTGTTGAGCCACTACCTGCTTTCTCAGGAAATGTCCCTCTTCAGAACTCTCCTGGCATTTGGCTATCCTCACAGCAGAAGTTACCGAGAAAGACTGACTCTGTACTTGGAAAATCCAAACAAGTGAGCCCACTGGGACTGGGATTTGGACTGCCTCTTGGTGCCTGGCTTCTTGGATACCAAGTTCAGAGAGTTCAATCACCAAGGAAATGAGGCATGTCACTTTCTTTGGAACTGAATGAGGCCACTGCCTTGGAAACCACATTGTCCTAAGAGTTGTTTCCAAGGGTCCCATGAGATGGAGGCTTCCCCTACTTTCTGTGACACTTTCACAAGTTAGAATGATATATCATCCATAGGCACACAGGAACAGCTCTCCACACAGGCTGGTTTGATCCATCTTCTCTACAATAAGAAGAGAAAAGCTGATTCAGACACATTGCTTCATCCTGACCAGGTTGCTTGCCATGGAATATGACTTTTGCTCTCTCAGGTCCTTCGTACCTGCCTACAACTTCTCTGGGTAATATTTCTGTATGGACCTTTGAGGTTCTCAGCAGGTGGAAGGTCCCGTACTTTCCTTTATTCTAAGAACAACTCTGTCCCTGCTTTTCAGTAAAATGAGATTGAGGGAAGAGTGTATATTTAGGGTTAATAACAGGTTCAATTTGCGTTAGGAAATATTCTCTGTGATGAATTATGTTATTGGGAACCTGCGATATTTACAAAAATATAGAGGTGAAATATAAGAATGAAAACAGAAATCTAGGTATGATTTGAAGGCCAGAAGGGCATTGGGCCCTTGATTGGGATACTTAGCTTTGAATTATGTTCTGCACAGATGTCTCAGAAAATTTGATATACAATGGCATAGGACCTGTACCTTGGAAGATTGAATGTAGAAGAGAACATCCACTCAAAAAAGGATAGTCATTAGGATTTGAAAGATAGTCGGTACGTTTAGGAAGAAGAGTGAGTATATGATTTGGACCAAAAGTTCTTTAGCAATAGGGTTTCTTATTTTCCAATAAACATGAGGAAAGAGTGCAGAATCCTCTCTTTGTAGGTCAACTGTGACCACTGGAGACTAAGTGTCTCCCCGTGTGGACTGTGAAGCCATTTGTTCCTCCTCAACGTTTTGTGGTATTTTTGCTGCAGCACTGGGAGTTTGGTATTTGTGTCACAAAATACAAGAAGCTCAACTGGGACACAGTGCTGGAGGGAGTTCTGTCACGAGTGGTGGGTCAGAGTCTGCGAGAGAATGCACCAACCAGGCTCTATCCCTCATATCTTGTCCCATTGCCGCCTTGTCCATATCAACCTCATTCTGAACATTGCCGTGAAACCTCTCCATATAACAAGATGCCTTTACATATAAGGGTCTGCTGGCTGCACCATGTCAGTCAAAAGACATTTGGAATCCAATGGTATATCCTCATGGCCCTACCACTGATGTTCTTTCACACACCTGCCCACCACTCCTCTAGGCCCACTACTCAGCAGGCTCCAACATACTGAAATCTCTGTTCTACACCATTTTCATGAAACCCAGTAATTCAAGGCACTGTCTGGTACCCTCATGATCAGCAACAGGACATACAAAGCTTCTCCAATGAATTTCCAAAATTTTATGGTATTTTTCTAGCCATTTTTCAAGGATGAAGTTGGAGGCACTGTTGGTTTCAATTCATTCAGAAAACATTAAATGTTGAGGAAGCTCATTTCAGTGAATGCTCTGGAGAACTCTCACAGGCAAGTCTTCCCAAAGAGTGGCCAAATGGACACATGAAGCCAGGCCCATTGAGGTCTACAATGTGAGGTACGTGTGTGTTTTGACTCTCAACTATGGTACCGAAGTCTTTCAGAATAAAATCATGTGATATCCTGGCTGAGATTCCCAGTGATCTGAGGAAAGCCACCCTGGGCCTAGATCTCAGTTTCCAAGGGCGACTCTCATGCGTGGCCTACTATAATCCCAACAAAATTCATGGCAATACTTCTCTGAGGTCAGTTCCAAAACCCAGTCTCTAAGGGGAATCACACCAGAGTTCAAGCCCTGGTGAACCAAGTCATTTCTTCCAACCGCCTCACAAATGACCAAAATTAAAACCAAAACTCTCCCACATGGCCCTCATCTTCTTCCATATAGTCACTCATCGTAACCTTTGCCAGGAGTTTTCCATGAGGGGCACAGCCAAAGACAGTGTCCAAAATAAACTCCCTTGCCCCTCATTTGCCAATATTCAAGGTGGCCTGGACACCCTTCCTGTGAACCACGAGTGATCAAATAAGCCTGCTGTTAATACTTCTCTATTTCTCGAATTTGAGGCCTACTGACTTTTAGGTATAGATTATTTATGTGATTTGGAGTCATGAGAAAACACAAGAACCTCTGCGGGACTTTGAAGAACTCATTTGACCCAAAGAATCCCTAATACGTTAATCCCTAATACTCGTTAATATGGCACTGCTTCTCCAATTTGAGGCCTATTGACTGTGGGGTTTAGATTCTTTATGTGAATTGGAGTCATGAGAAAAACCAAGCACCTATGGGCTAGCCTCTGCAGGGTTTTGAGGAACTCATTTGACCCAAATGATCACTAGTCTCACTTGATGAAGGTCAGGAACCTTACAGAGGTAGGCAAGAGACTTCATTCACAATGACTGCTCTTTTGGCAATTTTTGTTTTAGATGCACACATTGGATCTTTTTTTTAGATCCTTCAGGTGCTGAGAATCTAAGACATAACCTCACACAGGGCCAAAAATCTGATTCAGACACATCCCTTTCCAAAGAAATTAAGTAAAGAGCCACAGGTGATGCCCTTTCATTTCCATTTGAAAATTGTTTTCTTCATGCTTCACAAAGGTTTGGCCTGAAGAAAAGACCTTCCTCACATTCAGGGCAACAGAACAATTGGTAAGCACAGAGCTTGGAGGTGGTACAAATCATGGAAACAAAATCGTGAGCCTATTCTGAGAGTGATCAATTTTCAGGAAGAAAACAGGAACTTAGGAAGATAGTAGATGTTGCCCATCCATAAGTCAAGCCGCAGTCCATTCATACACTGGACAAGATAAATCCTGGAATGCTTTCTACTAGACAGGACACATCCATTGATGCATTCTCTTTTCTAATGTCTACAACCACGGACACAGTGGATGCACAGAAAAAGAAACACTCGCCTTGCGAAACGTCTTACCAGAAACAGTTCACTCCAAACCAAACAAACCACCTTTCCTAACTATTCTTAGAACATGAGACAAAACCTCAAACCCACACCGAAACCCACAAAGGCACCTCCTTCCCCCAAGTAGGTCTGTAACTATCGGGAGTGTCCTCTGAATGGTGGGACATACTATGTTCCGCTGAAATGGCCTGTCCTGTGTCAGATCTGGTCTCCTTGGCCAACTCTGTGAAGTTTTCATGAGCCAGCGGTGATCCACTACCTGGTTTCTCAGGAAAGGCCCATCTTCAAAGCTTTCCTGACATTTGGCTATCCTCAGATCAGTAGGTACCAAGAAAGACTGACTCTGTCCTTGGTAAATCCAAACAAGTGAGAACACTGAGACTGGGACTGGGACTGGCTCTTGGTGCCTGGCTTCCCGGATCTGAGACTTCCATCACCAAAGAAGTAAGGTGAGGTTACTTCCTTCAATATCTTAATGAGGTCACTGCTTTGGCAACCACTTTGTCCTAACAGTTCCTTCCAATGGTCCTATGATGGAGGTTGCCCCTACTTCCTGTGATACTTTCACAATTTAGAATGGTATATCAACCATAGGCATCCGGGAACAGCTCACCACACAGGACTGGTTTGGTCCATCTTCTCTACATTAAGAAGAGAGAGGCTTATTCAGAAGCTACCCTTCATCCTTACCAGGTTGTTTCCCATGGAAGGTGACTTTTGCTCTCTCAGGTACTTCATAGCTGCCTGCATCTTTCCCTGGGATCAAATCTGCATGGACCTTTGAGGTTCTCAGCAGGTGGAAGATCCCCTACATTCCTGTATTTTAAGATGAACTCTGACCCTGCCCTTTTGTAAAGTTAGATTGACGGATCAGTGTATGGTTAGGGTTAATACCTTGTTCGATTTGGGTTATAAATCATTCTGCAGGATGATTACTGCTATTGGTAACCTGCAATATTTATAAGATTATAGAGGTGAAATATAAGTACAAAAACAGAAATCTATGTAAGATTTGTAGCACAGAAGGGCATTAGGCCCTTGATTTGGATACTTAGCTTTGAATTACATTCTGCAGAGATGTCTCAGATAATGCTATATACAATTGCAAAGGACCTTGTACTTTGGATGATTGATTGTAGAAGAGAACATTTACTCAAATTGGGAGAGTCAGTAGGATTAGGAAGATAGTCTGTAGGTTTAGGAAGAAGAGTGAGTATAAAATTTGGAACAAATGTTCTTTAGCAATAGGGTTTCGGTTATAGAGTGAATGTAAATGTCAGCACATGTGAAGACTCAGTCACAATGATGAACTGGAGAAAATATAGGAAAAAAGATATCAATAGAGACATTACAAAATCAGGCAATTATAATGTGAGTGATAGGATTAGACATTTTCAACATGGTTAAGATTGAATGCATAATCTTAGGAAGAAAAAAAATATGTAGTTACCAATAGGAATAACATTTGAAAGCATTAGGCAACCTGGACATGGATGTTTTTAGTAATCCATGTTCACTTTCCATTTAGGCTTTGGTACAATCATAAGTGTGACCTTTGCATTTTCTGCCCAGAAAATTATTGTGATAAAATGTATCTGTGGATCATGTGATATGAGTATTTCTTTCACCATTTCTTGGAGCAATATTTGAACACATATAAATTAGTATTGGGGGTACAAAGTGGTGTACCCTGTGTCAATGAATATAGAGATAATGGATGAATAGAATATACTGTGAATAAATTATCTAACTGGTTCCACTTTAAATAATGGATTGAATTGATATCTGAAAATATATAAGATATCATATATTGACATACAATCATTCATTCCAACCAGTTATATATCTAATGGTAATCTTAGGGTTATTGTTTATCATGAAGTGTGTGTGAGTTTTGCTTCAAAAGTGATTATGGAAATCGAAAATAATGTGTTTGGAAAGAAGTCTCATGAAAAGACCAGTCAAGAAATATGGAGGAATACATGAGTTGTGAAGCAGGAAGTGATTGAAAGTGAAACAAATGCCTATAAATTTGCTAAATTGTGGATGAAATATATATCCAATGATGTGCATAAACTGATGAAATAGTAGTGTACCAGTGTTGAATACAAATGAACGGCAAAATACATATCATGTCCCATAGGAATCGACTTGCATTGATGTTAAACTGAGTCAGTTACTGTAGAAATATTAGGATTCGCGTGCATCATTCACTGAATTTAGTTTTCTTTTTTTAAAACTTTTTATTAATGGTTGTTCAAAACATTACATAGTATTGTGTTGAGCGTCACAGGTTGGGGGGCCTGGCTTGAGGAAACAAAAGAGAAGGCCCTAGACACTCAGGATTGGAGATCCGCCCATTCTGGGATAAAGAGTTGCTGCACAGTGATTGCTTCCCACCTATTGAGAGGAGAAGCTTGGCCCAATGCACACAGCTCCACCTACTGGAAGAGAAGTTAATTGAACTCTATTACTGCATGTATTATTATTTTTTTTTTCTTTTTATTTTCTTCTTTTTCTTTCATTTTCATTTTTTTGTTGTTGTTCTTTAACTTTTTTTAATGTTTTTATTTTTTAAAATTTTTAAAATTTATTATTTTATGATTCTTTTAAATTTTAATTTTCATTAAAACTGTAAATCAATGATAAAAGAAGGAAGAAAAAGTCCTACATCACATGGAAAATGAACGATATGTTACGGAATGATCAATGGGTTACAGAAGACATAAAGGTGGAAATCAAAAAATTCTTAGAGATAAACGAAAACACAGACACAACATATCGGAATCTACGGGACACAATGAAAGCAGTTTTAAGAGGGAAATTCATCGCCTGGTGGTGATTCCTCAAAAAAAAAAAAAAAAAAGGAAAAACCAACAAATAAATGAGTCACAACACACGTTACAGAACTCTCTCCAGCACTCTGTCCCAGTTGAACTCCTTGTATTTTGTGAAGCAAAAACCATATTCCCAGTGCAGCAGCAAGAAGCACCACAAAATGTGAAGGATGACCAAATGTCTTCACAGTCCCCACCAGGAGACACTTGGCTTCCTGTGGCCACAGTTTACCTACAAAGAGAGAATTCAGCACTGCTGCCTCAGGTTCATTGGAATATAAGAAACCATGTCTTCCAGGTCACATAGATGCAGAACCAGATTTGATGGTCTCACTACAAAGGAAGCTAAAGCTCATGACAACAACATATATTTCAAGTGCCCAACCTCAGAGGCAGTTTCCCAAGAAGTCATAGGCCAGCAGAGCTCCATGTTGGTGGAGTGTTTACCCTGTCCCTTACTTTTGGAAGCTCCTCTACCACCTCCAAGGTTGTGAACTCCCGAGCATATTCCATTCAGATACATAATCACAGATTTTCACACTTTTCTCCTCTTATTGTGTCTTACTTGGGGCGAAGGTAATATCATGGCACTTCTCTGGATGTGAGTGGGAAGATTTTTGTGTAGCACATGTTTACATACACATTGGAGTCATTTTCCAATTTTCCATTTGAAATACTGAATCCCTGACATTAACTCCTACCCTACTGGACTCTGACTAATAATCTTAATATTATGGTGAGAAATAACCCAAAAAGAATAGAAATACAAGCAGTTCAGAGGAGGCATGGTGTGTAGTTGGAATTGCCTTTTGCATTATATAGTGTAGGAGTTATAAATCTAGTCAATTTTTTGTTGAAATAACTCTACATGTGTTTTTAAAGTTAACAAATATGTGAATTCCTGTCTCCCTTTCTCTGTAGCCTATAAGGTGCATGTATTTTTATATGCACATAGAAAATCCTATCTGGTATCACACGTATATACTTGTGAGGTGGCTGAATTGGCAGATACAAATTGTGAGAAGAGATCACTCCTCCTAAACGCTGTTGGAACTGAAAATTCAACCTATGGGTGAGCTTCCAAGTTGAATAACATTATACATAAATCCATGTTCAGTAAATGAATATTTTTGCATCTGTGGATTATATATATTTCATGATGAATTTCGATTGGCATATATATTGCTACTTTTTTTCTTTTATTGGTTGTTCAAAACATTACAAATCTCTTCACATATCATATTTCATACATCAGATTCAAGTGGGTTATGAACTCCCATTTTTACCCCAAATACAGATTGCAGAATCACATCGGTTACACATCCACATTTTTACATAATGCCCTATTAGTTACTTTTGTATCCTGCTACCTTTCCAATACTCTACTATCCCCCCTCCTCTCCCCTCCCATCTTCTCTCACTACCCCATCTACTCTAATTCATTTCTCTCCTTGTTTATTTTCCCATTCCCCTCACAACCTCTTACATGTAATTTTTTGTAACAATGAGGGTCTCCTTCCATTACCATGCAATTTCCCTTTTCTCTCCCTTTCCCTCCCACCTCATATCTTTGTTTAATGTTAATCTTTTCTTCCTGCTCTTCCTCCCTGCTCTGTTCTTAGTTGCAATCCTTATATCAAAGAAGACATTTGGTATTTGTTTTTTAGGATTGACTAGCGTCACTAAGCATAATCTGCTCTAGTACCATCCAGTTTCCTGCAAATTCCATGATTTTGTCATTTTTTAGTGCTGCGTAATACTCCAGGGTGTATAGAAGCCACATTTTTTTTTTATCCATTCATCTACTGAAGGACAACTGTGTTGGTTCCACAGTGTAGCAATTGTGAATTGTGCTGCTATGAACATCGATGTGGCAGTATCCCTGTAGTACACTCTTTAAAGGTCTTAAGGGAATAGTCCAAAAAGGGCAATAGCTGGGTCAAATTGTTGTTCCATTCCCAGCCTTCCCCAGAATCTCCATACTGCTTTCCAAATTGGCCGCACCAGTTTGCGGGAACATCTCTCCACACAGGCCTGGTTTGGTCCTTCTTCTCTACATTAAGAAGAGAAAGGCTTATTCAGACACAACCCTTCATCCTTAAAAGGTTGTTTCCCATGGAAGATGACTTTTGCTCTCTCAGGTCCTTCATTGCTGCCTACATCTTCTTCAGGGATCAAATCTACATGAAATCTCAAAGGTTCTCAGCAGGTGGAAGATACCCTAAATTCCTGAATTGTAAGATGAACTCTGTACCTGCTCTTCTGTAAAGTTAAATTGAGGGAACAGTGTATGGTTAGGGTTAATAACATGTTCGATTTGGGTTAGTAATCATTCTGCTGGATGAATAATGGTATTGGAAAACTGCCATATTTACAAGAATATACAGCTGAAATATAAGTATGAAAACAGAAATCTAGGTAAGATTTGAAGTCCACAAGGGGATTAGGCCCTTGTTTGGGATATTTAGCTTTTAATTACGTTCTGCAAAATTGTCTCAGATAAACCGATAATCCATGGCATAGGACCTTGGACCTTGGATGATTGATTGTAGAAGAGAACATCCACTCAAAATAGGATAGTCGGTAGGTTTAGGAAGAAGAGTGAGTATAAAATTTGGACCAAATGTTCTTTAGCAATAGGGTTTTGGTTATAGAGTGAATGTAAATGTCAGCACATGTGAAGAGTCAGTCACAATGATGAACTGGAAAAAATGTAAGAAAGAAGATATCAATAGAGACAATACAAAATCAGGCAATTATAATGTGAGTGATAAGATTAGACATTTTCAACAGGATTGAGATTGAATACATAATCTTAGGAAGAAAAAAATAGGTAGTCACCAATAGGAATGATATTTGAAAGCATTAGGCAACCTGGACATGGATGTTTTTAGTAATCCATGTTCACTTTCCATTTAGGATTTGGTACAATCATAAGTGTGACCTTTGCATTTGTGCCCAGAAAATTATTGTGATAAAATATATATGTAGATCATGTGACATGATTATTTCTTCCACTATTACTGGGAGCAATATTTGAAGACATATAAATTAGTATTGGGGGTACAAAGTGGTGTACCCTGAGTCTATGAATATAGAGATAATGCATGACTAGAACTTACTGTGAATAAATAATATAACTGGTTCCTCTTTAAATAATAGATTGAATTGATATCTGAAAGTATATTAGAAATCATTAATTGACATAAAATCAGTCATTCCAACCAGTTATGTATCTAATGGTAATCTTAGGGTTATTGTTTATCATGAAGTGTGTGTGAGTTTTGCTTCAAAAGTGATAATGGAAATGGAAAATATTGTGTTTGGTAAGAAGTCTCATGAAAAGACCAGTCAAAAAATATGGAGGAATACATGTGTTCTGAAGCAGGAAGTTATTGAAAGTGAAACAAATGCCTATAAATTTGCTAAATTGTGGATGAAATATACATCCTATAATGTGCATAAACTGATGAAATAGTAGTGTACCAGTGTTGAATAAAAATGAATGTCAAAATGTACGTCATGTCCCATAGGAATCTACTTGCATTGATGTTAAACTGGGTCAGTTACTGTAGAAATATTAGGATTCGCGTGCATCATTCACCTAAGTGAGTTTTCTTTTTTTTTTAAATTTTTATTTATGATTCTTCAAAACATTAAATAGTTCTTGATGTATCATATTTCACACTTTGATTCAAGTGGGTTATGAACTCCTATTTTTACCCTGTATACAGATTGCAGAATCAAATCAGTTACACATCCATTGATTCACATATTGCCTTACTACTGTATGTTGTATTCTTCTGCTTTTCCTATCCTCTACTATCCCCCCTCCCATGCCCTCTCCTCCCCTCTTCTCTCTCTAATCCCACTACTCTAATAAATTTTCCCCCTTGTATTATATTTCCCTTTCCCCTCACTTCCTCTTGTATGTAATTTTTTATAACCCTGAGGGTCTCCTTCCATTTCCATGCAATTTTCCTTCTCTCTCACTTTCCCTCCCACCTCACATCCCTGTTAAATGTTAATTTTCTTCTCATGCTTTTCATCCCTTCTCTGTTCTTAGTTACTCTCCTTATATTAAAGAAGACATTTGGCATTTGTTTGCTAGGGTTTGGCTAGCTTCACTTAGCATAATCTCCTCTAATGCCATCCATTTCCCTGCAAATTCTATGATTTTGTCATTTTTTAATGCAGAGTAATACTCCGTTGTGAATAAATGCCACTTTTTTTTTATCCATTCATCTATTGAAGGGCATCTAGGTTGGTTCCACCGTCTTGCTATTGTGAATTGTGGTGCTATGAACATCGATGTAGCAGTTTCCCTGTAGCATGCTCTTTTTAGGTCTTTAGGGAATAGAATGAGAAAGGGAATAGCTGGGTCAAATGGTGGTTCCATTCCCAGCTTTCCAAGAAATCTCCATACTGCTTTCCAAATTGGCTACACCAATTTGCAGTCCCACCAGTAATGTACAAGTGTACCTCTTTCCCCACATCCTCCCCAGCACTTGTGTTTGTTTGGCTTCATAAATGCTGCCAATCTTACTGGAGTGAGATGGTATCTTAGGGTGGTTTTGATTTGCATTTCTCTGATTGCTGGAGATGGTGAGTATTTTTTCATGTACTTGTTGATTGATTGTATGTCCTCCTCTGAGAAGTGTCTGTTCAGATCCTTAGCCCATTTGTTGATTGGGTTATTTGTTTTCTTATTGTCTAATTTTTTGAGTTCTTTGTATATTCTTGATATTAGGGCTCTATCTGAAGTGTGAGGAATAAAGATTTGTTTCCAGGATGTAGGCTCCCTATTTACCTCTCTTATTGTTTCTCATGCTGCGAAAAACCTTTTTAGTTTGAGTAAGTCCCATTTGTTGATTCTAGTTATTAACTCTTGTGCTATGGGTGTCCTTTTGAGGAATTTGGAGCCCAACACCACAGTATGTAGATCGTAGCCAATTTTTCTTCTATCAGACGCCATGTCTCTGATTTGATATAAAGCTCCTTGATCCATTTTGATATAACTTTTGTCCATGGCGAGAGAAAGGGATTCAGTTTCATTTTGTTACATATGGATTTCCAGTTTTCCCAGCACCATTTGTTGAAGATGCTATCCTTCCTCCATTGCATGCTTTTAGCTCCTTTATCAAATATAAGACAGTTGTAGCTTTTTGGATTAGTCTCTGTGTCCTCCATTCTGTACCTTTGGTCCACCTGCCTGTTTTGGTACCAGTACCATGCTGTTTTTTTTTTTTTTACTATTGCTCTGTAATATAGTTTGAAATCTGGTATCGCTATACCGCCTGATTCACACTTCCTGCTTAGAAATGCTTTTGCTATTCTGGGTCTTTTATTTTTCCATATGAATTTCATGATTGCTTTCTCTATTTCTACAAGAAATGCCCTTGGGATTTTGATTGGCATTGCGTTAAACCTATAGAGAACTTTTGGTAATATCACCATTTTGATGATGTTAGTTCTGCCTATGCATAAACAGGGTATATTTTCCATCTTCGAAGATCTTATTCTACCTCTCTTTTTAGGATTCTGTAGTTTGCATTGTATAAATCTTTCACCTCTTTTGTTAGGTTGATTACCGAGATTTTTTTTTTTTTTTGAGGATATGTGAATGGAGTGTTTTTCCTCATTTCTGTTTCAGAAGTTTTGTCGCTGATATACAGAAATGCTTTTGATTTATGCATGTTGATTTTATATGCTGCCACATTGCTGAATTCATTTATTAGTTCTAGTAGTTTTTTTGTAGACCCTTTTGGGTTTTCTATATAAAGAATAATGTCATCTGCAAATAGTGATATTTTAAGTTCTTCTTTTTCTATTTTTATGCCTTTAATTTCTTTCGTCTGTCTAATTACTCTGGCCAGTTTCGAAAACTATATTGAATAGAAGTGGTGATAGAGGACATCCCTGTCTTGTTCCATATTTTAGAGGGAATGCCTTCAATTTTTCTCCATTCAGAATGATACTAGCCTGAGGGTTAGCATAGATAGCTTTTACAGTGTCGAGGTAAGTTCCTGTTATCCCTGGTTTTTCTAATGTTTTGAACATAAAGGGATGCTCTACTTTGTCGAATGATTTTTCTGCATCTATCTAGATGATCATATGCTTCTTATCTTTAAGTATATTTATGTTGTGAATAACATTTATTGATTTCTGTATATTGAACCGTCCTTGCATCTCAGAGATGAATCCTACCTGATCATGATGCACAATTTTTTTGATGTGCCTTTGTATCCAATTCGCCAAAATTTAATTGAGGTTTTTTGCATCTAGGTTCATCAGAGATATTGGTCTGTAGTTTTCTTTCTTTGAGGTGTCTTTGTCTGGTTTCGGAATCAGAGTGTTCTTGGCCTCATAGAATGAATTTGGTAGAGCTCCCTCTTTTTCTATTTCCTGAAATATCTTGAAAATTATTGGTATTAATTCTTTTTTAAAGGTCTTGTAAAACTCCGCTGTATACCCATCTGAACCTGGACTTTTCTTGGTTGGTAGTCTTTTGATTGCTTCTTCTATTTTATCCATTGATATTGGTCTGTTTAAATTGTGTGTATCCTCCTGACTCAGTTTGTGCAAATCATATGACTTAAGAAATTTATCAATGTCTTCACTATTTTCTATTCTATTGGAATATAGTTTTTCAAAATAATTTCTAATTGTCTTCTTTATTTCTGTAGCATCTGTTGTTATATTGCCTTTTTGATCCCATATGTCAGTAATTTCAGTTCTCTCTTTCTTGGCTTAAATCCAAAACACTCCCACATGACACTCATCTTCTTCCATATAGACACTCATCATACCCTGTGGCTGGAGGTTTCTATGAGAGGCAAGGCCAAGAAAGTGTCCAAAATAAGCTCACTTGCCCCTCATTTGCCTAAAATCATGGTGGCCTGGGTACTCTTCCTTTGAACCAGGAGTGATCAAATATGCCTGCTGGTAAAGTGTTCCGCTTTTCCAATTTGAGGCCTACTAGCTGTCAGGTATAGATTCTTTATGTGATTTGGAGTCATGAGAAAACCCAAGCACCTATGGGATAGCCTCTGCAGGGATTTGAAGAACGCATTTGACCCAAAGGATCCCTATTCTCACTTGATGTAGGTCAGGAACCCAACCTAAGAAGGCAAAAAAATTTATCCACAATGACTGCTCTTTTGGCCATTTTGGTTTGGAAGCACAGGGAATTTTTATTTAGATCTATCAGGTGCTGAGAATTTAAGCCACAACCTCACACAAGGACAAGAGGCTGATTCAAGCACATCCCATTCCAAAGCAATTAAGCAAAGAGCCACAGGTGATGCCCATTCATTTCCATATGAAAACAGTTTTCTTAAGGCTTCACAAAGGGGTGGCCTGAGGTAAAGACCTTCTTGACATTCAGGGTAATAGAAACATAAGTAAGCAAAAGGCCCAAAGCAGGGTTTCTCCACTAAGACTTTCCTGGTCACACTGATATCTGAGTTTTCTGAGATTCTCCCATTCCCTTCAGCTATCAGTACATGGCCATGTCACAGAGCCTTGTGGTGGTACATATGTTGGACACAAAACCATGAGCCTATCCAGGAGAGTGGACAGAATTCACGAAGAAACAGGAACTTAGAAAGATAGTAGGTATTGCCCATGCATAGGCAAGCCACTCTCCATTCTTAAAATGGGCAGGATGAACGCTGGGACACTTTATATTAGACAGGACACAACCATTGATGCATTCGCTTTTCAAAGGTCTACAACCACGGATACAGTGGGATACACAAACAAAGAAACACTCGCCATGTCAAATGACTTATTAAAAACAGTCCACTCCAAACCAAACAAACTGCCTTTCCTACCTATTCTCATAACATGAGACAAAACCAAACTCACATGCACACCCACAAAGGCACCTCCTTTACCCAAGTAGGTCTGTGACTATCCAGAGTGTCCTCAGACTGATTGGCCATACTATGTTCCCACGAAATGGCCTGTCCTGTCTCAGATCTGGTCTTCATTACCAACTCTGTAAAGTTGTCAGGAGCCATCAGGGAGTCACTACCTGCTTTCTCAGGAAGGCCCCTCTTCAGAGCTTTCCTGGCATTTAACCATCCACAGATCAGTATTCACCAAGAAAGACTGACTCTGTCTTTGGTAAATCCAAACAAGTGAACCCAATGGGACTGGGACTGGGACTGGCTCTGGGTGCTTGGCTTCCTGGATCCCGAGTTCAGCAAATTGCATCAACAAAGAAGTGAGGTGGGTCAATTCCTTCAGGAACTGAATGAGGTCACTGCCTTGGTAACCACTTTGTTCTAACAGATGTTTCAAAGGTTCCCATGAGATGGAGGTTACCCCTACATCCTGTGACACATTCAGAAGTTAGAATTGTATATCGACCATAGGCACCCGGGAACTGCTCTCCACACAGGCTGTGGTGAGCCGTTTCTGCAGATTATGGTCGCCATTGCAAGATGGCGCTGGCTCCACTGTGGTCTGTAATAAACAACTCCTTGTTTGGGAGAGATGGTGCATGGTTTCTCAGCACCCTGTGAAAAAGTTCCACGTGGCAGCTTCGCATTGGGGCTTGGGATGCTTTATTAAGACTGGGAGGGGCATCCGACGGGGAATTAGAAGAAATATCAAGGGCCTGAATAAACTGCTGAAAGAAGATTCCTGAGTTGCGTCTTCCTTGCTGGCAAGGGGTCGCGACAAGTGGTGCTGAAAACCCGGGAACCAGAACTTTCAGCAGTCAGGGGTGGTGCACCAATTAGTCCCAGGTAAGTAGGACCCACGGTCAAAGCGGAGATCAGTCCTAGATAAGTAGGACGCGCTATCAAAGCGGAGAACAGTCCTAGGTAAGTGGGACCCGCGGTCAAAGTGGAGATTAGTCCCAGATTAATTGGGACCCGCGGTCAAAGCGGACATTAGTCCCAGATTAATTGGGACCCGCGGTCAAAGCAGAGATTAGTCCTAGGTAATTAGGACCAGCTATCAAAGCGGCAGCTCCTCTGTAAAGCCAGAGAGAGCATTAAATCTTATTGCAGCTGCACTGTGTACTTTCGCTCTTACTTTCACTTTTGTTTGTTGTGTGTCTTTTGTTGTGTCATGGGTGCCGTATCTTCAAGTCCGCTTCTCCTGGCCCTAGATAACCTGTTACGTTCCAAGGGCCTAAAAGTGAAACATAGTACTTTACAGAGATTTTTACAGAAGACAGATATTGTTGCCCCGTGGTTCGCATTTTCTGGCAGCCTCACTATACCTAGCTGGGATAAGTTAGGCACAGATCTTGACTTTGCTTCTGAGCAGGGCATATTAGAGGGTGGGGTGATAGAACTTTGGAAGATGATCCGTAGTTGCCTCGCAGATGGCAGATGTCAGGAAGCACTTACTAAAGGACAAGAAGTTTTAGAGCAATTACATGAAGAAAGATCAGAAATGGCAGGCAGTGAGGTATTTCAGGAGGGTGGGAGTGTGCGAAGCGAGAAACAGGGGAGGAAACAATTATCTCCGGCAGGCAGTGACGTATTTCAGGAGGATGGCAGTGTGCGGAGCAAGAAACAGGGGAGGAGGCGATTGTCTCTGGCACGGAGTGAAATATTTCAGGAGGAAGGGAATGTGCAGAGCGAGAAACAGGGGAGGAGGCGATTGTCTGTGGCACGGAGTGAAATATTTCAGGAGGAAGGGAATGTGCAGAGCGAGAAACGGGGGAGGAAACGCTTGTATCCATATCTCAGTACACTGCGCACACTCCCATGCAAAAGTGGGTCAGAAGAGGAGGAGGATGAGAAGGAGGAGCTCGGGAGACTGTCTCGGCAGCTAGGGAGTTTAACTATGGGAGAAGGGAACAAAAATAAACAGGAGCTCAAGAAAAATGATCCTCCGGACCCGCCGCCGTATGGTGAGGGTGTTTCGAGGAGAGCTTTCCATGCCCAAGCATGGAGGGCTGTTAACGCTGAGATGGGTCTTGCTTATCCAGTTTTCCAGGATGACAATAGGGGAAGATTCCATGAGCCTTTAGATTTCAAAATTGTGAAGACCCTGGCAGAGTCTGTGCGCACTTATGGGGTGGATGCCGCCTTCACATTAACTCAGGTGGAGAGTCTGTCTAGATACTGTATGACTCCCTCTGATTGGGCTAGCCTTGTTCGGGCTTGTGTTTCTCCAGGCAAATATTTGGACTGGAGAGCCTTTGTGCTAGAGGGCGCTGTAGAGCAGGCTGCCCAAAACTATGCTGCCGGACACCCCCATTGGGACAAGGAAATGCTTTTGGGACAAGGCAGATTTGCTAATCAACAAACAGGATACCCCCCTGAGGTATATGAACAGATCAATAACATTTGTATCCGTGCATGGAAATCACTCCCAAATAGAGGAGAAGTGTCTGGCAATTTAACAAAAATCATGCAAGGCACCACGGAACCTTTCTCGGACTTTGTTGCTAGGATGGTGGATGCCGCAGGAAAAATCTTTGGTGACCCTGATAGAGCAATGCCCTTGATTAAACAACTTGTTTTTGAGCAATGCACCAAAGAATGTAAAGCAGCAATCGCTCCTTATAAAAACAAGGGCATAGAAGCTTGGATGAAAGTGTGTAGAGAGCTTGGAGGACCTTTAACTAATGCAGGTCTTGCAGCTGCTGTCCTTCGGATCGCAAAAGGGGGCGGTCCTGGTGCCGGAACATGCTTCCATTGTGGTCAATCCGGCCATTTCAAACGTGACTGTCCCAAAAAATGCAATTTTACTGGACCTCCTCGCCGTGGCCCTTCTAATAGCCCTCGTCAACCGGGGCTGTGTCCAAAATGCAAAAAGGGGAAGCATTGGGCAAGAGAGTGTAGATCAGTGAGGGACATCCATGGACAGCCTATTTCAGCTGGGCCAAAAAACGGCCGAAGGGGCCCCCGACCCCAGGGCCCACGAATATATGGGGCAATGGAGAATGTCACACCCGAACCCGAGACATGGCCTTCTCTGCGCCATCCCATGAGATGCGGAGAGCCACTACAGGTGCCGCGGGATTGGACCTCTGTTCCACCTCCAGACTCGTATTAACACCTAAGATGGGAATCCAATTGGTGGAAACTGAGTTCAAAGGGCCTTTAGCCCCTGGCACTGTAGGTTTGTTAATTGGACGTGCATCCTCTATCCTACAAGGTCTTCATGTTTTCCCCAGAGTTATAAACCCTGATACTGTAGGGGCAGTAAAAGTTATGGTGGAAGCTCCAAGGGGCATTGTGTTTATCTCCCCAGGGATCGGATTGCTCAATTGCTAATTTTGCCTAGTTTGCATAATCACTTCCCTGCTGACTCAAGGTCACGGACAGGAAATCAGATTGGTACCACTGGAGGAAATTGTGCCTATTTGTCACTGGATATGAGCAATCGCCCCACTTTGGAATTAAGCATAGAAGGTAAATCTATTGTGGGATTGCTGGACACAGGAGCAGATCGTAGTATCATAGCCCTTAAGGACTGGTCTAGGGGATGGCCAGTGCAGGCTTCTGATCAATCCTTAAGAGGACTTGGATATGCCCAAGCCCCTCAAATCAGCTGTAGACAACTATATTGGAAGGACTCGGGAGGACATGATGGTACCTTTCAGCCTTATGTACTTGATTTACCCATTTCTTTATGGGGCCGTGATCTGATGAAAGACATGGGGTTCACTCTTAGTAATGACTATTCCCCAGTGTCTCAACATATCATGCAAAATATGGGGAATAGGCCAGGTCTAGGACTAGGAAGGCACCTACAGGGATGTAAGCATCCTGTGCAAGGTCATCAAAAGCTTAACAGGTTTGGTCTGGGTTTTTCCTAGGGGCCACTGGGGCTCAAATACCTATAACATGGCTCATCGAGGAGCCTGTTTGGGTGCCTCAGTGGCCTCTTCCCTCGGTTAAACTGGCAGCAGCCCATGATCTAGTCAAAGAACAACTTGATTTGGGTCACATCCAACCTTCTACTTCTCCATGGAATACTCCCATATTTGTCATTAAGAAAAAATCAGGGAAGTGGCGCCTACTGCATGATCTACGAGCAGTTAATGCTCAGATGCAGCTTATGGGGCCCATTCAAAGAGGGCTGCCTCTGCTCTCCTCTGTTCCTCAAGGCTGGCATATAATTGTTATTGACATTAAAGACTGTTTCTTTTCCATTCCTTTGCATCCTAAAGATTCACAACGTTTTGCTTTCACCCTTCCCTCGTGTAATCACGAAGAACCAGATCAAAGGTTTGAGTGGGTGGTGTTGCCTCAGGGGATGGCTAACAGTCCCACGATGTGCCAGATGTATGTGGGGAAGGCACTCGCACCTCTCAGACATAAGTATTCCTCCACCAAGATCATTCACTATATGGATGATGTGTTATTGGCCGCAAAATTAGAACAGACAGTTTATGAGGCTTATAAAGAACTCGTGATGCTGTTGGCTCAACATGGACTGCACATCGCACCTGAAAAGGTTCAAACGGGGGATTCTATCAGGTTTTTGGGAGCGACAATTGGGTATGACAAATTAAAACCACAAAAAATTACCATCAGGACTCAAGATCTCCAAACTCTAAATGATTTTCAAAAATTGCTGGGAGATATTAATTGCATAAGAGGATATTTACATATTCCTAATATTGTGCTCCAGCCTTTGTATGCTACTCTTAACGGTGATCCAGATCTTGCTTCCCCTCGTAGCCTCACTACTGAGGCTAGAGCGGCCCTTATAAAAGTAGAACAAGCTATACAGCATGCCACTCTATGCAGGCTCCAGAGTGATAAACCTTTCCAGTTATGTGTGCTTGCCACTATGCGGCAGCCTACTGGAGTACTGTGGCAAGATGGGCCTTTACTATGGATCCACCCACATGTATCCCCAGGAAAATCCTTAGAATATTATCCTGATGCTGTTGCAGCATTGGCACTTAAAGGGATTCAACAAAGCATTCAATTTTTCGGCCAATCACCTTCTTCTCTTATCATACCCTACACTAAAGCTCAACTTAATGTTTTATGTGCTACTCTAGACAACTGGGCTATTCTGTGTTGCTCGTTTCAAGGGGGTATTGATAATCACTACCCTTCTCATCCATTACTCCATTTTGTTAAAGAACATCCCATCATTTTCCCTAAGGTAACTTCATCCAGTCCAATTCCGGGGGCTGTTAACATTTTTACTGATGGTTCCAAGTCTGGAATGGGAGCTTATGATATTAATGACTCTCCCCCTATCCAGCATCAATTTGCTCTTGGAAATCCACAATGGGTAGAACTACAAATTGTTATTGAAGTTTTTAAACAGTGTTCTTTTCCTTTTAATCTTATTTCGGACTCCAGCTATGTGGTACAAGCACTAAAAGTCCTGGAGACCGTGGGAACTATTAGTGATGCCCACAATGTGTCTGTTTACTTTACTCAGCTTCAACAGCTTATCTCTAACCGCACTGCTTCTTTTTATCCAATGCACATCAGGGCTCACACCTCTCTTCCTGGTCCGTTATCCCAAGGTAATGCCTGTGCGGACTTAGCCACTAGAGGCCAATTGATATGCTTGGCTTCCTCCTTAGAGAGGGCTAAGTTGTTTCACCAAAACTTCCATGTTAATGCATTAATGCTGCGCAGGCGTTTTTCCATTTCAAGAGCGGATGCTCGGCAGATAGTATTGCAATGTCCCCATTGTGTCACATTTCTTCATCCCCCTAATTATGGAGTAAACCCACGGGGATTAAAGCCATTGATTGTTTGGCAAATGGATGTGACACATATACCTGACTTTGGTAACCTTAAGTATGTGCATGTTTCTGTTGATACGTGCTCTGGAATTATCCATGCTTCTGCTTTATCAGGAGAAAAGGCACGTAATGTCATTACTCACTGTTTAGAGGCTTGGGCAGCATGGGGTGCACCTGCATCCCTTAAGACTGATAATGGACCTGCTTATACTGGCAGACAATTTACAGTTTTTTGTTCTACTATGGGAGTGCAACTTACTCATGGTTTGCCTTATAATCCTCAAGGACAAGGCATTGTTGAGCATGCTCATCGCACCTTAAAGGAAACTTTACAAAAACAAAAAGGGGAAATAGGAGCTGAACACACTCCTAAAGAACGCCTGTCCTTAGCTCTCTTTACCATTAATTTTTTGAATTTGGATATTCATGGTCGCTCTGCGGCCGATAGACATGTGTCCCCTCAGCCCTCTGTGATTGGCTATGTTAAGTGGAAGGATGTTCTTACGGGCCAATGGAACCGCCCTGACCCCGTGCTGACATGGGCACGAGGATCTGTATGTGTTTTTCCCCAGGATCGTACGGAACCATTGTGGGTCCCTGAACGCTTGACAAGAAGAGTCTCGACATCAACTGACCAGCAACAAGATATACCACAACAATCCTGTGATGAGGATCTTCATTCTACTAAGTGCTCTGGCTCTGGTGCTGGTGCCGATGGCACAGGCGACACCAATGCGGTGGTGGGCAGTGGCACGGGCATGGCCAATGCCGATGCCGGTTCATGGTAATTCTAGTGTCCTCCCCACTCTGTTTTCTACCTCATGTGAGATGTCTGCTCCCTGTGCCTCTCCTAGAGGGGACATGGAGAGAATTTTTAATCAATCTCAAGTTAATCTCACAGGAGTTTTTTGTTTCAGCCTTAGAAACGCTAATTGCATTAGCCTTAAGACCAAAAATTTGACTAACTGGGAGGACCCATTGCGGTCCAATCAGGTCTCAGGAAGCATTATCAGTGCTGTATTGAGCAAGGTAGCTTCGGGGAATCAATCAGGCTCAGAGACCCCTGCAAACAACAGCTCTGCTCTTAACATAACTACCTTGGCTATTATCTCCGAGGTACTAATCCCAGTGCCTCCATTTTCTAGTAGTATTTATAATGCCACTCATTTCAAGGCCTCTCCTTACTGTTCCCCTAATCTTGGTTCCCCCCAATATTTACGCCTTGTCAGGATCATTCTTGGGAGAAACATCAAGTTGCTAAAGGTTTCTCCCTTTCCCCCTCTCTTGATAGGTATGTTTATAACTTTAACAATAGTGCCAGCTCCTCTACAGGAGTAGGTTGGTCCTGGTTTTAATGGCTGATTTCCAATGAAAAGGGGGCTTCAGCCGATATTTCTGCACTGGCTCAGTTGCTAGGAGCCAAAAGTTGGCTGGCTAAT
Organism: Callospermophilus lateralis; assembly: GCF_048772815.1. Taxonomy (NCBI): domain Eukaryota; kingdom Metazoa; phylum Chordata; class Mammalia; order Rodentia; family Sciuridae; genus Callospermophilus; species Callospermophilus lateralis. Next base: position 823,769 of record NW_027514441.1, on the reverse strand, counting down.
ATTTCTGGTACTGTTAGGGAAAGTGAACAAGGTAATAGACTTACATCTGTTTCATTCAACTCTCTGTTGTATAATGCCACATTGCCTCCTGCAATGGTCTGTGTCCAATCCCCCTTCTTATTCCTTTTGGCTAAGGCCACCTCATCGGGGATGCTGGATTGTTCTCATACTACCTGTCTCTTATCTGAGTGTTGGAATGGTTCCTGGACTGTAGCAGTGTTTATGAAGATTCCAACTTTTGTCCCCATCCCGGTCACTGCGGATCCTGATAAATTCCCTATTGTTGAGCTACTTAGAGTCCGCAGAGATTTTGGAATCACAGCGGCTATAGTGACAGCCGTGGCGGTATCTGCTTCTGCAGCGGTTACGGCCGGAGTGGCTATGGCCAATCAAGTACAAACTGCTGCCACTATTAATCAAGTTGTCCAACAAACTTCCACCATACTTGAATCCCAAAATACAATTAATCAACATATTTTGTCAGGGATTTTAGCTGCCAACCAAAGAATAGATTTACTCTAAGCTCAGGTAGAAGAATTGGCTGACTTAGTGCTTTTGGGTTGTGTTGACCAACGTACACATTTATGCATAACCTCTGTCAGATTTAATGATTCCAGGAATGCTTCCCGCACCATTGGCGAATATTTGGCTGGAAATTGGTCCATGGAAGCGGAAGACATGATCCAGTCTCAACTAACCCAGATAGCTGTCTTGAATAGCACCCGTGTTGATCCCGTGACTTTGGGTCAATTCACCGATTGGATATCTTCTGCCTTTTCCTTTTTTAAAGAGTGGGTGGGGGTAGGCATTTTTGGTGCAATGTGTTGCTTCGGTATGTTTCTCTGTTTGTGGCTTCTCTGTCGCCTCAAGGCCCGCAATGCTCACGATAAGGCTATGATCATCCAAGCTCTTGCAGCTTTAGAAAATGGCAATTCACCTCAAGTTTGGCTTGCGCATCTTAAACAGTAAATCTTTGACATGGCCATTGCACCCCAAGTTATTATAACATTGCACTGGGATCGGCATGTCTTTCCTCATTATTCTCTTAGTGTTGGAAAGCCCTTGCACTCTGCCGGTCTTGCTGCCATTGCACGCAGGTGGGTTTCCACACTAATGCTTCTCTATCGCCTTTAAGTCCGTGCCTTTCTTTCGGGGTGCTGTCAACTCGTTTGTCGTTGTGTACAGCCACAGTTCAGCCTTAGCTGTCCCCCTTCGTCCACCTTCGTCACGATACAGGATGCGAGGCAAGGCACTGCACTTGAGTGATCCTTGAAGTGGACCTCAAGGAGAGCATGTCCTATTGCATGCGGGTTTGATGTCCACGCCCCGCCCCACGAAAAAAGGCGTCGGCTGATATGGCTTCAGATCTGGGGAAGGGCCCTCCTTAGGACTGAGCCATAATATGCAGCCACTTCTGCACAGTGGGATAGGACCTCTACTCTCGCCTGTATTGTTTTCAGAAAACAGAAGGGGGGAACTGTGGTGAGCCGTTTCTGCAGATTATGGTCGCCATTGCAAGATGGCGCTGGCTCCACTGTGGTCTGTAATAAACAACTCCTTGTTTGGGAGAGTTGGTGCATGGTTTCTCAGCACCCTGTGAGAAAGTTCCACGTGGCAGCTTCGCATTGGGGCTTGGGATGCTTTATTAAGGCTGGGAGGGGCATCCGACGGGGAATTAGAATAAATATCAAGGGCCTGAATAAACTGCTGAAAGAAGATTCCTGAGTTGCGTCTTCCTTGCGGGCAAGGGGTCGCGACAACAGGCCTTGTTTGGTCCATCTTCTCTACAATAAGAAGAGAGAGACTGATTCAGACACATCAATTCATCCTGACCTGGTTGTTTGCTGTGGAAGATGACTATTGCTCTCTCAGGTCCTACATAGCTGCCTACATCTTCTCTAAGGATCATTTCTTCATGGATCGTTGAGTTTCTCAGCCGGTGAAAGATCAGCTACATTACTATATTGTAAGACGAACTCTGTCCCTTCTCTTCTGTAAGTTATATTAAGGGAAGAGTGTATGGTTAGGTTCAATAATAGCATCGATTTTGGTTAGGAATCATTCTGCGGGATGAATAATGGTATTGGCAACCTGCGATATTTACAAGAGTATATAGGTAAAATATAAGTATGAAAGCAGAAATTTGGTAAGATTTGAAGCCCAGAAGGGCATTGGGCCCTTGAGTGGGATACTTAGCTTTGAATTATGTCCTGCACAGTTGTCTCAGATAAATCAATATACAATGGCATAGGACCTTGTCACTTGGATGATTGAATGTTGAACAGAACATCCAGTCAAAAAGCAATAGTCGATAGGATTTGGAAGGTATTCGGTAGGCTAAGAAGAAGAGTGAGTATAGGATTTGGACCAAAAGTTCTTAACAATAGGGTTTCGGGTAGAGAGTGAAGGTGAATGTCAGCACATGTGAAGAGTCAGTCACAATGATGAACTGGGGAAAACATGTATGAAAGCACATATCAATAAAGACATTAGGAAATCAAGTAAAGTATAAAGTGAGTGATAGGATTACACATTTTCAACAGGCTGGAGCTTGAATTTATAATCTTAAGAGGAAACAAATATGTAGTCACAAATAGAATTGACATTTGAGAACATTAGGCAACATGGACATGGATGATTTTAGTAATCCATGTTCACTTCCCATTTAGGCTTTGATACAATTGTACATGTGACCTTTGCTTTTTGTGTCCAGAATATTTCTGTGATAAAATGTATATGCAGATCTGATGACATGAGTATTTCTTCCACCATTTCAGGGAGCAATATTTTGAAGACGTATAAATTAGTATGGGGGTACAAATAGGCGTACCCTGTGTCTATGAATATAGAGATAATGCAAGAATACACCATTCTGTGAATAAACAATATAACTGGATCCACTTTAAATAATGGATTGAATAGATATCTGAAACTATATCAGAAATGTTATATTGATATACAATCATTCATTCCAACCAGTTATATATCTAATGGTCATCTTAGGGTTATGGTTTATCATGAAGGGTGTGTGAGATTTGTTTCAAAATGATTATGGAAATCGATTATAATGTATTTGGAAAGAAGTCTCATTAAAAGACCAGTCAAGAAACATAGAGAAATACATGTGTTCTGGAGAAGAAAGTGATTAAAAGTGAAACAAATGCCTATAATTTTGCTAACTAGTGGATGAAATATGTATCCTATGATGTGCAAAAACTGAAAAATAGTAAGGTACCACTGTTGAATAAAAATGAACATCAAAAGATGCATCATGTCCCATAGGAATCTACTTGCATTGATGTTAAACTGGGTCAGTAACTGTAGAAATATTAGGATTTGTATGTACCTTTCACTGAAGTTAGTTTTCAGTACTAGGAAACAAATATATATTTCAGGTGAATGAATATTTCTGAGAATAATGTTGTGAAAAGTTGATTATTAATCCACATACATGAACATGAATGAATTTAGGGAGTGTATATAAGACACATACATTTCATATTATGAAAATTCTGGAGAGTGTGTGTGTGTGTGTATATATATATATATATATATATATATATATATATATATATATATATATACACACACACACACAAACACACACACACACACACACACACACACACACAAACAACCACAGACAATAAACATACCAATTCATATGCCAAACAAAATTCACCATGAAATATATATCATCCACAGATCCAAAAACATTCATTTCACTGAACATGGATTTATGTATAATGTTGTTCTACTAGGAAGCTCACCTATAGCTTGAAATTTCAGTTCCAACAGCTTTTAGGAGGAGTAATCTCTTCTCACAATTTGTAACTGCCAAGTCAGGCACCTCACAAAAATTTACTTGTGATATCACGTAGGATTCTATATGTGCATATAAAAATACATGTGCTGAATAGGCTACAGAGAAAGGGAGACAGGAATACACATATTTTTTAACTTTAAAAACACATGGAGAACTATTTCAATTAAAAATTGACTAGATTAATAACACCTACCATTTATCTTGCAAAAGGCAAGTCCAATATACACCATGTCTCCTCTGAACTGCTTGTATTTCAATTTTGTTTCGGTTATTTTTCTCCATCATATTAGTATTAGTTGTTAGAGTCTCATAGAGTATGGGTTATTGTGAGGGATATAGTATTTTGAATGGAAAATTGAAAAATTAATCCATTGAGTATGCATATATATGGTATACAATAATCTTCCCACTCTCATCCAGAACAATGCCTTGACATTACCTTCGCCCCAAGTAAGACACAATTAGAGGAGTAGAGTTAAAATATCTGTGAATACATATCTGGGATAGAAAATGCTCAGGAGTTCACAAACATGGATGTGGTAGAGGAGTTTCCAAAAGTAAAGGACAGGGTTGATCTCCCAACCTGATCTTTCAATAAAATTGGGAGTCATCTTGCCACACAGCCATGAGAAGATAATTTTTTCTTTACTATAAATTAGTGAAAATTCCAAACCTACTTGGAATTCCTGCCCATGCCTTGAACTCACCCATATCTGGCTTTCTGACCAGATTGCAGCCCTCTCTGAAACTTTAGTGATGCCTCATAAATATTGGCCTTCCCTGGCCAAAGACCCTCTCTAGGCTCTAATGGTCCTCATAATTTTTGATGCTGGGGCCAGCAAATAAAAAATGTAACCTATAATTAGTGTGATGCTTGTCAAAGTTCTGTTTTCTGTAACTCCCCTTTTGTGTAACTTTCTGGGGTATAAAGCTGGGCTGTAGGAAATGTGGGGATGCTGTCTTGTTTCCGCTGTTTGAGAGGGAGAGGCAGCCCACCCGGATGAAATAATAAGCTTGCTTTAATTTGATTTTAATTGGAGTCAGTGGTCTTTTCTTGCATCCTGGTCTAATATTTTAGAGTTCCCCAGTGAGATGACCCGACCAGATCACAAGACCAGACTCCTGGAAATTCTGAAGCTGGCCTTTCCTCCAAGGCTCCGGGCTGGAGAGCCAAGTTCAAAGGCCTTGGAGTGAGCCTTCAGTCCGGGGAGCACTGCAGTGAACCATCGCACTATAACTATTAGCAAGCACCTGGTGGAGGAGGCCTCCATAGGTAAGTGGTATCTTTATAACATCTGATATCCGGTAAAGGGACATCTCTTCTGATGACACAGAGGTGGCATGGGGAGGCTCACATATACTCCTGTCCGGGACAGTAACAAGAATCATTCTGTCCTCTGTTCTGTTCTGTAGGGAATTCCTCTGAAAGGGTAGAGAGGTGCCAACGGGCACGCAGGAGCTCCTTCCCCGGAGCTTTAGCAAGACGTTGTATTGCTCCTCTGTTTTTCTGTTTCTTCACCGGTTTTCTGTTTCTTTGTGTTTTTTTCTGTGTTCTGTATGTTTTTGGTTTGTTAGTTTTTGTGTGTTTTGTTGTGTGATTTCGTTGGTAAAAACATAATGATATTGGACGTGAAAATGGGTAATAAAGCAAGCTTGACACCCCTTTTGACTGTGTGTTAAGGAACTGTGATGAACTTTCCCCCCCTTTGTCAAGCAGGATGAGAGAAGCCCCTAGCTGGTTGCCTGGAGCACACCCACTGCAGAGGGCAATGCCTGCTGGTGACCTAAGAACTGAGTATCTCTTAGGTGAAAAAGTGAAACTCCTTTAAAACCTGTTGTCCCTCCAGATCAAGAGAGTCACAACCTTTCGGCAGAATCCCCTGTGTTTCTCCTTTGTTAGCAAAGCAGTAAACCTCCCTTTTTCTTTTTCTCAAACGCTGTCCTCATTATTAAATTGGTATTAATTGGCTTCAACATCAGGAACCAAAATTTAAGTTACAAATTTTGATACCCTCCCCCGGACCCTGGGACTTTTTGAGAGCTGACTACTGAAATATTAGGAGACGGAGCTTGCTCGGGGTGGAACTGAACCAGAGGACCTAATCCTGTAAGTAAAAGGAGGGACTGAAGGACTCCCAGCAGCTGCCAAAGCCCTGTTGCTTCAGAGAATTCCCTCCTTCCGTCCCTGCACTGTAAGAATTATGCCACCACTGTCTTATTAAAAAAGAGAATAAGAAAAAGGGGACACTAAATGCAGTAAAGTCACCATGGAGACCCTTGATTTCACATTTCAGGTTGCTCCTCTTTGAAAACATCTGTTCCCCTTGTGGGGACATCTATCGTGCTACAGGTGTAGGAGATTTTTCTCTTATCTGTTATGTTTTAAAGGCTTCTGTCTGTCAGCCATAGTCTGGAGCTCCTTTCTGTCTGTCTTGTGTCTTTGTTTCTGGCCCTTAAAGACATGTGCAATAATGTGTTCATATTATAAATTGTTTCTTGGGAATGATCGTAGCTCAATGTGTGTCTAAATGATGACGTTTTATTGTAACAATCTGGTATCTGAATGGGTTTTTGAAGCATTGTACAATCTTGCAGTTAAAAGTCTGGTTCATATAATTGTTTAGTTTATGATTTTATATAATTCATGCAAGAGAACTTAAATACTTAGCATGGAAAACTAAGGAACTCTATTTCCAAGTTGGCAAGTAACTTCCCAAACATTCAGTCTTATTTTTCACCAGTTTTGAATTGGGTAGACTGGGAAAATATCACAGTGTGTACCAGTGCATTAATTTGGAAAAGGATAGTAAATCATAGTATGGTATCTGTTGACAGAACAAGATGTAAAGATATAAAATTTTGTGAATTGTAACTTAAAATAGTACCATAATTTTCAACATCCAAACCTGAAAATTATGGTTAAAATGCCTTAGGCCTGAGGTGTCTGCTCAGAATAGCAGTTTTTCCCTGCTCCTTCCAGACCTCAGCCAGGCCTTATGTTGAAATGCAAATGAAAGAAGCCTACTAGCTCAGTAGGAGACTGATCTGAGGCCTAAGGGGGGGGGGGAGAAAAAATTACATTGTATGGTATTTACTAATAACTTCCCAGTCACTTTTTCTAGGACTCTTATTTTTTTCCTTAGATTCTGTATTGTTTTTAACTCATGATTTTGATCCTACAGACCTAGGTTAATGTTTTTCTGATCAGTTCTATCTTTGACCAACAGTGGAGTTTTTGAAACATTGCAATGGAGATTTCACCTGCGAAAAGCTACAAGGCCTTTACTATAATTATGTGTGCACACTCTTGTTATGTGTTGTATGTGTATATATACATATGTCCGTATATCATGTTTATTATATACAAATTAACATACATAAGGAGCGCTCATAAAAAAAGGAGCACTCACAAAAACAAATTTTAAAAAGCGGATCCAAAGATCTTTAATTTACGTGATTTAAATGGTTCACTTTAAATTGGATAAACAGATAAAAATAAATGTCTTTAAATTTAAGCTTACATGTTTTTCTAGGTGTTCAAAAATCTAATAAAATATTAATGTCGACAAAAGGTCTAATATGCCTTGGTTCTAGGACTTTTCCTTCAACAAAAAAATGGTCAACACTGTTCAATACTTTTGTCTAATATTTTGATAAATAAATAAATTAAATTTGATATTTGATTACTCATTCATGAGTATTCTTGTTAGATATGTTATTGATTTACTAAGGTCTGTATAAGTTTGTTCTAAAGTCTGTATAAGATTGTAAAAATCAGTCATGTGTAAAAGACACAAAAATTTCTTAAAACATACGTTTACCAATAACATTGTGTTTATTAAGTTTTATTTTTCTAGAGCAAGCAACCATAAATATTAAACAACTTATTAAATACGATCTGTTATTTTAGAGCACTGTACTGCTATTTCTTTAAAAGCTAAACTTGGTTAATGTAGAAACATCAATGCAATTGTGATGCTATTAATGTGCTCATATCTTCCAGGAATACAAGTCTCTAAGGTAGAAACTTTAAAAGAGCATTATGTGAAGCTGGTGTTCTGAAGTTGTATGGTAAAAAAAAATATATTGGGCATTTATTTACCTTTTATCAATAAGATATGTAAACTTTTATGTTACTTTTTACATTGGGGAACAATTTGAATGTATTTTTATGTTAATGAGAGCCTTAGCTATGAAAAGGATAAAACTTTCAGCGTTTATTTTATTCATGTTTTAAATGTTATATTATATGGTGTTAACTAATGTTCATGTGACCTCAAACAATTAATGTTAACTTTTTAAACTGATATTTAAAAACAAAGATCATCTTTAGAACTAAAACACTTAAGATTTATAAAGAGGCCTGCCTTACTTGAGATAAGGCTCTGTGTCCCAACTTACTACATGTGAGAATGACTACGAAAGCAGTGGGTCAGATGTTATTTCATTTAAATTTACATTCAAAAGTTCTTTTTATTCATATCAAGATTTTTAGGATCTCAAACAAGAAATATAATAAATAACTCAGCCTAAAAATTCAGGGTAGCTATTACACGAACTAAGTATATTTACTCTTGTTAATTTTATTTTGTAATTTCCTTATAAGTGATCTAAAGATTCCCTGTTAGTGTTTTACAGAAGTGTTGCTTTAAGAACACAACATGGGTTAATTAAAGATAACAAGTCATCACCAAAAGACAGACAGAAAAATACAGATCCCAATTAATAAAAAGATAAATAATTTTAAATTACAGACATTAAAGCCCAGTACTCTTAATATAAGGCTGCTAAAATTTATTTGCTGGATGTTTAAAATTAGGATTTAAAATTAAAGTTAAATGAAAAGGGCCAAGAAAACCAATATTTGATTCTTGGCCTCTGAGTCAGTCTGTATCCAGGGAACAGGGGACATCCCTAAAGAGCTTTGCAACTCTGAGCCACTGGAGAACAGAAAGCCAATCAGTGCATTTTCTATGAAGAAGACAGTCATCAGAGAAGGGAGACATCCCTGATGCTTCCGAGGGAAGCCACAGGGTCAAGCAAGACCTGGACACACCTAGCGAAAATGGCACTAGCAGAACTGAGAAGCTGCTCTCAAGTTTCCCCAGGAATGACTCCCGTAAAAGCTCAGCTGACTGTTCATAATAGATAGAAACAAAAGTCAGTTTGACTGTTTCATCTTAAACATTTAGGAAAGACAGTTAAACGCAAAATACAGCCATTCCTGGGCATTTTAAATAATAACAGTAATAATAATATTTTAAGGTATACACTTTATGTTAGCCTCCCAAAATAAATAAGACTGGAGACTACAAAGAAGGGTTCTCAGAGAGGAATGCCTGATAACTATAAAAAGAGACTATCAAGAGGAGCTGCCAGAGGCAGAAGTTTTTAGTTTAAGGCCTACAGATATTCCTAACCTACACAGGTAATATTGGAGTTTGCTAGTACAATTATCCAGCCTTGAGTAACAGAATTAAGGGTTTCTCTATTAGACACAGAGGTCATACTAGTAAAAGAATTTTGCAGGATCAGATGGTATTAAATTATAACACTGTATTTTATGGGGAGGGACAACTGTAACCCTAAATGTTAAATATTAAGTTGACAGTCCTGATAACTGGGGATATTTAAGACTGGTGAGGGAACTTCTATACAGTGACATGTTCCAGCTGCTGCAACATTTATTCAGTACTCATGTATTTTGTTTCTCTAATAGAAGAACCCATCCCCAGATGACTTTACAACCTGTACTTCCCCAACCAGACTTCAAACCGAACTGACTTCGAAAAGGCAACTCATGTCTCTCAGACCGTACCCCCTCACGTCACCCTCTCTCAGCTCAGAAGAAGTCAAAATGAGTGACGCCTCGCTTCTTACTACAATGGAGCCAAAAATAAATAGACTATCAATATAAGTAATTAATTAAGTCAGTAAAATCAGGGAGACCGGTTTTGGGTGAGTTCAAAAAATGGGGAGACTGTTACCTGAGGAATTAAATTTCCCTCAGTGCTCATCCCCTACCCTATCAAAGATTTGAAAGGGACACATTAGAAAATGGGGGAATGATAGACCCAACCTGATATTTTATTTAAATTGGAGCCATCTTGACACAAAGCCATGAAAAGATAATTTTGGCTTAACTATAAATTACAGCAAATTCTGAACCTGCTTTGAATGCCTGCCCATGCCTTGAACTCACCCATGCATGGCTCTCTGACCAGATAACAGCCCTCTCTGAAACTTTATTTACACCTCATAAATATTGGCCTTCCCTGGCCAGACGACACTCTCTGAGGCTCTAATGGTTCTCATAAATTCTGATGTTGGGGCCAGCAAAAAAAAATGTAAACTATCATTAGTGTGATGCTTGTCAGAGTTCTGTTATCTGTAACCACCCTTTTCTGTAACATTCTGCGCTATAAAGCCATTCTGTAGGAAAGGTGGGGTTGCTCTCTTGTTCCCACGGTTTTGGGAGGGAGACACAGCCCGAGTGGTGGAAATAATAAGTTTGCTTTAATTTGATTTTAATTGGAGTCAGTGGTCTTTTCTTGCGTCCTGGTCTAAAAGGTAAACACTCCACCAACATGGAGCTCTGCCTGCCTAAAGACTACTTGAGAAACTGCCTCTGAGTATGGGCACTTGACATATATGTTGTTGTCAGGAGCTTTAGCTTCCATTCTAAGGAGACCATTAAAGCTGAGTCTGCATCTATGTGACCTGGAGGACATTGTTTCTTATTTTCCAAATAACATGAGGCAGCAGTGCTGACTTCTCTCTTTGTAGGTAAACTGTGGCCACTGAAAGCTAAGTGTCTCCGCATGTGGACTGTGAAGCCATTTGGTCATCTTCCACTTTTCATGGTGTTTCTTGCTGCTGCACTGGGAGTTTGGTATTTGCTTCACGAAATACAAGGAGTTCAACTGGGACACAGTGCTGGAGGGAGTCCTGTCACGTGTGGTGGGTCAGGGTCTGCAGGAGAATGCACCAACCAGGCTTCTATTCCACATAGTTTGTCCCCTTAACCATAGCAACCTGATTCTGAACATTGCCCTGAAACATCTCCATATAACAAGATGCCTTTTATGGAGAGGATTCAGACATATACGTGATTCCTGTCTGCACCATGTCAGCCACAAGCCATTTGGAAGTCAATGACAGATCCACATGGCTTGACAAGAGATGCTTTATCACACACCTGCACATCACAGCTCTGGGCCCACTACTCAGCAGCCTCCAACATACTGGTATCTGTGTTATACACCGTTTTCATGAAACCCAGTCAATCAAGGCACTGTCTGGTACCCTCATGATTAGCAACAGGACATCCAAAGATTCTCCAGGGCCACCTGGTCATGGGAATTTCCAAAATTTCATGGTATTTATCTAGCCATTTTTCAAGGATGAATTTGGGGAAACTGTGGGTTTAAATTCATTCAGGAATCATTAAATTTTGAAGAAGCACATTTCAAGGAAAGCTCTGGTGAACTCTCAGAGGCAAGGCTTCCCAAAGAGTGGCCCAAAGGACACATGAAGCCAGGCCCATTGAGGTCTCCAATGTAAGGTCCATGTATGTTTTGACTCTCAACTATGGCGGCCAATCTTTCAGAATAAAGTCATGTGATATCCAGTCTGAGTTTGACAGTACTCTTTGGAAAGCCACCCTTTTCTATATCTCAGTTTTCAAGGGTGAATCTCATGCATGGCCACCTAAAATCCCAACACAATTCATGGCAATACTTCTCTGAGGTCAGTTCCATTACTCAGTCTCTATGGGAAATCACACCATAGTTCAAGCTCAGGTGGACCCAGGCATCTTTACCAACCACCACACAGCTGACCACAATTAAAACCAAAACACTCCCACATGGCCCTCATCTTCTTCCACATATACACTCATCATAACCTCTGGCTGGAGGTTTTCATGAGGGGCGCAGCCCAAGAAACTGTCCAAAATAAGCACACTTGTGCCTCATTTGCCTAAAGTCAGCTTGGCCTGGACACCCTTCCTGTGAACAAAGAGTGATCAATTAGTCCTGCTCTATAACTGCTCCGCTTCTCCAATTTGAGGCCTACTGACTGTCTGGTATAGATTCTTCAAGAGAATTTGTGTCATGAGAAAACTCAAGCACCTATTGGCTAGCCTCTAGAGGGCTTTGAAGAACTCATTTGACCCAAAGAATTCCTATTTTCACTTGATGGAGGTCAGGAAGGTTACAAAAGATGGCGAGACACTTCATCCACAAAGACTGCTCTTTTGGCCATTTTGGTTATGAATGCACACTTGGGAACTTTCTTTAGATGCATCAGATGCTGACAATCTAAGCCACTGCCGCACAAAGGGCCAAGAGGCTGATTCAGCCTCATCCCTTTCCAAAGCAATTAAGCAAAGAGCCACAGGTGATGCCCATTCATTTCCGTTTGTAAACTGTTTTCTTCAGGCTTCACAAAGGGGTGGCCTGAGGCAAAGACCTTCCTGACATTCAGGACAACTGAACAATAGGTAAGCAAAAAGCCCAAAGCAGTGTTTCTCCACTGAGACTTTACTGGTCACACAGGATTCTGAGTTTTTGAGATGCTCCCATTCCCTTCAGCTATTAAGTACATGCCCATGTCAGAGAGCTTGGAGGTGGTGCATATCTTGGAAACAAAACCATGAGGCTATTCTGGAGAGTGGCCCGTATTCAAGAAGAAGAGAGAAACTTAGGAAGGTAGTAGGTGTTGCCCATCCATAAGGCAAGCCACTCTCCATTCTTAAATTGGGCAGGATGAATGCTGGGAAGCTTTCTACCAGACAGGACACAACCATTGATGCATTCTCTTTTCAAATGTCTATAACCATGTATACAGTGGGATACACAGACATAGAAACACTCATGTTGTCAAACAAATCTCTAGAAACATTCCACTCCAAACAAACAAACCGACTTATTCTCAGAACATGAGACTAAACAACAAACTCATAGGGACACCCACAACAGCACCTCCTTCCCCCAAGTATGTCTGTGACTATCCTCAGTGTCCTCTGACTGGTGGGCCATACTATGTTCCCCGAAGTGGCCTGTTCTGTCTCAGATCTGGTCTTCTTTGCCAACTCTTTGAAGTTGTCAGGAGCCATGGTTGAGCCACTACCTGCTTTCTCAGAAAAGGCTTCTATTCAGACCTCTCCTGGCATTTGGCCATCATCACTTAAGTAGGTACCAAGAAAGACTGACTCTGTCCTTGATAAATCCAAACAATTGAGACCACTGGGACTGGGACTGGGACTTCTCTGGGTGCCTGGCAGTCAATCACCAAGGAAGTGTGGTAGGTGACTTCCTTCAGGAAATGAATGAGGTCACTGCCTTGGCAACCACTTTGTACTAACAGTTGCTTCCAAGGGTCCCATGAGATGGAGTCTGCCCCTACTTCCTGTGACACTTACACAAGTTAGAATGGTATATCAACCACAGGCACCCAGGAACAGCTCTCCACACAGGCCTGGGCCTGGTTTGGTCCATTTAATCTACATTAAGAAGAGAGAGGCTGATTCAGTCACATTCCTTCATCCTGACCAGGTTGTTTGACATGGAAGTTGACTTTTGCTCTCTCACATGCTTCATAGGTGCCTACATCTTCTTCAGGGATGATTTCTGCATGGAACTTTGAGGTTCTCAGCAGGTGGAAGATCGCCTACATTCCTGTATTGTAAGATCAACAATTTCCCTGTTCTTTTGTAAAGTTAGATTGAGGGAAGAGTGTATGGTTAAGGTTAATAACAGGTTCGATTTCGATTAGGAATCATTTTGCAGAATAAATAATGGTATTGGAAACCTGTGATATTTACATGAATATGCGGTGAAATATAAGTATGAAAACAGAAATCTAGGTAAGATTTGAAGTCCATAAGGGCGTTGGGTGGCATGGACCCCATCCTTTGAAGCAGGAATGATCAAATAGCCCTGCTGCTAATACTGCTCTTCTTCTCCAATTTGAGGCCTACTGACTGTCAGGTATATATTCTTACTGTGATTTGGAGTCATGAGAAAACCCAAGCACCTATGGGCTAGCCTCTTCAGGTCTTTGAAGAACTCATTTGACTCAAAGGATTGCTATTCTCACTTGAAGGTAGTCAGGAACTGAAAAGGTCATCGAACGTTGGAGGAAAAGACCAACAAGAAACTGTCTCATGCCAAAAGAAATGGTTTATTGGGGGTCCAGCATCTGGGGCTCAGAGCTCACTCCAGAGGAGGAAAGAAAAAAGATCCCCGAGAACAACTTGAGCAGAGTTTATATACATTCTTTAGAGAGGGCAGGGACTTTACATACATCCTAGCCTCCTTTAGGAAATCATCATATGCCGCAGGAAAATCAAATAGCAACTCTAAAACAAGATTAGCACATCCATTGGCGGGAACAGGTCGGGCAGGGGGTGATTTTTTAGCCCTGAGAAGGGGTATACATTTAAACTGGTTGGTTGAAGCCCTGAGATGTATTCGTGCTGAGCTGCAGGGTTTCTGGGAAGGGGTTGTTTAGCTACTAGGTGGTCAGGGAAGATTTCAACACACATCTAATGGGCAGTTCTGGGAATTGTCTTAACTGCCACAGGAATTTCAGGTTCTGAGTGCAGCTTGGAAACTTTACAAAACCTGGTTCTTTACGTTTCAATTTAAATTTCTTTTATTCTTTCATTTTCCACTCCTTTTTCTGACTACTTTTAATCTTAAAAGTAATGAATCATAATTATTGCGGGTTCTCAGATTCTATTTCTGCCAGTGGATAGTATTTTTATCTGATTACCATGAGTTTTTTCCTGCCCAATCTGAACCTGGAGAAAGGAAACTATGCAGTTTAGCAAACAAGGTCCCACATTTAGTAACACCATAAGGATGATCAGGGGTCCAGCTAAGTATGATAAAAGTTTAGTTAACCAAGAGGACTGGGTAAACCATGACTCAAAACACCCTTGTTGAATCTCCCTTTCTCTCTGGTGCTCTTCAAGGCATTTTCTCAATTTACTCATGGATTCTTTAAAACTCCACTATGGTCAGCATAAAAACAGCATTCTTCTCTCAGTGAAGCACAGATGCCCTCCTCCCTCATGAAGAGGAGGTCTAATCCTTGCCTTTTCTGTAAAACAACCTCAGAGAGAGAGGTTAAGGATTCCTGCAAAACTGTGATGGAGGTCTCTAACGTTTTCAAGTCTTGATCTATTGCTGTTTCTAATCGGGCCATTTGTTGTGACCCACGGATCATAGCAGCTGTTCCCGTACCCACTCCTGCAGTAACTCCTATCCCCAGTAGGATGGCTAGAGTAAGAGACACTGGCTCCCGGTGAAATCAGGTTGTTAGTCCCCCTAGTAGACCTTCAAATTATTCTGCATCATCATAGAGCACCCTGGGGAGTATCTGCACCATTACACAATAATTTACAGAGCTATCTAATACCTGGGCTGAAATGCAAGGAGTTCTGATTGTGTGGAGTTCAGTACCATAATGGTTCCTTTAATTAGTTCCCAGGGGGAGGAGTCAGCTGTATTCTGGACTGGGAAAGTAGGCAAAGACCGAAACCAGGAAGTATGAGATGGTAGAGGGGTTCTGGTAGATCTAGGCATGGGAGGTTTAGGAGGTTTAATTCCTGGCTTGAGGGGATTGGGCCCTATTGCTGTGGGCTTTTCTTCCTTTTTAAGCTGGATGGTGAACCAGAGAGCAAAGTCATAACCAGGGCCATAAATATAAAATCGCATTCCCCTAGTATTTCCCATAGGCCATGTTGTTCTGAGGTATCCCCTTCCTTTGGATGTGAAAGTTATTTGAGGGGGTAACATAGACTATTCTTTCCACAGCGAGTTTTTGACACCGCTTGGCTAGTGGCACATTTCTTGGGATCAATCCAGGTGTCATTTGGTCCTACCTGAATCATACTGTCTGGAGAGTTCGGGTTCCACCATGCACTCCCGTTTGTTCACATCCCCAAGATCTACAATAAAAGTCAATGGGTCCTCCACAGGTTTGGGCCTGTTTGCAACTTCGAAAATCAGCTGGGCACACATAAAAATCAAGACTGGCTAGTTTACACCTCAGTTGGGGAGATGACATCCATAATTCATGGGGTAAGGTGGTCTATGTTGCCCTGGTTTGGGTTTGAGTGGGATACGTGTGGGGTCCTCTATGTCAGGGAGATCCCAGTCAGAGAGGCCTATAACAAGCTGACAAATGTCTCGGTGGAGAGATGGCCACCTAGTCCATAAGGCGGCTGTATGTGAAATAGACCACACTACTTGCCCAGTAGGATTTATAACTTGCCATTGTTGCTGAACAGGCTGATGGGGATTAGGAATGCTGGTGGCCAGGGGAAGAATTCATAGCCCTATCCACACGACAGACACGAAACTTGAGAGGGTTACCAGTCAGTTTCAGTTTCCAGCCGGAATCTGTACAGGGCACAGGCTTGAGATGTGAGGCATGTATCCAGGAAGTGATCCCATCCAATTTCACCACTGTAGGTGTTATAAGAAACACCTGGTATGGTCCTTTCCAGCGGGGTTCCAGGGATGACACCTGATGCCGTCTCACGTAGACTAAGTCTCCCACTTGATAACAATGTGGGGTTTCTTTGTCTCCAGGCTGATAAGCAGTGGCCAACTATTTCCACAGGTATCGCTGGGTGCTGGGTTTGTTCAAGGGCTTTAAGTCTGTCAAGCAAGGGTGTGTGAAAGGAATCATTAAGTCTCGAGTTGGGGTTAGGTCCCTTACTGGAGGAGGGGCACCATAGAGAATTTTATAATTGGTGAGGTTACACAAAGAGGCATAGAGGTTATTTCTTGCAGGAAACAGTGCATAAGATAGGAGCATAGTCCAATATTTTATGCCGGTCTCCAGGCTTAATTTCGTTAAGGTCTCTTTGATGGTTCTATTCATCCTTTCTACCTGTCCTGAGCTCTGGGGTCTATAAACACAATGTAACTCCCAATTAATCCCCAGGGTCCTGGCGAATCCCTGACTTACTTGGGCTACAAATGCCGGTCCATTGTTGGACCCTATTACCTTAGGCAAGCCGGACCTTGGAAAAATGTTTTCTAGGATCTTTTTGACCACCATCTGAGCCGTTTTTTTCTTAATGGGGAAGGCTTCGACCCATCCTGAAAAAGCACCTACAAAGACTAGGAGATATTTAAGTCCATAACTTGCTGGCTTAATTTGAGTAAAGTCCACTTCCCAGAATTGTCCTGGTCTGGTTCCTCGTAAGTGCTTCCTGCAGGAAGCTTGGATGGGTAAGTATTAACTAATTGACAGACTTGACAAGCTCTAGTCACCTGCTCTCTATTTCTTTCCTCTTTGAGTCAGTCAATAATAAGTCCTTTCTTCGGTCCTTTAAGAGTCCCTACAACTTCTTTGAGTCTAAGTGGGTGAGCTAGTGTAAGTCTTTGACATAAAGGTGGGCTTTTTGAAATTGTAAACTTGGCTCTGTAGGGTCCCAGAGTTCTGTATCTGTCTCCTCAGATGATAAGTTGCCTGAAGGTTCCGGAGCTGCCAAGTCTCCTGATTTTTGTTCCCCCCCATGTGGAAAAAGTTAACAGAGTCACTTCGTTTAGGGCTGGCAATTAAGCTTCCTCATCTGCCCTTCTGTTTCCAACCACCACGCGGTCGTTTCCTTTCTGGGGCCCTGGACAGTGGCCTATAGCTAGTTCTTTAGGGCCCTGCACTGCTGAGAGAAGGTGGAGGATCTCATCTTCATTCTTTATTTTTTTCCTGGAAGAGGTTACTATTCTCTTTGCTGGTAAATAGCCCTGTGCACATGAGCAGTGGCAAATGCATAGCGGCTGTCAGTGTATATGGTTGCCCTTTTGCTTGTTGCTAGTTCCAATGCTTTCGTAAGAGCAATCAGTTCTGCTTTTTTGGCTGATGTCCCTTCTGGGAGACCAGAGGACCAGATGACATTAGTTTTGCTAAGTACTGCTCGTGCAGCCCGCCGCTTACTGTCTTGGAGAAAGCTGCTGCCGTCCGTAAACCATACGACTTCAGGGCGAGGCAGTGGCTGATCCTTCAAGTCTTGTCGTATACTGGTTTTCTCTGCCAGTATGTTTTGACACTCATGAGCGACGGGTCCTGATGATACTTCTGGCAGCAGTGTAGCCGGGTTGAGTGGAGCAGGGGGTCCCAGCATTATACTGTCTTTGTCAAGCAAGAGGCTCTGGTAGTGCTTAATTCTGGAGTTTGATAGCCACCTCTCTGGAGGCTGGCAGATGATGCTCTCCAGGGCATGGGGGACTATAATGGTGAGCTTCTGTCCCAACGTTCATTCATGAGCATCTTTTATTAGAAGGGCTGCCACTGCTATAGCTCTTAAGCAAAGGGGCCACACGCTAGCCACTGGGTCCAGTTTTTTTTATAAGAATGCTACTAGCCATTTCCAAGGTCCCAATGTCTGAGTGAGCATTCCCCGTGCTATTCCTTTCTTTTCTTCTATGTAGAGATTGAAGGGTTTATCTACATCTGGTAGTGCTAAGGCTGAAGCAGAGAGCAGCACCTTTTTTTGACATTATCAATAGCTTGTTTGTACTCAGGGGTACATTGGAAGTGGGCATCCCCTTTTATCAGAGTGTATAAAGGTGCAGCCAGAGATGCGAACACAGGAATCCATAACCTGCAAAAGCTGGAAGTCCCAAAAAACGCTCTGAGTTGTCTCATATTAGAAGGGGGAGGTATCTGCACAACGGTTTGTTTTCTGGGCTCAGTGAGCCATCGTTTGCCACCCCTAAGAGAATAACCCAATAAGATTACTTCTTGCTGACAAAAGTGGGCCTTTTGGCAGAAGCCATATATCCAAGCCGAGCAAGCTCGAATAATAGTGCTTGGGTCCCAGACTCAGAGTTCTCCCTGGTGTCGGCTGCCAGTAGCAGATCATCCACATATTCGAGTGGGGTGACTTCAGGGTGGGCAGTTCTGAAGTCGTTGAAGTCCCTGTGGAGGGCTTCATCAAAGAGAGTGAGGGAGATTTTGAACTCCTGTGGGAATCTAGTCCTGGTTAATTGGCCAGATGTTCCAGTTTTTGGGTTTATCCACTTGAAAGCAAACAGCAACTGACTGTCCTTATGTAGGGGCAAGCAGAAGTAAGCATCTTTTAAGTCCAGCACAGTGTACCATTCCCGCTCCGGATTCAGAGTGCTAAGCAAATTATATGGGTTGGGTACTGTGGGGTGAATGTCCTGCACTCTGTTGTTGATCTCTCTTAGGTCTTGAACAGGATGGTAGTCCCCAGTTCCTAGCTTTCTAACTGGTAGCAGCGGGGTATTCCAGGCTGATTGACAGAGCCTTAAGACCCCAAGAGTCAGGTATTTCTGAATATGGGGCCTTATCCCATCCTTAGCTTCTTTGCTTAGGGGATATTGTTTAACACTGATTGGAGAGGCAGAGGCTTTTAATTATACTGCTATTGGAGGTTGTTTAAGGGCTAGACCTAACCCAGCAGTTTCTGCCCAGACATTAGGATAATCTTTTATCCATTTCTGTGCGAGTTTGCTTTGTTGATCAGTTCTAGGGGACACGAAGAGTGATGTTCACCTTCTACGGACATAGTCAAAGCCGTGACTATGGGATCTTTTACTGAAGGCTTTAGAAACTCCACTTGGGGACCATCAGGGATAAAGGTTATTCTAGACCAGATTTTGGTAAGCAGATCCCTGCTCATCAATGGGGCTGGACATTCTGGGATTACTAGAAAAGAGTGTGGACTTTTCCATTTACTAGGTTCATAATCCTCTTTTTTGTCCAAGCCTGATATCTACTGCCATTAGCCCCTTGAACTAGGGACCATTTATTTATTTATAGGGGGCCCAGTGGGGTCTTAAGGGCTGAGTATCCTGCTCCTGTATCCATTTCAAAGTTCACTGGAATCCCCTCCACTTCAAATGTTACCCTGAGATCGGGGAGGGGATCCAAGCCCCGACTTTCTTAGTCCTCTTCTAGAGTCAGCATGGCGGGCTCGTGTGGCTGCTCCTTTTTGGGCCACTCTTTGGCTCAGTGTCCTTTTTCTTTTCAGTAGGCACATTGATCTGATGCCAGGGGCAGCCTTTGGCGTGGGCCCAGGTATCCCTTTCTGTCTCCCTGCATTTAACCTTCTGGAGTATTTTTTGCTGTGAACAAAACCTTAGCCAATGCTTTAGTCTGCCTTTTGCTCCTTTCATCCTTCTTTTGTTCCCTTTCCTTCTCTCTCCTCTTTTCCTTCTCCTCCTCAATTTCTCTCTTATAATATACTGTCTCAGGTTCTCTGACTAAATCTCTTAACATCATATCTTGTAATCCATCTAGACATTGTAACTTTCTCTTAATATCTAGGGCAGCCTGCTCGATAAAGGCCATTGCAACAGATGCCTTTTGGTCCTCTTCCTGAGGATCAAAAGAAGTATATTTCCTTTATGCTTCCATAATTCTCTCCTGAGACATACAGGGAGACTCATTAGGCCCTTGGATAATTTCTCTTACATTGGCCAAATTAGTCGGCCCTCTGGCGGTCGCTTGGTGACCCGCTATACCCGCTATTAGAGCCCGGCGATAAGTGGACAGATGCTACCTACCTTCAAAGTTGTTGGGTTCCCAGTTGGGACGGTTCATTGGCCCGTAGGGACGGAGAGGGAGCATCACAGGGGATTCTGAGTTTTCTATTATCCATCACCGCCGGGTTCCTTTAGGTGGCCCAGCTTTCTCCAGGGGAGGAGGGGCTGCTGCTGCTGCAGGGAAGTCCCCTGGAGGGCTTGAGTCTGGCCCAATTGCCTCTAGCAGCTGAGAGACTGAGTCAGCGGCGGGAGGATCATCTGGAACATGTTGGGGGTTGGGGAGCGAGGGTGGAGAATGAGGAGGGGGAAGAGTATCCAGTCTTGTGACTCAGGGAGAATGGTGGGGAGAGCGGGAGTTGTGGAAGGTTTGAATGATATAATCATGAGGGAAGGGGTATATGTCTGTTGATCTGGGTGGCCACGTGGCCCCAGCTAAAAGACAATATCTCTGACTTTTCGGATTAGAGGGAAGTGGAAGGATCCTTCTGGTGGCCATCCGACTCCCAGGATGGGCCATTCTGAAGCTCAGAGAGTCTGCCAGCTCTGGCGTTTTACTGAAAAAGAAAGATTCTGGGCCCTTGAGCGGACATCAGTCCAATGATCAAGGGTCAGGGACAGAGGCATAGAAGTGCTTTGTCCCATAATGGAAGTTACTCAAACAGGGACAGTGAAGACACAAACTCGACACACACAATGACAAACAGTAAACGTTTACCATGAGTCCAAGACAACGATTAGAACTGAGTAACTGGCAAAACCTGATGGGTTAGACAATAAATACAGACAGTAAACTCAACCTGAGTTCAGGACAATGAACAAAACTGAGTAGCTGGCAAAAGCTTTTGGGCTGGAAAACCGAATCCTGAAGCAAAATATAACCCAGTTGAGGAAACTACTATTCCTTGATTTCCCTAGTCCTCTGGAGTGCCCCCAGGGACGTGACCTTTGGCTCTGTGACACTTCTGTCAGCCAACATAGGAGAGACCTAATGCCCTCACCCACAGCAACTTTGACACGCCTTAAACGGAAACCCAAAACAAGAAACAGGCGCCTTACTTACCCTAAGAGAAGTCAGTTGGCGTCTTTGGTCCGCTGCTGCCGAATATCTCACCTGGGGCCTCCAGATGAAAAGGTGGGGCGAAGGTAGGAGAAAAACACCACCAAGAGACTTTCTCATGAAACAGAAAAGGGTTTATTGGGGGTCCAGCATGCTGGGGCTCAGAGCTCACATCAGAAAAGCAAACAACAAAGAGCCCAGAGAACAATTTGAGCAGAGTTTATATACATTCTTTAGAGAGGGCAGGGACTTTACATACATCATAGCCTCCTTTAGCAAATTACCATGTACCCTGGGAAAATCAAATAACAACTCCAAAACATGATTAGCACATTCATTGGCGGGAACAGGTCGGGCAGGGTGTGATTGGTCAGCCTTGTGAAGGGGTAGACATTTAAACTGATTGGTTGAAGCCCTGAGATGTATATGTGCTGAGCTGCACGGTTTCTGGGAAGGGGTTGTTAAGTAACAAGGTCGTCTGGGAAGATTTCAACTCACATCTAATGGACACATCAAAGAATTGTCTTTACTGACTCAGGAATTTCAGGTTCTCAGTGCAGCTTGTAAACTTTACAAAACCTGGTTCTTTACGTTTCAATTTCAATTTCTTTTATTCTTTCTGAACTTTACAAAGGAAGGCCAGAGACTTCATCCACAATGGCTGCTCTTTTTGCCATTTTGGTTTTGGATGCATGCATGAGATCTTTTTTAGATCCATTTTGTGCTGATATTCTAAGCCACAGCCTCACACAGGGTCAAGAGGCTGATTAAGACACATCCCTTTCCAAAGCAATTACTTCTCTGAGGTCAGTTACAGAACTTAGTCTCTGAGCAGAATCACACCAGAGTTCAAGCCCAGATGGACCCAGTCATCTCTTCCAACCGCCACACAAATGACCACAATTAAAACCAAAACACTCCCCCAAGGCCCTCATCTTTTTTCATATATACACTCATCATAACGTCTGGCTGGAGGTTTCCATGAATGGCGCAGTCCAAGAGAGTGTCCAAAATAAGTTCACTTGCCCCTCATTTGCCTAACCTCAGGGTAGCCTGGACACCCTTCCAGTGAACCAGAATTGATCACATAGGTCTGCCGTTAATACTGCTCTGGTTCTCCAATTTGATGCCTACTGACTGTCAGGTATAGATTCCTTATGTGATTTGGAGTCATGAGAAAACTGAAGCACCTCTGCAGGGCTTGGAAGAACTCATTTGACACAAAAGATCACTATTCTCACTTGATGGACATCAGGAAAATAACAGAGGAAGGTGAGAGACTTCATCCACAATGACTGATATTTTTGCCATTTTGCTTTTGGATGCACACATTGGATCTTTCTTTAGATCCATCAGGCACTGAGAATCTAAGCCATAGCTTCACAAAGGGCCAAGAGGCTGATTCAGACACATCCCTTTCCAAAGTAATTAAGCAAAGAGCCACAGGTGATGCCCATTTATTTCCATTTTAAAACTGTTTTCTTCAGGCTTCACAAAGGGTGGCCTGAGGCAAAGACCTTCCTGACACTCAGGACAACAGAACAATAGGTTAGCAAAAGGCCCAAAGCATGGTTTCTCCACTGAGACTTTCCTGGTCACACTGATATCTGAGTTTTCTGAGATGCTCGCCATTCCCTTCAGCTAACCAGTACATGGCCATGTCACAGAGCTTGGAGGTGGTACATATCTTTGACGCAAAAATATGAGCCTATTCTGGAGAGTGGCCAAAATTCAGGAAGAAAACAGGAAATTAAGAAGGTTGTAGGTGTTGCCCTTCTATAAGGCGAGCCACAGTCCATTCATAAATTGGGAAGAATGAATGCTGGGAAGCTTTCTACTAGACAGGACACATCTATGGATGCATGCTCTTTTCTAATGTCTACAACCACAGACACACTGGGATACACAGACCTAGAAACACTCACCTTGTCAAAGGACTTTCTAGAAACAGTTCACTCCAAACCAAACAAACAGCCTTTCCTACCT
Organism: Callospermophilus lateralis; assembly: GCF_048772815.1. Lineage (NCBI taxonomy): Eukaryota > Metazoa > Chordata > Mammalia > Rodentia > Sciuridae > Callospermophilus > Callospermophilus lateralis. The sequence continues at coordinate 800,365 of NW_027514441.1, read as the reverse complement.
ATTCTCAGAACATGAGACAAAACCACAAACTCACAACCACACTCAAAAAGTCACCTCCTTCCCCCAAGTAAGTCTGTGACTATCCGAAGTGTCCTCTGACTGGTGGGCCATACTATGTTTCCCCAAAATGGCCTGTCCTGTCTCAGATCTGTTCTCCTTGTCCAACTCTGTGAAGTTGTCAGGAGCCTGTGCTGACCACTACCTGCTGTCTCAGGAAAGGCCCATTTTCAGAGGTCTACTTGAATTTGGCCATCCTCAAATCTTTAGGTACCAAGAAAGACAGACTCTGTCCTTTTTAAATCCAAACAAGTGAGCCTACTGGGAATGGGACGGGTACTGGCTCTTTGTGCCTGGCTTCCTGGATCCCAAGTTCAGAGAGTTCCATCCCCCAAGAAGTGAGGTAGGTCAATTCCTTCAAGAACGGAATGAGGTCACTGCCTTGGCAACAACTTTGTCCTAACAGTTGCATTCAAGGGTCCCTTGAGATGGAGGCTGCCACTACTTCCTGTGACACTTTCAGAAGTTAGAATTGTATATCAACCATAGGCACCCAGGAGAAGCTCTCCACAAAGGGTTGGTTTGGTCCATCTTCTTTATATCAAGAGGAGAGAGGCTGATTCAGATACATCCCTTCATCCTGACTAGGTTGTTTGCCTTGGAAGTTGACTTTTGCTCTCTCAGGCCCTTCATAGCTGCCTAAATCTTCTCCAGGGATCATTTCTGCATCAACCTTTGAGGTTCTCAGCAGGTGGAAGATCCCGTACATTCCTGTATTGTAAGACCAACTCTGTCCCTGCTCTTCTGCAAAGTTAGATTGAGGTACAGTGTATGGTTAGGGTTAATAACATATTCTATTTGGGTTAGAAATTATTCTGCTGGACAAATAATGGTATTGGGTACCTGCGATATTCACAAGAATATATAGGTGAAATATAAGTATGAAACCAAAATTCTAGGTACGATTTGAAGCCAGAAGGACATTGGGCCCTTTAGTGGTATACTTAGCTTTGAATTATGTTCTGCACAGATGTCTCAGATAAATCAATATGCAATGGCATAGGACCTTGTACCTTGGATGATTGAATGTTCAAGAGAACATCCAGTCAAAAAGGAATAGTCGGTAGGAATAGGAAGATGGTCAGTAGGTTTAGAAAAAAGAGTGAGTATAGGATTTGGACAAAAGGTTCATTAGCAATAGGGTTTCGGGTAGAGAGTGAAAGTAAATATGAGCACATATAAAGAGTCAGTCACAATGATGAACTGGGGAAAAATATGTAGGAAAGCAGATATTAATAGAGACATTAGGAAATCAGACAAAGTATAATGTGAGTGATAGGATTAGGCATTTTCAATATGGTTGAGGTGGAATATATAATCTTAGGAAGAAAGAAATATGTAGTCACCAATAGGATTGACATTTGAGAGCATTAGGCAACCAGGACATGGTTGTTTTTAGTAATCCATGCTCACTTTTCATTTTGCTTTGGTGAAAGGTTAATAAAATAGGTATTTGTCACTTCCTGTTTTTCTTTATGCTTAACAAAACACTGTTGAAATCTTGAGAACTGTTTGCTAATTTTGTTCCCAAAATGTGCTGTCCCCAACTGCCAAACTGCAGAGTGTACTCCCTCACCCGGTTGCACAAAAACTGCCCACTTGCCCTGACCCATCAATTAATTTCCCTCACTGCCCTCTCCAAAAAATTATATAAGCTCTGTTTAAGTTGTTCTCAGGGCTCTCTGCTCTAGTCAAGTGAGCTCTGAGCCCCAGCATGCTGGAACCCCAATAAACACTTTGCTGTTGCTGAGTGAAAATGGTATACTGTTCTGTACTTAAAAGATGCTTTCTTTTGCTTGCCTCTGCATAAAGATAGTCAGTTGCTGTTTGCTTTCGAGTGGGTAGACCCAGATAACGGAACTTCTGGTCAACTAACTTGGACTAGACTCCCACAGGTGTTCAAAACCTCCCCCAGTCTCTTTGATGAAGCCCTCCACAGAGATCTCAACAACTTCAGAATTACGCACCCCAAAGTCACCCTGCTTCAATATGTGGATGTCCTGCTACTGGCAGCTAACAACAAGGAAAACTGTGAGTCTGGGACCCAAGCACTATTATTCGAGCTTGCTCAACTCGGGTATAGAGCTTCTGCCAAAAAGGCCCAAATTTGCCAGCAAGAAGTAATCTTCCTGGGTTATTCCCTTAGGGGCGGAAATGATGGCTCACTGAGCCCAGAAAACAAACCGTTGTGCAGATACCACTTCCATCTAACAGGAGACAACACAGAGAGTTTCTTGGGACTGCTGCCTTTTCAGGTTATGGATACCTGGGTTTGTGTTCTTAGCTGCTTCTTTATACCCGTTGTTAAATAAGGATGCCCAATTCCAATGGACCCTTGAGCACCAGCAAGCTTTTGATAACATTTAAGAACACTGACACTGAACTCCTCAACTTCACTGAGCCCAGCCTGCAATTTCAGAAAGCCCTACACTACGTTAAAAATGTACATCAACTTACTCACCTTGGTTCAAAGAAACTGCAGGCATTCCTGAAAGATCAGGAACAGAGATTTCGACTAACTTACTCACAGTGAAAAAAAATAACTGAACGGGTAACAAAAGCCTGTCGGTTCTGTCAATTGGTTAATGCTTACCCTTCCAAGCTTCCTGCAGGAAAGCACCTACGATGAACCAGACCAGGACAATTCTGGGAAGTAGACTTTACTGAAATTAAGCCAGCAAGGTATAGACTTAAATATCTCCTAGTCTTTGTAGATAAATTTTCAGGATGGATTGAATCCTTTCTCACAAAAAAAAAAAAAAAAAAAAAAAAAAAAACGGCTCAAACGGTGGTCAAGAAGATCCTGAAAGATATTAAGATATTTTTTCAAGACAAGGCCTGCCTAAGGTAATAGGGTCTGATAATTGAACGGTGTTCATGGCCCGGGTAAGTGAGGGCTTAGCCAGGACCCAGGGGATTAATTGGAAGTTACATTGTGCTTCTAGACCCCAGAGCTCAGGACAGGAAAAAAAAATAAATTGAACCATTAAAGAGACCTTAACGAAATTATGCTTAGAGACCGGCATAAAATATTAGACTATGCCCCTGCCTTATCCACTGTTTCATGCAAGAAATACTCCCTCTGTTTCTTTGTGTAAACTCACCCCCTATGAATTTCTCTATGGTGCACCTCCTCCAGTAAGGCATGTAACCCCAACTCTAAGACCTAACGATGCCTTCCACACCCCCTTGCTTGACAGAATTAAATCTCTTGAAAGAACTCAATGATACCGGTGAAAACAGCTGACAACTGCCTTGCAACCTGGGGACAAGGGGACTCCACATTGATATCAAGTAAGGGACTTCATCTACATAAGACAACATCAGGTGTCATCCCTGGAACCCTGCTTGAAAGGACCATACCAGGTGCTAATTGTAACACCTACAGCGGTAAAAGTAGACGGAAACACTTCCTGGATCCATGCCTCTCATCTCAAGCCTGCGCCCTGTCCAGACTCTGTCTGGAAACTGGGAAAGACTGGTAACCATTTCAAATTGCATATTCGCTATGTGGATAAGGCTGTAGATTCTCCCCTTGGCCACCAGTACACCTAACGCTCATCAGCCCGTTCAGCAGCGATGGCTTATCACAAATCCTACTAGACAAGAAGAATGCTCTAACTCGTATACAGCTCCCTTAGGGACCTGGTGGCTAGCTCTCCACCCAGACATTTGTCAGCTGGCTATAAGTCTTTCCTATTAGAATATCGCTGATGAAAATCCCACTAAAATTCAATTAAATCCCTTCCATACCATAGATAATGGAAACAAACATTAGGGATTTAGGGACACGTGAGCCAGATGCAGGTTGGCTAGACTAGATTAGTATGTTTGCCCAGCAGACTATCAAAGTCACAAACAGCCATGGCTGTGTGGAGGGAAAGCCAACTTCTTCTGTAAGTGATGGGGATTTGAGCATACAGGGGCTGCCTGGTGGAATGCAAAATCCTCATCAAATTCAGTACACAGCATTGGCCATATTACCAATTAGACAACCAAAACTGATGGCCCCCAGAGGAGTCTCTAGATCCTCAAATTCTGTGTTACCTTTTTAACTTCTGCAAGTGCTCAAGAGGATGAAAGGAAATTCCCCTATGTGGAGGCCTTTTACCTCATTCGCTCACTTCCTGAACTATGCATCTCCAATAGATCCTCACCCTCAGGCTTCTGCTCCAGACTCTCTACTGTCAGTCCCACCTCAGCAACCTGATTTCTCTCCTCCAGTTACTAGATCAAAAACCCAAACCTCCGCCAGTTCTCAGATCATTGCTCCCTTGCTGAGGTAGCAGGTACTGAGGTACCCCTCTAAACACTCACTCCTCTCTTCTCCTGTCAGTGCCTACACCCGGTCTCCCCAGGTCCTCTTACCAGGTAACCCAAAGCTCAAACCAGCTGAGAAGAGCCCTCAGACCCCTATCCAAGATGTAATAAAAATGGCCTTTAAAGTTGCTTTGTCATCACTGAAAACAGGTTACTAAGAATTTAAAATCCCTCCCAGGCTTTCTGGGATACTCACTCCCGTCTTCCCCTCTGTTCTACCTGTTCTACTGCTCAAGATTTTGTTCCTAGGAAAATCCCAAACCCCTTTTCCATTATGCTTTTTCATCTCTCTTTTCTCATTCTCAGATCCCCGGAGCTGCTCTCATTCCTCACCTTCCCCGTCTTTCCCCTCTATACCAGGCCCACAGAAAAATCTTAACTGAACTTCTCCAGAAGTCTTCACCATGGATGACTTTAGAACTTTCAGCAAAAGAGTCCCTATAAAAGAGTTCAGTGTAGATAAACTTGCTCTTTTTCTGTTGCCCTGTTATACTTGGCCACTGCTTGGAAAAATCAGCACTTCTAAGCTAGACAACCCCTTAATAGTTTTTCACACAATATGTGAACAAGGCCTCTGGCCTTGAGCTGGGGCTTCACAGAGATGGCTACATTTCTAAAATAAAAAATACCAACTGGGCTTCATGGTAACAGCTGAAGGAGGATAAAAGAAAAGGAAGAAAAAGCTCTCCCCCTCCCAGGTGTCTTTGAAAAGTTAACTTGCCCAGAACAGAGGAAATAACAGAAAAAAAAAATCTTTTTGTGAAGTTCTGCCAACTGTGAACTTCTGAGCCCCTTTTCTTTCATGTTGGGTACAAAATTCTGAAACTACCTAACCTTGGGGTTAGGGCGTTAATTGATTACAACAGAAGCAATGCACTCTGAATCCGGTTGCAACCAAATAGCACTGTTTCCCTGTTTTCGGTGCTATCTTAGGTGCCTTGCCTTGTCTGTCCCTACAACAGTATAATTCTATATACTTAAACATTTGTTTATGTTTTCATGAAATGGTCAACAGATGTGATTAATTGTGTAATGGTGCAGATGTTTCCCAGAGTGCTCTATAATGATGCAGGTTCATTTGAAATTCAAACAGGCGGGCATACAACACGGTTCCGCTGGGAACATATATCCCTAACTTTAGCCATCCTATTAGGAATAGGAGTTGCTGCAGGGGTGGGCACAGAAACCCCTGCCCTAGTCCATGGGACACAACAAATGACCCAATTAGAAGCAGCAATAGAACAAAACTTAAAGATAGTAGAAACCTCCATCACAGCTTTGCAGGAATATTTATCCTCTCTGTCTGAAGTTGTTTTACAGAACAGTCGAGGGTTGGACCGCCCATTCATGAGAGAAGGGGGCCTTTGTGCTGCATTGAGGGAAAAATATTGTTTTTATGCCGACCATACTGGAGTTGTAAAAAAAATCTATTAGTAAATTAAAAAGACACCTTGAAGAGCGTCACTGAGAGAGGCCCAAAAAGGGTGGTTTGATTCTGATCCATACATTCCCTCTGGTTAACTATGTTTTTATCAACCATGGCCGGACCAATAATAATCCTCATATTACTGCAAAGTATAAAACCCTGTTTGCTCAAACGTGTAATTTTTTTTTTCTCCAAGCTCAAATTGGACAAGTTAAACTTATGGTAATAACCCACTTGCAGACATAGAATGTGACACCAGCCTTGATCACTTTTATAATTATAAGTAGCCAGAAGAAGAAGTGGGGAATGAAAGGTTAACAAAATAGGTACTTGTAACTTCCTATTTTTCTGTATGCTTAACAAAACACTGTTGAAATATTGAGAACTGTTTGCTAATTTTGTTCCCAGAATGTGCTGTCCCCAACTGCCAAATTGCAGAATGTATTCCCTCACCCGTTTACATGCAAACCGCCCACTCACCGTGACCCATCAATAAACTTCCGTCCCTGCCCTTTCCAAGGAAAGAATATAAGCTCTGCTTAAGCTGTTCTCAGGGCTCTCTGCTCTATTTCTGTGAGCTCTGAGCCCCAGCATGCTTGACCTCCAATAAACCTTTTGCTGTTGCATGAGACAGTCTCTTCGTGGTCTCTACCTCTGATGCTCGCACGAACATTACTTGAATGATTGAATGTATAAGAGAAAATCCAGTCAAAAAGGGATAGCCAGTAGGATTAAGAAGATAGTCGGTAGGTTTGGGAAGAAGACTGAGTATAGGATTTGGAACAAAAGTTCTTTAGCAATAGGGGTTCTGTTAGAGAGTGAATATAAATGTCAGCACATGAGAACAGTCACAATAATGAACTGAGGAAAATATGTAGGAAAGCAGATATCAATAAAGACATTACTAAATCAGGCAAAGTATAAAGTGAGTGATACAATTAGACATTTTCAACAGGGTGAGTTTGAATATATAATCTTAGGAAGAAACTAATATGTAGTCACCAATAGGATTGACATTTGAGAGCATAAGGCAACCTTGACATGGATGATTTTTGTAAACCATGCTCACTTTCTATTTAGGCTTTGGTACAATCTAAGTGTGACCTTTGCATTTATGTCCAGAATTTTACTGTGATAAAATATATATGTAGATCTGGTGACACAAGTATTTCTTCCACCATTTCTGGGAGCAATATTTTGAAGGCATATAAATGGGTATTGGGTGTACAAAGAGGTGTACACTTTGTCCATGAATATAGAGATAATGCATGAATAGACCATACAGTGAATAAATAATATAACTGTGTCCACTTTAAATTATGGATTGAATTGATATTTGAAAATATATAAGAAATCTTATATTGATTTACAATCATTCATTCTAACCAGTTATACATCTAATATTAATATTATGGTTATGGTTTATCATGAAGATATGTTAGTTTTGCTTCAAAAGCGATTATGGAAATCCAAAATAATGTGTTTGGATAGAGTCAGTCACAATGCTGGCAATATGTGAACAAGGCCTCTGGCCTCAAATTGAGGCTTCACAGAGATGGCTACATTTCTAAGATAAAGAAGTTACCAACTGGACTCCATGGTAACAGCTGGCAGGGAGAAAAAAGAAAGAGAAAAAAAGAGCTCTCCCCCTCCCAGGTGTCCTTAAAATGTTAACTTGCCCAGAACAGAGAAAAAAAAAACAGAAACAAAAACTGCTTTCTCTGAACTTCTGCAGACTGTGAACTTCTGAGCCGCTCCCTTACATGTTGGGTACAAAATTCTGAAACAACCTAAACTTGGGGTTCAGGGAAGTAACTGATTACAACAGAAGCAATGCCCTTTAAATCTGGTTGCAACCAAATAGGACTGTTTCCCTGTATTCGGTGCTATCTTAGGTGCCTTTCCTTGCCTTGTCCATCCCTTTTCTCATTTAAAGACCAGTCAAAAAACATGGAGAAATACATGTGTTCTGAAGCAGAAAGTCATTGATAGTGAAACAAATGCCTATAAATTTCCTAACTTGTGGATGAAATTTATATCCTATGATGTGCATTAATTGAAGAAATACTAATCTACCAGTGTTGAATAAAAATGAACGTCAAAATACACATCATGTCCGATTGGAATCTACTTGCATTAATATTAAACTGGGTCAGTTACTGTAGAAATATTAGGATTCTTATGCACCATTCACTGAAGTTAGTTTTCAGTACTAGGAAACAAATATGTATTTCAGGTGAATGAATATTTCTAAGAATAATCTTGTGAAAAGTTGATTATAAATCCACATACATGAATATGAATGAATTTGATGAGTGTAAAATAAGACACATATTTCATTTGTTGAAAAATCTGGAGAGTTATATATATATATATATATATATATATATATATATATATATATATACATATACACACACACACACACACACACACATTAAAAACAGCAATATATATGCCAATTGAAATTTATAATGAAATATATATCATCGACAGATAGAAAAATATTTATTTTACTGAACATGGATTTATTAATAATATTGTTCAAGTAGGAAGATCACCCATAATTTAAATTTTCGGTTCCAACATCGTTTAAGAGGAGTGATCCCTTACAATTTGTATCTGCCAAGTCAGCCACCTCACAAGAATGTACGTGTGGTACCAGGTAGGATTCTATCTGTGCATATAAAAATACAGGTGGGGAATAGGCTACAGAGAAAGGGAGAAAGGAATTCATAGGTGGTTAACTTTAAAAAAAACATGGAGAACTATTTCAACAAAAAATTGACTAGATTTATAAATCCTACCCTATATAATGCAAATGGTAAGTCCAACTATACACCATGCTTCCTCTGAAATGGTTGTATTTTCATTCTGTTTGGGTTATTTTTCTCAATCATATTAATATTAGTAGTCAGAATATAGTAGGGTTGGGGTTAGTGTCAGGGATTCAGTATTTCGAATGGAAAATTGGAAAATGAATACAATGTGTATGTAAACATGTGCTACACAAAAATGTTTCCACTCTTATCCAGAACAATGCCTTGACAGTACCTTCGCTCCAACTAAAACATCATTAGAGGAGAAGAGTTAGAAAATCAGTGAAAACACATCTTGAATGGAATATGCTCAGGATTTTGAAATCTTGGAGGTGGTAGAGGAGTTTGCAAAAGTAAGGGACAGGGTGAACACTCCACAAACATGGAGTTCTGTTGGACTAAAGACTTCTTGAGAAACTGCCTCTGAATTTGGGCACTTGAAATATATCTTGTTGTCACAAGCTTTAGCTTCCTTTGTAGTGAGACCATCAAACCTGGGTCTGCATCTATGTGACCTGGAGGACACGGTTTCTTATTTTCTAATGAAAATGAGGCAGCAGTGCTGAATTCTCACTTTGTAGGTAACCTGTGGACACTGGGGGCTAAGTGTCTCCCAGTGTGGCCTGTGAAGCCATTTGGTCATCCTCCAATTTTCGTGGTGTTTGTTGCTGCTGCATTGGGGATTTGGTATTTGCTTCCAAAATACAAGGAGTTCAACTGTGTCACAGTGCTGGAGGGAGTTCTGTGACGAGTGGTGGGTCAGGGTCTGCAGGAGAATGCACCAACCAGGCTTCTATCCCACATAGCTTGCCCCCTTGACCATAGCAACCTGATTCTGAACATTGCCCTGAAAGCTCTCCATATAACAAGATACCTTTACACAGAAGTATCTACTGGCTGCACCATGTCAGTAACAAGCCATTTGGAAGCCAAATGCAGATCCACATTGCCCCACCACATGTTTTATCACACACCTGCCAAGCACTGTTCTAGGCCCACTATTCAGCAGGCTCCAACGTACTGGCATCTCTATTCAACACAATTTTCATGAAACCTAGTGAATCCAGGCACTGTCTGGTGTACTCAAGATCAGCATCAGGACATCCAAAGGTTCTCCAGTGCCACCTGGTCTTGGGAATTTCAAAAATTTCATGGTATCTGTTTAGCCATTTTTCAAGGATGATGTTGGAGGCACTGTGGGTTTCAATATATTCAGGACCTGTTAAATGGTGAGGAAGCTCATTTCAATGAAAGCTCTGGGGAACTCTCAAGGGCAAGGCTTCCCAAAGAGTGGCCAAAAGGTCGCATGAAGCCAGGCCTATTGAGTTCTACAATGTGAGGTCCATGTGTTTTTTGACTCTCAACTATGGCTGCCAAGTCTTTCAGAATAAAATAATGTGATTTCCTCACTGAGATTCCCAGTGATCTGTGGAAAGTCAATCTGGGCCTAGATCTCAGTTTCCAATGGTCACTCTCATGTGTGGTCTCCTAAAATCCCAAAACAATTGATGGCAATACTTCTCTGAGGTCAGTTCCAGAACTCAGTCTCTAAGGGGAATCACACCAGAGTTCAAGCCCAGGTGGACCCAATCATCTCTTGCAACTGCCACACAAATGACCACAATTAAAACCAAAACACTCCCACACGGCCCTCATCTTCTTCATAACCTTTGGCTGGAGTTTTCCATTAGGGGCGCAGTCAAAGACAGTGTCCAAAATAAGCTCCCTTGTCCCTCATTTGCCTAAAATCTCAGTGGCCTGGACACCCTTCATGTGAACCAGGAGTAATCAAATAGGTCTGCCATTAATACTTTTCCACTTCTACAATTTGAGGCTTTCTGACTGTGGGGTTTAGATTCTTTATGTGATTTGGAGTCATGAGAAAATCCAAGCACACATGGGCAAGCTTTGCAGGGATTTGGAGAATTCTTTTGACCCAAAGGATCCCTATTCTCACTTGATTGAAGTGAGAAACCTTACAGAGGAAAGCTAGAGACTTCATCCACAATGACTGCAATTTTTGCCCTTTGATTTTGGATGCACACATGGGATCTTTCTTTAGATTCATCAGGTGCTGATAATCTAAGCCACAGCCTCACACAGGGCCAGGAGGCTGATTCCGACACATCCCTTTCCAAAGCAATTAAGCAAAGAGCCACAGGTGATGCCCATTCATTTCCATTTGAAAACTGTTTCTTAGGACTTCACAAAGGGGTGGCTGGAGGCAAAGACCTTCCTGACATTCAGGGCAAAAGAAAAATAGGTAAGCAAAAGGCCCAAAGCAGGGTTTCTCCACTGTGACTTTTCTGGTCTAACTGATATCTGAGTTTTCTGAGGTGCTTGCCAGTCCCTTCAGCTATCCAGTACATGGCCATATCACAGAGCTTGGAGGTGGTACATATCTTTTACTCAAAACCATGAGCCTATTCTGGAGTGTGGCCAGAATTCAGGAAGAAAATAGGAAATTAGGAAGATAGCAGGTGTTGCCCATCCATAAGGCAATCTTCTGCCTAATCATAAATTGGGCAGGATGAATACTGGGAAGCTTTCTACTAGACAGGACACATCCATTGATGCATTCTATTTTCTAATGTCTACAACCACGGACACAGTGGGACACACAGACATAGAAAACTCGCCTTGTCACATGACTTACTAGAAACAGTCCATACCAAACCAAACAAACTGCCTTTCGTATCTATTCTCAGAACATGAGACAAAACCAAAAACTCACACCCACAACCACAAAGGCATCTCCTTCCCCCAAGTAGGTCTGTGACTATCCAGAGGGTGGTCTGACTCGTGGGCCATAATATATTCCCCCAACATGGCTTGTCCTGTCTCAGATCTGGTCTCCTTAGCCAACTCTGTGAAGTTGTCAGGAGTCCGCGATGAGCCACTACCTACTTTCTCTGGAAAGGCCAGTTTTCAGAGCTTTCCTGGCATTTGGTCATCCTCACAACAGTAGGACCAAAAAATAATGTCTCTGTCCTTGTTCAATCAAAACAAGCGAGCCCAATGGGACTGGGACTGGGACTGACTCTGGGTTCCTGGCTTCCTGGATCAAAAGTTCACAGTGTTCCATCACCAAAAGTGTGGTCATTTCTTTAAGGAACTGAATGAGGTCACTGCCTTGGCAAACACTTTGTCCTCACAGTTGCTTTCAATTGACCAATGAAACGGAGGCTGCCCCTACTTCCTTTGAAATTTTCACAAGTTAGAATGGTAGATCAACCATAGGCTTCAGGAACAGCTCTCCACACAGGCCTGGTTTGGTCCATCTTCTCTACATTAAGAAGAGAGAGGCTGATTCAGACATATCCTTTCATCCTGACCACGATGTTTGCCATGGAAGATGACTTTTGCTCTCTCAGGTCTTTCATAGCTGCCTATATCTTCTCCAGGGATCATTTCTACATGGACCTTTGAGGTTCTCAGCAGGTGGAAGATCACCTACATTTCTGTATTGTAAGTCAAACTCTGTCCCTGTTCTTCTGTAAAATTAGATTGAGGGAACGGTGCATTCTTAGGGTTAATAACATGTTCCATTTGGGTTAGGAATCATTCTGTGAGATGAATAATGGTATTGGAACATTTATAAGAATATATTGGTGAAATATAAGTATGAAAACAGAAATCTAGGTAAGACTTGAAGCCCAGAAGGGCATTTTGCCCTTGATTGGGATACTTAGCTTTGAATTACATTCTGAACAGTTGTCTCACATAATTCGATATCGAATGGCAAAAGACATTGTACCTTGGATGATTGAATGTAGAAGAGAACATCCACTCAAACTGGGATAGTCAGTAGGTTTAGGAAGAAGAGTGAGTATAGGTTTTGGAACAAATTTCATTAGTAATAGGTTTTTGGTTAGAGAGTGAACGTAAATGTCAGCACATGAGAAGAGTCAGTCACATGATGAACAGGGGAAAATATGTAGGAAAACAGATATCAATAGACACATTAGGAAATAAGGCAAAGTATAATGTGAGTGATAGGATTAGACATTTCCAACAGGGTTGAGTTTGAATATATAATCTTAGGAAGAAACAAATATGTAGTCACCAATAGGATTGATATTGAGCATTAGACAACCTGGACATGGATGTTTATAGTAATACATGTTCAATTTCCATTTAGGCTATGGTACAAACATAAGTGTGAGCCTTGCGTTTTGTATCCAGAATATCACTGTGATAAAATATATATGTAGATCAGGTTACATGAGTAATTCTTCCACCATTTTTTGAAGCAATATTTTGAAGATGTATAAATTAGTATTGGGGGTACAAAGAGATGTACCCTGTGTATATGAATCTAGAGAAAATGCATGAGTAGACCACACTGTGAATTAATAATATAACTAGTTCTACATAAAATAATGGATTGAATTGATATCTTAAAATATATAAGAAATCTTATATTGAAATACTATCATTCATTCCAACTAGTTATATATCTAATGGTAATATTATGGTTATGGTTTATCATGAAGGGTGTGATTTTTGCTTCAAAAGTGATTATGTAATTCAAAAATCATGTGTTTAGAAAGTAGTCTCTTGAAACGACCAGTAAAGAAACATGGAGGAATACATTTGTTCTGAAGCAGGAAGTGATTGAAAGTGAAACAAATGCCTATAAATATGCTAACTTGTGGATGAAATATATATCATATGATGTGCATAAACTGAAGAAATAGCAACGTACAAGTCTTGAATTAAAATGAACGTCAAAATACATGTCATGCCCCATAGGAATCTACTTGCATTGATGTAAAACTGAGTCTGTTACTGTAGAAATATTAGGATTTGTATGCATCGTTCACTGAAGTTAGTTGTCTGTATTAGGAAACAAATATGTATTTCAGGTGGATGAATATTTCTGAGTATAATCTTGTGAGAAGTTGATTATACATCCACATATATGAACATAATAGAATTTAGAGAGTGTATAATAAAACACATATATTTTGAAAAATCTGGATAGGAGATATATATATATATATATATATATATATATATATATATATATATATACAAAAAAAACAAAGACATTAAAAAGTAGCAATATGTATGCCAATTGAAATTCATAGTGAAATATATATCATCCACGGATGCAAAAATATTTATTATACTGAACATGGATTTATGTATAATGTTGTTCAACTAGGAAAATTAATCCAAAGTGTATGCAAAATTATGATACAAAAAATCTTTCCACTCTCATCCTGAACAATGCCTTGACTTACCCTCACCTTAAGTAATTCACAATTATATGAAAAGAGGTAAAAAATCTGTGAGTACATATCTGGAATTGAATATGCTCATGATTTCACAACTTTGCAAGTGGTTGATGAGTTTCCAAAAGTAAGGAACAGGGTAAACACTTCACAAACATGGAGCTCTGCTGGACTAAAGACTTCTTGAGAAACTACCCCTGAGGTTGTGCACTTGAAATATATGTTTTTGTCAGGAGCTTTACCTACCTTTGTTGTGAGACCATCAAAGCTGGGTCTGCATCTATGTGACCTAGAGGACATGGTTTCTTATTTTCCAATGAACATGAGGCACCAGTGCTGAAGTCTCTCTTTGTAGGTAAACTGTGGCCACTTCGGGCAATGTGACTCCCCGTGTGGACTTTGAAGCCATTTGGTCATCCTCCACTTTTCGTGGTGTTTCTTGCTGCTACACTGGGAGTTTGGTATTTGCTTCATGACATACAAGGAGTTCAACTGGCACACAGTGCTTGAGGGAGTCTTGTAACGTGTGGTGGGTCAGGCTCTGCAGGAAAATGCACCAACTAGGCTTCTATCCCACATTGCTTACCGCCTTGACCATAGAAACCTGATTATGAACATTGCCCTGAAACCCCTGCATATAACAAGATGCCTTTTCATATAATGGTCTCCTGGCTGCACCAAGTCAGTCACAAGCCATTTGGAAGCCAATGGCAGGTCCACATTGCCACAACACAGATGTATTACCACACATCTGCCCACCACTGCTCTAGGCCGACTACTCAGCACCCTCCAACTTACTGGCATCTCTGTACTACACAATTTTCATGAAACCCAGTCAATCAAGGCACTGTCTGTTATACTTATGATCAGCAACAGGACATCCAATGGTTCTCCAGTGCCACCTGGTCATTGGGAATTTCAAAAATTTTATGGTGTTTATCTATGCATTTTTCAAGAATGAAGTTGGAGGCACTTTGGGGTTTCCATTCATCTAGGAACCATTACATGGGGAGGAAGCTAATTTCAATTAAAGCTCCGAGGAACTCTCATAGGCAAGGCTTCCCAAACAGTGGCCAAAAGGTCACATGAAGCCAGGCCCATTGAGGTCTACAACGTGAGGTCCATGTTTCTTTTGACTCTAACTATGGCTGCCAAGTTTTTCAGAATAAAATCATGTGATATCTTTGCTGAGATTTTCAGTTCTCTGTGGAAAGCCATCCTGGGCCTAGATCTCAGGTTTCAAGGGCAACTCTCATGTGTGGCCTCCTACAATCCCAACACAATTCATGGCAATACTTCTCTGCCGTCAGTTCCCAAACTCAGTCTCTAAGGGAAATCACACCAGAGTTCAAGCCCATGTAGACCCAGTCATCTCTTCCAACCGTAACACAAATGACCACAATTAAAACCAAAACATTTCCACATGGCCCTCATCTTCATCCATATAGACACTCATCATAAACTCTGGCTGGAGGTTTCCATGAGGGGCGCAGCCCAAGACAGTGTCCAAAATATGCACCCTTGCCCCTCATTTGTCTAAATTTAGGGTGGCCTGGAAACCCATCCTGTGAACAAGGAGTGATAATATAGGCCTGCTGTTAATACTGCTCTGCTTCTCCAATTTGAGGCCTACTGAATGTCAGGTATAGATTGCTTATGTGATTTGGCATCATGAGAGAACCCAAGCACTTCTGCAGGACTTTGAAGAACTCATTTGACCCAAAGGAATCCTATTCTCACTTGATGGAGTTCAGGACCTAACACAGGAAGACAAGAGACTTCATCCACAATGACTGATCTTTTTTCCATTTTGGTTTTGGATGCACACATGGGATCTTCTTTAGATTTATCAGGAGCTGAGAATCTTAGCCACCCCCTCAATCAGGGCCTAGTGTCTGATTAAGACACATCCCTTTCCAAAGCAATTAAGCAAAGAGCCACACGTGATACCCATTCATTTAAATTTGAAAACTGTTTCTTCAGGCTTCTAAAAGGGGTGGCCTGAGGCAAAGACCTTCCTGACATTCAAGGCAACAGAACCATAGGTAAGCAAATGGACCAAAGCAGGCTTTCTCCACTGAGACTCTACTGCTCACACTAATATCTGAGTTTTCAGAGATGTTCCCATTCCCTTCAGCTATCAAGAACATGGACATGTCACAGAGCTTGGAGGTGGTACATATCTTGGACAATAAATCATGAGCTTATTCTGGAGAGTGGCCAGAATTCAGGAAGAAAACAGGAACTTAGGAAGTTAGTAGTTGTTTCCTATCCATAAGGCAAACCACAGTCCATTTATCAATTGTGAACGATGAATGCTGGGAAGCTTTCTACTAGACAGGACACCTCCATTGATGCATTCTCTTTTCTAATGTTAAAACCACGGACACAGTGGATACACAGACATAGAAACACTTGCCTTGTCAAAAGAGTAACTAGAAACAGTCGACTCCAAACCAAACCAACCACCTTTTCTACCTATTCTCAGAACATGAGACAAAACCATAAACTCACACCCACAAACATAAAGGCACCTCCTTCCCAAAAGTGGGTGTGTGACTATACAGAGTGTCCTCTGACTGGTGTGCCATACTATGTTCCTCTCGAAATGGCCTTTCCACTTTCAGATCATGTCTCCTTGGCCAACTCTGTGATGTTGTGAGGAGCCTGCAGTTAGCCACTACCTGCTATCTCAGAAAAGGCCCCTCTTCAGAGCTCAACTGGCATTTGGCCATCCTCACATCAGTAGGTACCAAGAAAGTCTTACTTGTACTTGGTAAATCCAAACAAGTGAGCCCACTGGGACTGGGACTGGGACTGGCTCTCGGTGCCTGGCTTCTTGCATCACAATTTCAGAGAGTTCCATCACCAAGGAAGTTAGCTAGGTCACTTCCTTCAGGAACTGAATGAGGTCCCTCTCTTGGCAACAACTTTGTCCTAACAGTTTCTTCCAAGAGTCCCTTTAGATGGAGGCTGCTCCTACTTTGTGTGACAATTTGACTAGTTAAAATGGTATATCAAAATAGGCACCTGGGAACAGCTCTCCACGCAGGCCTGGTTAGGTCCATCTTCTCTACATTAAGAAGAGAAAGGCTGATGCATACACATCCCTTCATCCTGTTCAGGTTGTTTGCCATGGAAGATGGCTTTTGCTCTCTCAGATCCTTCATAGCTGCCTACATCTTCTCCAGGGATCATTTCTGCATCGAACTTTGAGGTTCTCAGCAGTTGGAAGATACCCTACATTACTGTATTGTAAGATGAACTCTGTCCCTGCTCTTTTGTAATTTTAGATTGAGGCACCAGTGTATGGTTAGGGTTAATTACAGGTTCGATTTGGGTTAGGAATCATTCTGCGGGATGAATAATGGTCTTGGGAACCTGCAATATTTATAGGAATATAGAGATGAAATATAAGTATGAAAACAGAAATCTAGGTAAGATTTGAAGCTCAGAAGTGCATTGGGCAACTGATTGTGATACGTAGCTTTGAATTACGTTCTGCATACATGTTTCAGAAAAATCGATATATGATAGCATAGGACCTTGTACCTTGGATGATTGAATGTAGTAGAGAACATCCACTCAAAAAGGGATAGTTGATAGGATCAGGAAGATAGTCAGTATGTTTCGGAAGAAGAGTGAGTATAGGATTTGGACCAAAGTTCATAAGCAATAGGGTTTCGGATAGAGAGTGAATTTCAATGTCAGCACATGTGAAGGGTCAGTCACAATGTTGAACTGGAGAAAATATGTAGGAAAGTAGATATCAATAGAGACATTAGGAAATCAGGAAAAGTACAAAGTGAGTGAAAAAATTAGACATTTTCAATGGTATTGAGGTTGAATATATAATCTTAGGAAGAAACAAATATGTAGTCACCAATAGGATTGACATTTGAGAGCATTAGGCAACCTGGTCATGGATGTTTTTAGTAATCCATGTTCAGTTTCCATTTAGGCTTTGGTACAGTCATACGTGTGAATTTTGCATTTTGTGTCCAGAATATTACTGTGATACCATGCATATGTAGATCAGGTGAAATGAGTATTTCTTCCACCATTTCTGGGAGCAATATTTTGAAGATGTATAAATTAATATTGGGGATACAAAGAGGTGTAACCTGTGTCTATTAATATAGAGATAATGCATGAATAGACCATACTGTGAATAAATAATATAACTGGTTCCACTTTACAAAATGTATTGAATTGATATCAGAAAATATATAAGAAATCTTTTATTGATATAAAATCATTCATTCCAACCAGTTATACATCTAATAGTGATATTATAGTTATGGTTTATCATAAAGTGTGTGTCCGTTTTGCTTTAAAAGTGATAAAAGAAATCGAAAATAATGTGTTTGGAAAGAAATCTCATGAAAAGATCAGTCAAGAAACATGGAGGAAAACATGTGTTCTGAAGCAGGAAGTGATTGAAATTGAAACAAATGCCTATAAATTTGCTAAATTGTGGAGGAAATATATATCCTATGATGTGCATAAACTGAAGAAATTGTAATGTCCCAGTGTTGAATAAAAATGAACGTCGATATACACATCATGTCCCATAGGAATCTACTTGCATTGATGATAAACTGTGTCAGTTACTGTAGAAATGTTAGGATTTGTATGCACCATTCACTGAAGTTAGTTTTCAGCACTAGGAATCAAATATGTATTTCAGGTGGATGAAATTTTCTGAGAATAATCTTGTGAAACGTTGATTATAAATCCACTTTCATGAACATGAATGAAATTAGGAAGTGTATATAAGACACATATATTTCATATTTTGAAAAATATGGAGAGAGTGTGTGTGTATATATATATATATATATATATATATATATATATATATATATATACACACACACACACACACAGAGAGATAGAGACATTAAAAATAGCAATATATGCCAATCAAAATTCACCATGAAATATATATCATCCACAGATCCAAAAATATTCATTTTACTGAACAAAGATTTGTGTATAATTTTGTTCTCTAGGAAGCTCACCCATACGTTGAATTTTCAGTTCCAACGGCGTTTATGAGGAGTGATCTCTTCTCTCAATTTGTATCTGCCAAGTCAGCCACCTCACAAGAATGTACGTGTAGTACCAGGTAGGATTCTCTATGTGCATATAAAAATATATGTGCTGAGTAGGCTACAGAGAAAGAGAGACAAGAATTCACATATTTGTTATCTTTAAAATCACATGGACAACTATTGCAACAAAAATTGTCTAGATTAATAACTCCTAACCTTTATAATGCAAAAGGCAAGTCCAACTATACACCATGCCTCCTCTGAACTGTTTGTATTTCTATTATGTTTGGGTTATTTTTCTGCCTCATATTAGGATTAGTAGTCAGACACTAGTAGGGTATGGTTTAGTGTCAGGGATTCAGTATTTCAAATGGAAAATTGGAAAATGAATCCAATATGTATGCAAATATGTCCTACACAAAAGTCTTCCCACTCTCATCCAGAAAAATCCATTGACATTATCTTCACCCTATGTAAGATGCAATTCGAAGAGAAGAGTTAGAAAATCTGTGAATACATGTCTGGAATGGAAAATGCTCAGGAGTTCACAACCTTGGAGGTGGTAGAGGAGTTTCCAAAAGTAAGTGACTGCGTAAACACTCCACAAACATGGAACTCTGCTGGCCAAAAGCCTTCTTGAGAAACTGCCTCTGAGTTTGGACACATGAAATATATCTTGTTGTCCGGAGCTTTAGCTTCATTTCTGGTGAGACCATCAAAGCTGGATCTGCATCTATGTGACCTGGAGGACATCGTTTCTTATTTTCCATTGAACATTAGGTACCGGTGTTGATTTCTCTCTTTGTTGGTAAACTGTGGCCACTGGAAGCTTAGTGTCTCCCTGAGTGGACTGTGAAGCCATTTGGTCATCCTGAACTTTTTGTGGTGTTTCTTGCTGCTGCACTGGGAGTTTGGTATTTGCTTCACGAAATACAAGGAGTTCAACTAGGATATAGTGCTAGAGGGAGTTCTGTGACGTGTGTTGGGTCAGGGTCTGCAGGAGAATTCACCAACCAGGGTTCTATCCCACATAGCTTGCCCCCTTGACCATCGCAACCTGATTCTGAACATTGCTCAGAAACCTCTCCATATAACAAGATGCCTTTTCATATAATAGTCTACTGGCTGTACCAAGTCAGTCACAAGCTATTTGGAAGCCAATGGCTGATCCACATGGCCACACCACAGTTGTATTATCACACACCTGCCCACCACTGCTCTAGGCCCACTACTCAGCAGGCTCCAACTTACTGGCATCTCTGTTCCACACCATTTTCATGAAACCCAGCCAATCAAGGCACTGTCTGTAACACTAATGATCAGCAAGAGAACAACCAATGGTTCTCCAGTGCCACTTGGTCATTGGGAATTTCAAAAACATCATGGTATTTATCTATCCATTTTTCAAGAATGAAGTTGGAGGCACTTTGGGGTTTCCATTCTTCCAGGAACCATTACATGGGGAGGACTCTCATTTCAATGAAAGCCCTGAAAAACTCTCACAGGCAAGGCTTCCCAAACAGTGGCCAAAAGGTCACATGAAGCCAGGCCCATTGAGGTCTACAACGGGAGGTCCATGTGTCTTTTGACTCTTAACTGTGGCTGCCAAGTTTTTCAGAATAAAATCATGCGATATCCTTGCTGAGAATTTCAGTTCTCTGTGGAAAGCCACCCTGGGCCTAGATCTCAGGTTTCAAGGGCAACTCTTATGCGTGGCCTCCTAAAATCCCAACGCAATTCATGGCAACACTTCTCTGAGGTCAGTTCCAGAACTCAGTCTCTAAGAGGAATCACACCAGAGTTCAAGCCCATGTGGACCCTGTTATCTCTTCCAACCGCCACACAAATGACCACAATTAAAACCAAAATATTCCCACATGTCCCTCATCTTCATCCATATAGACAGTCATTATAAACTCTGGCTGGAGGTTTCCATGAGGAGCGCAGCCAAGACAGTGTCCAAAATATGCACCCTTGCCACTCATTTGTCTAAATTCATGGTGGCCTGGACACCCTTCCTGTGAACCAGGAGTGATCAAAAAAGCCTGCCGTTAACGCTGCTCTGCTTCTCCAATTTGAGGCCTACTGACAGTCAGGTATAGATTCATTATGTGATTTGGCATCATGAGAGAACCCAAGTACTTCTGCAGGACTTTGAAGAACTCATTTGTCCCAAAAAAAATCCCTATTCTCACTTGATGGAGGTCAGGAACCTATCGGAGGAAGGCAGGAGACTTCATCTACAATGACTGATCTTTTTGCCATTTTGGTTTTGGATGCACACATGGGATCTTCTTTACATCTATCAGGAGCTGAGAATCTTATCCACAGCCTCAAACAGAGCCTAGTGTCTGATTAAGACACATCCTTTTCCAAAGCAATTAAGCAAAGAGCCACAGGTGATGCACATTCATTTCCATTTGAAATCTGTTTCTTCAGGCTTCACAAAAGGGTGGCATGATGCAAAGACCTTCCTGACATTCAAGGCAACAGAACCAAAGGTAAGCAAATGGACCAAAGCAGGGTTTCTCCACTGAGACTTTACTGCTCACACTGATATCTGAGTTTTCTGAGATGTTCCCATTCCCTTCAGCTATCAAGAACATGGACATGTCACAGATCTTGGAGGTGGTACATATCTTGGACAATACATCATGAGCTTATTCTGGAGAGTGGCCAGAATTCAGGAAGAAAACAGGAACTTAGGATGTTAGTAGGTGTTTCCTATCCATAAGGCATACCACGGTCCATTCATCAATTGTGCAGGATAAATGCTGGGAAGCTTTCTACTAGACAGGACACCTCCATTGATGCATTCTCTTTTCTAATGTCGACAACCACGGACACAGTGGATACACAGACATAGAAAATCGCCTTGTCAAAAGACTTACTAGAAACAGTCGACTCCAAACAAAACCAACCACATTTCCTACCTATTCTCAGAACATGAGACAAAACCGCAAACTCACATCCACAAACAAAGGCAACTCCTTCCCAAAAGTAGGTCTGGGACTATCCGGAGTGTCCTCTGACTGGTGGGCCATACTATGTTCTCCACAAAATGACCTCTCCTGTCTCAGATCTTGTCTCCTTGGCAAACTCTGTGATGCTGTGAGGAGCCAACGGCTAGCCACTACCTGCTATCTCAGGAAAGGCTTCTCTTCAGAGCTCTCCTGGCATTTGGCCATCCTCACATCAGTAGGTACCAAAAAGGTCTGACTCTGTACTTGGTAAATCCAAACAAGTGAGCCCACTGGGACTGGGCCTGGGACTGGCTCTCGGTGCCTGGCTTCTTGCATCAAAATTTCAGAGTGTTCCATCACCAAGGAAGTTAGGTAGGTCACTTCCTTCAGGAACTGAATGAGGTCACTGCCTTGGCAACAACTTTGCCCTAACCATTGCTTCCAAGGGTCACATTGGATGGAGGCTGCCCTTACTTCCTTTGACAATTTGACTAGTTTCAATGGTATATCAAAATAGGCACCTGAGAACAGCTCTCCACGCAGGCCTGGTTAGGTCCATCTTCTCTACCTTACAAAGAGAGAGTCTGATGCATACACATTCCTTTTTCCTGTCTAGATTGTTTGCCATTGAAGATGGCTTTTGCTCTCACAGGTCCTTCATAGCGCTGACATCTTATCCAGGGATTATTTCTGCATCGAACTTTCAGGTTCTCAGCAGTTTGAAGATACCCTACATTCCTGTATTGTAAGACAAACTCTGTCCCTGCTCTTTTGTAATGTTAGATTGAGGCAACCATGTATAGTTATCGTAAATAGCAGGTTTGATTTGGATTAGGAATCATTCTGCAGAATGAATAATGATCTTGGGAACCTGCAGTATTTATAGGAATATAGAGATGAAATATACGTATGAAAACAGAAATTTAGGTAAGATTTGAAGCTCAGAAGTGCATTGGGCAACTGATTGCGATACGTAGCTTTGAATTACGTTCTGCATACATGTTTCAGAAAAATTGATATACAATGGCATAGGACCATGCACCTTGGATGATTGAATGCAGTAGAGAACATCCACTCAAAAAGTGATAGTCGATAGGATCAGGAAGATAGTCAGTATGTTTTGGAAGAGGAGCTAGTATAGGATTTGGACCAAAGTTCATTAGCAATAGTGTTTCCGTTAGAGAGTGAATGTCAATGTCAGCACATGTGAAGCGTCAGTCACAATGTTGAACTGGAGAAAATATCTAGGAAAGTAGATATCAATAGAGACATTAGGAAATCAGTCAAAAGTATCAAGTGAGTGAAAAAAATTAAACATTTTCAACAGTTTTGAGGTTGAATATATAATCTTATGAAGAAACAAATATGTAGTCACCAATAGGATTGACATTTGAGAGCATTAGGCAACCTGGTCATGGATGTTTTTAGTAATCCATGTTGAGTTTCCCTTTAGGCTTTGATACAATCATACGTGTGAATTTTGCATTTTGTGTCCAGAATATTACTGTGATAACATGCATATGTAGATCAGGTGACATGAGTATTTCTTCCACCATTTCTGGGAGCAATATTTTAAAAATGTATAAATTAGTATTGGGGGTACAACGAGGTGTCCCCTGTGTCTATGAATATAGAGATAATGCATGAATAGACCATAATGTGAATAAATAATATAACTGGTTACACTTTAAATAATGTATTGAATTGATATCAGAAAATGTATAAAAAAATCTTTTATTGATATATAATCATTCATTCCAACCAGTTATACATCTTATGATGATATTACAGTGATGGTTTAACATGAAGTCTGTTTCAGTTTTGCTTCAAAACTGATAAAGGAAATCGAAAATAATGTGTTTGGAAAGAAGTCTCATGAAAAGACCAGTCAAGAAACACGGAGGAATGCATGTGTTCTGAAGCAGGAAGTGATTGAAAGTGAAACAAATGCCTATATATTTGCTAACCTGTGGAGGAAATATATATCCTATGATGTGCATAAACAGAAGAAATTGTAATGTGCCAGTGTTGAATTAAAATGAACATCAATATACACATCATGTCCATTGGAATCTACTTGCTTTGATGATAAACTGTGTCAGTTACTGTAGAAATATTAGGATTTGTAAGCACCATTCACTGAAGTTAGTTCTCAGGACGAGGAAACAAATATGTATTTCAGGTGGTTGAATGTTTCTGAGAATAATCTTGTGAAAAGTTGATTATATATCCACATACATGAATATGAATGAATTTAGAGAGTGTTTAATAAGACACATTTTTTTCATATTTTGAAAAATCTAGAGAGTGTATATATATATATATATATATATATATATATATATATATATATATATACATACATACATGTAAAACTCATGGAGAAATATTACAATTAAAATTTGACAAGATTTATAATACATACCCTTGATAAAGCCGAAGGCAAATCCAAGTATATACCATGCCTCCTATGAAAGGCCTGTATTTCTATTCTGTTACGTTTCTTTTTATCCATCATATTAGCATTAGTAGTCAGAGTCTATTAGGGTATGTGTTAGTGTCAGGGATCATTATTTCAAATGAAAATAGAAAAATGAATCTAATGTGTATGCAAATATGTGCTACACAAAAATCTTGCCACTCTCATCCAGAACAATTCCTTGACATTTACTTCGCTCCAAGTAAGACACAATTAGTGGAGAGGAGTTCGAAAACCTGTGAATACATATGTGGAACTGAAAATGTTCAGGAGTTCACAACATTGGAGGTGGTAGAGCAGTTTCCAAAAGTAAGGGAGAGGTTAAACACTCCACAAACTTGGAGCTCTTCTGGCCTAAAGACTCTTTGAGAAAATGCCTCTCAGGTTGGGCACATGAAATATATGAAGTTGTCAGGAGATTTAGCTTCCTTTGTTGTGACACCATCAAATGTGGGTCTGCATCTATGTGACCTGGAGGAAATGGTTCCTTATTTTCTAATGAACATGAGACAGCAGTTCTGAATTCTCTTTTTTTTGGTAAGCTGTGTCCACTGGGAGTTAAGTTTCTCCCCGTGTGGTCTGTGAAGCCGTTTGGTCATCCTCCATTTTCGTGGTGTTTCTTACTGCTGCACTGGGAGTTTGGAATTGGCTTAATGAAGTACAAGGAGTTCAACTGGCACACAATTCTGGAGGGAGCTCTGTCACGTGTGATTGGTCAGGGTCTTCAGGAGAATTTTCGAAACATGGATCTATCCCACATAGCTTTCCCCCTTGACTATAGCAACCAAATTCTGAACATTGCCCTGAATCATCTCAATATAACAAGATGCCTTTACATATAAGGGTCTGCTGCCTGCACCATGTCAGTCACAAGTATTTTGGAAGCCAATGGCCGATCCACGTGGTCCCACAACAGATATTTATTCACAACCATATAGTCCACTGCTCTAGCCCCAATACTCAGCAGGCTCCAACTTATGACATCTCGGTTCTATACCATTTTCATGACAACCAGTCAATCAAGGAACTGTCTGGTACACTCATGATCAGCAACAGGACATCCAAAGTTTCTCCAGTGCCACCTGGTCATGGGAATATTAAAAATTTCATGGTATTTATGTAGCCATTTTTCAAGGATGATGTTGGAGGCACTGTGGGTTTCAATTCATTCAGGAACCATTAAATGGTGAGTAAGCTCATTTCAATGAAAGCTCTGGAGAACTCTCACAGAAAAGGCTTCCCAAAGAGTGGCCAGAAGGTCACATGAAGCCAGGCTCATTGAGGTCTACAATGTGAGGTACATGTGTGTTTTGAGTGTCAACTATGACTTCCAAGTCTTTCAGTAAAAAAATCATGTGTTATCCTGGCTGAGATTCCCAGTGCTCAGTGGAAAGCCACCCTGGGCCTAGATCTCAGTTTCCAAGGGCTAATCTCATGTGTGGCCTCCTATAATCCCAACACAATTCATGGCAATACTTCTCTCAGGTGAGTTCCAGAACTCAGGCTCTAAGGAGTATCAGAGCAGAGTTCAAGCCCTGGTGGACCAAGTCATCTCTTCCAACCGCCACACAAATGACCACAATTAAAACCAAAACACTCCTACATGGCCCTCATCTTCTTCCATAAAGACACTCATCATAACATATGGCTGGAGGTTTCCATGAGGGGCACAGCCCAAGACAGTGTCCAAAATAAGCTCCCTTGCCCCTCATTTGCCTAAAGTCAGGGTGGCTTGGACACCCTTCTTCTGAACCAGGAGTGATCTGTAAGGGTAAAAGAAATTGAAATTAAAGTGTTAAAGTTAAAGTGTAAAAGACCGGGTGTTGTAAAGTTTCTAATCTTCAAGGCCTGGTTTAAAATGTAAAGGACCAGGTATTTTTAAGTTTCCATGCTACACGCAAAATCTGAAATTCCTGTAAATTGTAGGACAATTTCTGGACTGCCCAGTAAATATTCCCCATGACCGCCTGGTTGTTTAATAACCTAGGACCCTGTGTGGCCTACCACATATGCATCGCAGGGCCTAAATCAATCAATTTCAATGTGTACCCCGCTTTAGAATTGACCTATCACTCCCGCCTGACGTGTTCAAGCCAATGAATGAACTAATCATGTTTAGGATTTGTTGTTTCATTTTCCCACAGTGTATGATGATTTGCTAAAGGAGACTGTGATATATGTAAAGTCTCACACTCCCCAAATTGTGTACTTAAGCACTGCTCAACCCCTGCTCGGGGATCTGGGCTGCTCTCCCTTCTTGAGTGAGCACAGAGCACCAGCATGCTGGATTGGATCCTCAATAAATGTCTTTTGCTGTTGCATGAGCCTTGGTCTCATACATGAAAATGAATGAAATTAAGGAGTGTATAATAAGACACATATATTTCATATTTTGAATAATCTATAGAGTGTAGATTTTTCACAAAACACATACAGAGATATTAAAAAGTAGCAATATATATGCCAATCAAAATTCATCATGAAATACATATCATACACAGATCCAAAAATCTTTATTTTACTGAACATGGATTTATGTGTAATGTTGTTCAACTAGGAAGCTCACGCAAATGTTGAATTTTCAGTTCCTACAGCATTTAGGAGAAGTGATCTCTTCTCAAAATTTGTATCTGCCTAGTCAGCCACCTCACAATAATGTACGTGTGGTACCAGGTAGGATTCTATTTGTGCATATAAAAATACATGTGCTGAATAGGCAACAGAGAAAGGGAGACAGGAATTCACATATCTGATACCTTTCAAAACACATGGAGAACTATTTCAATTAAAAATTAACCAGATTTTTAACAACTACCCTTTATCATGCAAAAGGCAAGTCCAACTATACACTATGCCTCCTCTGAATTGCTTGTATTTCTATTCTGTTTGGGTTATTTTTCTCCATCATACTAGCATTAGTAGTCAGAGTCTAGTAGGGTATGCTTTAGTGTCATGGATTCAGTAATTCAAATGAAAATAAAGGAAAATGAATCCATTGTTTACGCAAATATGCACTACAAAAAATCTTTCCACTCTCATTCAGAGCAATGCCTTGACATTACCTTCACCCCAAGTAAGACACAATTAGAGGACAAGAGTTAGAAAATCTGTGAATACATATCTGGAATGGAAAATGCTCAGGAGTTCACAAGCTTGGACATTTTAGAGGAGTTTTCAAAATTAAGGGACAGGATAAACAGTCCACAATCATGGAACTCTGCTGGCCTAAAGACTTCTTGAGAAACTGCCTCTGAGGTTGGGCACTTGAAATATATTTTCTTTTCAGGAGCTTTATCTTCCTTTGTAGTGATACCATCAAAGATGGGTCTTCATTTATCTGACCTGGAGGACATGGTTTCTTATTTTCCAAAGAACATGAGGCAGCAGTGCTCAATCCTACCTTTGAAGGTAAACTGTGGCCACGGAGGGCTAAGTGTCTCCGGGTCTTGACTGTGAAGCCAATTGGTCATCCTACAATTTTCGTGGTGTTTCTTGCTGCTGCACTGGGCTTTTGGTATTTCCTTCATGAAATACAAGGAGTTCAACTGGGACACAGTGCTGGAGCGAGTTCTGTCACGTGTGGAGGGTCAGGGTCTACAGGAGAATTCACCAACCAGGCTTCTATCGCACATAACTTGCAACATTGTCCATAGCAAACTGATTCTGAACATTGTCCTGAAACCTTTCCTTATAACAAGATGCCTTTACATATAAGGGTCTGCTAGCTGCACCATGTAAGCCACAAGCCATTTAGAAGTTAATGGCAGACTCACATGGCCAGACCACAGATATTTTATTATACACCTGCACACCACAGCTCTGGGCCCTCTTCTCAGCACTCTCCAACTTACTTACATCTCTGTTCTACACAATTTTCGTGAAACCCAGTAAGTCAAGGCACTGTCTGGTACACTCATGATCAGCAACAATACATCCAAAGGTTCTCCAGTGCCACCTGGTCAGGGGAATTTCAAGGTATTTATGGAGCAATTTTTCAAGGATGAAGTTGGAGGCACTGTGGGTTTCAATTCATTCAGGAACCATTAAATGTTGAGGAACCTCATTTCAATGAAAGCTCTAGAGAACTCTCACAGGTAAGGCTTCCCAAAGAGTGGCCAAAATATACATATATTTCATATTTTGAAAAACCTTGACAGTGTATATCTATATCTATATCTATATCTATATCTACACACACACACACACACACACAAACACACACAGACATTAAAAACTAGCAATATATATGCCAATCGAAATTCATCATGAAATATATATCATCCACGTATTCAAAAATATTCATTTTACTGAACATGGATTTATGTATAATGTTGTTCAACTAGAAAGCTCACCCATAGGTTGAATTTTCAGTTCCAACAGCGTTTAGGAGGACTGAACTTTTCTCACAATTTGTATCTGCCAAGTCAGCCACCTCAGTAGAATATATGTGTGATACAAGGTACAATTCTATATGTGCATATAAAAATATATGTGCTGAATAGGATACAGAGAAATGGGGGAGACAGGAATTCACATATTTGATAAGTTTAAAAATACATGGACAACTCTTTCAACAAAAAAATTGACTAGATTTATAACTCCTACCCTATATAATGGAAAAGGCAATTCCAACGGTACACCATGGCTCCTCTGATGTGTTTGTATTTCTATTCTGTTTGGGTTACTTTTCTCCATCAAGTTAGGATTAGTTGTCAGAGTCTTGTAGGGTATGGGTTAGTGTCAGGGATTCAGAATTTCGAAAGGAAAATTGGAAAATGAATCCAATGTGTATGCAAATATGTGCTACACAAAAATCTTCCGACTCTCATC
This sequence comes from Callospermophilus lateralis, assembly GCF_048772815.1. Taxonomy (NCBI): domain Eukaryota; kingdom Metazoa; phylum Chordata; class Mammalia; order Rodentia; family Sciuridae; genus Callospermophilus; species Callospermophilus lateralis. The sequence continues at coordinate 771,174 of NW_027514441.1, read as the reverse complement.
CAGAACAATGCCTTGACCTTAACTTCGTCCCAAGTAACACATGTAGAGAAGATGAGTAAGAAAATCTGTGAGTACATATCTGGAATTGAATATGCTCAGGAGTTCACAACCTTGCAGGTAGAAGGGGAGTTTCCAAAAGTAAGGGACAATGTAAACACTCCACAAACATGGAGCTCTGCTATCCTAATGACTTCTGGAAAAACTGCCTCAGATGTTGGGCTCTTGAAATATATGTTGTTGTCAGGAGCTTTAGCTTCGTTTGTAGTGAGACCATAAAAGCTGGGTCTGCATCTATGTGACCTGGAGTAGATGCTTTCTTATTTACCAATGAAAATGAGGCAGCATTGATGAATTCTCTATTTCTGGGTAAACTGTGGCCACTTGGGGCTCAGTGTCTCCTCATGTGGACTCTGAAGCCATTTGATCATCCTCCAATTTTTGTGATGTTTTTTGCTGCTGCACTGGGAGTTCAGTATTTGCTTCACGAAATACAAGGAATTTAACTGGGACACAGTGCTGGAGGGAGTTCTGTCACGTGTGGTGGAACAGGGTCTGCAGGAGAATGCACAAACCAGGCTTCTTTCCAACATAGCTTGCCACCTTGACCATAGCAACCTGATTCTGAACATTGCCCTGAAACTTATCCATATAACAAGAATCATTTACATATAATGGTCTGCTGGATACACCATGTCAGTCACAAGGCATTTGGAAGCCATTGGCAAATCCAGATAGAAGCACCACAGATGTTTTATCTCACACATGCCCACCTTTGCTCTAGGTCCACTATTCAGCAGGCTCCAACTTACTGGCATCTCTGTTCTACACCATTTTCGTGAAACCCAGCCAATCAAGGCATTGTCTGGTACACTCATGATCACCAACAGGATATCCAATGGTTCTCCACTGCCTCCTAGATATGGGAATTTCAAAAATTTAATGGTATTTATCGAGCCCATCTTTCAAGGTTGAAGTTGGAGTCACTGAGTGTTTCATTTAATTCAGTAATCATTAAATGGTGAAGAAGCTCATTTCAATGAAAGCTCTGGAGAACTCTAACTGCTAAGGCTTCTAAAAAAGTGGCCAAAATGCCACATGAAGCCAGGCCCATTGAAGTCTACAATGTTAAGTGCATTTGTGTTTTGACTCTCAACTATGGCTGCCAAGTGTTTCAGAATAAAATTATGTGATACCCTGGCTGAGATTCCCAGTGCTCTGTGGAAAGCCACCCTGGGAATAGATCTCTGTTTCCAATGGCGACTCCCATGTGTGGCCTCCTAATATCCCAACACAATTCATGGCAATACTTCTCTGAGGTCAGTTCCAGGACTCAGTCTCTATGGGGTATCACACCAGAGTTCAAGCCCAGGTGGACCCAGTCATCGCTTCCAACTGCCACACAAATAACCACAGTTAAAACCAAAACACTCCCACATGGCCCTCATCTTCTTCCATATAGACACTCCTCATAATCTCTGGCTGGATGTTTCCATGAGGGGCGCAGCCCAACACAGTGTCCAAATAAGCTCGCTTGCCCATCATTTTCCTAAAGTCAGGGTGGATTGTACACCCTTCCTGTGAACCAGGAGGGATCAAATATGCCTTCCAGTAATACTGCTCTGCTTCTCCAATTTGAGGCCTACTGACTGTCGGTATAGATTTTTTATGTGATGTGGAGTCATGAGAAAACACAAGCATGTATGCAATTGCCTTTGCAGGGTTTTGAGGAACTCATTTGATTAAAAGGATCCCTATTCTCACTTGATGGTGGTAACCAACCTAACAGAGGAAGGCGAGAGACTTCATCAACAATGACTGATCTTTTTCCCATTTTGGTTTTGGATGCACACATGGGATCATTCTTTAGATCCATCAGGTGCTGAGAACCTAAGCCACAGCCTAACACAGGGCCAAGAGACTGATTCAGACACATCCATTTCCAAAGCAATTAACAAAGAGCCACAGGTGATGCCCATTTAATTCCATTTTAAAACTGTTTTCTTCAGGCTTCACAAACTGTGTCCTGAGGCCAAGACCTTCCTCACATTCAGGGGAAGAGAAGAATTGGTTAGCAAAAGGCCCAAAGCAGAGTTTCTCCACTGAGGCTTTCCTGGTAACACAGATATCTGAGTTTTTTGAGATGCTAGCCATTCCCTTTAGCTATCCACTACATGGCCTTGTCACAGAGCTTGGTGGTGGTACATATCTTGGACACAAAACCATGAGCCTATTCTGGAGAGTGGCCAGATTTAGGAAGAAAACAGGAACTTAGGAAATTAGTAGGTGTTTTCCATCCATAAGGGAAGCCACAGTCCATTCATCAATTGGGCAGGATGAATGCTGGGAAGGATTCTACTAAACAGGACACATCCATTGATGAATTCTCTTTTCAAATGTCGACAACCACGGACACAGTGGGATACACAGACATAGAAACACTCACTTTGTGAAACGACTTACTAGGAACAGTCCACTCCAAACCAAACAAACCACCTTTTTTACCTATTCTTAGAACATGAGACAAAACCACAAACTCACACTCACACCCACAAAGGCACCTCCTTTCCCCAAAGTGGTCTGTGACAATCCGGAGTGTCCTCTGACTTGTGGGCCTTATTATGTTCCCTGAAATGTCCTGTCCTGTCTCAGATCTGGTCTCCTTGGCCAAATCTGCGAAGTGGTGAGGAGCCAGCTGTGAGCAACTACCTGCTTTCTCAGGAAAGGCCCCTCTTCTGAGCTCTCCTGAAATTTGGCCATTCTCACATCAGTAGGTACCAAGAAAGACTGACTCTGTTCTTTGTAAATCCAAATAAGTGAGCCCACTGGGAATGGTACTGGGACTGCCTCTGGTTGCCTGGCTTCCTGGATCCCAAGTTCAGAGAGTTCTATCACCAAGGAAGTGAGGAAGGTCACCTCCTTTGTGAACTGAATGAGGTCACTGCTTTGGAAACCACTTTGTCCTAAAATTTGCTTCCAAGGTTCCCATGAGATGGAGGCTGCCCCTATTTCCTGTGATACTTTCACAACTGAGAATTGTATATCAACCATAGGCAGCCGGGAACAGCTGTCCACACTGGCCTGGTTTGGTCCATCTTCTCTACATTAAGAAGAGTGAGGCTGATTCTGACACATCCCTTCATCCTGACCGGGTTGTTTGCCATGGAAGATGACTTTTGCTCTCTCAGGTCCTTCATAGCTGCCTAAATCTTCTCCAGGGATCATTTCTGCATGGAACTTTGAGGTTCTCAGAGGTGGAAGATCTCCTACATTCCTGTATTGGAAGACCAATTCTGTCCCTCCTCTTCTGTAAAGTTAGATTGAGGGAACATTGTATGGTTAAGGTTAATAACAGGTTCCATTTTGGTTAGGAATCATTCTCTGGGATGAATAATGGTATTGGGATTTTGCGATATTTTCAAGAATATATAGGTGAAATATAAGTATGAAAAAAGAAATCTAGGTAATTTTTGAAGGACAGAAGGGAATTGGCCCCATGATTGGGATTCTTAGCTTTCAATTATGTTCTGCACAGGTGTCTCAGATAAATTGATATACAGTGGCATAGGATCTTGTCTTTTGGATGATTGAATGTCGAAGAGAACATCTGGTCCAAAAGGGATAGTTCGTGGATTAGGAAGATATTCGGTAGGTTTAGAATGAAGAGTGTGTATAGAATTTGCACCCATAGATCTTTAGCAATAGGGTTTTGGGTAGAGACTGAAAGTAAATGTCAGCACATGTGAAGATTCAGTCACAGTGATAAACTGGGGAAAAAATACAGGAAATCAGATATCAATAGAGACATTAGGAAATCAGGACAAGTATAAAGTGAGTGATAGGATTAGAAATTTTCAACAGGGTTGAAGTTGAATATGTAATTTCAGGAAGAAACAAATATGTAGTCACCAATAGGATTCACTTTGAGAGCATTAGGCAACCTGGATATGGATTTTTTTTTTAATCCATGCTCACTTTCCATTTAGGATTTGGTACAATCATAAGTGTGACCTTGCTTTTTGTTTCCACAATATTACTGTGATTAATGTATATATAGATCAGATGACATGAGTATTTCTTCCACCATTTCTGGGAGCAATATTTTGAAGACATATAATTTAGTATTGTGGGTACAAATAGGTATAGGCTGTGTTATACGAATATAGAGATAATGCATGAATAGACCATACTGTGAATAAATAATATAACTGGTTCCAAATTTAAATAATGGATTGAATTGATATCTGGATATATACTGGAAAACTTATATTGATATTCATACAATCATTCGTACCAGTAATACATCTAATGGTAATATAAGTGTTATGGTTTATCATGAAGTGTCTGTGAGTTTTGCTTCTAAAATGATTATGGAAATCAAAAATAATGTGCTTGGAAAGAAGTCTCATTAAAACAACAGTCACGAAACCTGGGGGAATACATATGTTCTGAAGCAGGAAGTAATTGAAAGTGAAAAAAAATCCTATGAATTTGTCAATTTGTGAATGAAAAATGTATTCTATTATGTGCAAAAACTGAAGAAATATTAATGTACCAGTTTTGAATAAAAATGAACGTCAAAGTACATATCATGTCCCATAGGAATCTACTTGCATTGATGTTAAACTGAGTCATTTACTGTAGCAATATTAGGATTTGTATGCACCATTCACTGAAGTTAGCTTTCAGTACTAGGAAACAAATATATATTTCAGGTGGATTAATATTCCAGAGAATATTCTTATGAAAAGTTTTATAAAAATTCACATTCATTAACATCAATGAATTTAGGGAGTATATAATAAGACACATACATTTCATATTTTGAAAAATCTGGAAAGTTTATACATATATATATGCACACACACACACACATATACATTAAAATGTAGCAATATAAATGCCAATCGAAATACATCATGAAATATATATCATCCACAAATCCAAAAATCTTCACATTTCTGAACATCAATTTAAGTATAATGTTGTTCAACTAGGATGCTCACCCATAGTTTGTTTTGTAATTTCCAACAGCATTTAGGAGGAGTGATCTCTTCTCCCAATTTGTATTTGCCAAGTCAGCAACCTCACAAGTATCTACGTGTGATACCAGGTAGGATTCTATATGTGCATATAAAAATACATGTGCTGAATAGGGTACAGAGAAATGGAGACAGGAATTCTCATATTTGTTAACTTTAAAAACACATGGAGAAGGGAGGGGCAGAGCCGCCAACCGCGCCTGTAAGATAGGCGGACCTGCGAGCCACCGGTAGAACAGGCCTAGCGGCCCGCAATCGTACAAAACACATCGCCCTGGTTGGGGGTTGGGCAAAGCCGCTGCACGCCTGCAAGGAACGCGGACATGCGACCCACAGGGAGTACAGGCCCAGCAACCCGCGGAGGGGCAGAGACACCCCTTGCAACTTCTAGATAGGTGAACCTGTGTCCCACCGGCAGAAGAGGCCCAGCTGCCTTCAGAGGGGCAGAGCCGGCCCCCGCGCCTGCGAAGTAGGCAGACCTGCGAACACCGACAGACCAGGCGATAGGCCCCGCCACGGTGCTAGACACATAACCAGGTTTGGGGAGGGCCCGAGCCACTGCCCGTGCCTGGAAAGCAGGTGGACCTCTCACCCTCTGGCAGAACAGACCCAGCAACCTACCAGCCTGGTAGATATATCTCCCCGGTTTAGGGAGGGGCAGAGCTGCCACTCGTGCCTGCAATGTAGACAGCCCTGCAATCCACAGACAGAAGAGGCCCAGCGGCACGCGGAGGGGCAGAGCCGACACCTGCGCCTGCAAGGTAGGTGGACCTGTGACCCACTGGCTAAACAGGAGAAGCGCCCGAAGAGGGGTAGAGCAACTGCCCGCTCCTGCAAGGTAAGCGGACAGGCTACCGACCGGCAGAACAGGTCCAGAGGGCTGCTGGTGTGGTAGGCACATTGCCCCAATTGGAGGAGGGGCAGAGCCACCGCCCACACCTGTGAGGGAGACTTTTCATGAATACAATAGCAATATAAACATTTAGGGGTAAAATTCAATAACACAAAAGTTCCACCAAACAGAAAAAAACGCGAACAGTAGGAAAAGACAAGGAAAGAAAGGACCACAAGCAATGCAGGTCAACTCAACATTAGAAGAGGTAATATCTGCAGCAGATGGAATGTCAGATAAAGAATTTAGGATATACTTGCTTCCGATGATCTGAGTCAACAGGGAGACATTAGACAGCAAAATCAGACAATGAAAGATCACTTCAACAATAAATTACATAAACAAATCCAAAAAGCAAAAGATCAACTATACAGGGAGATAGAGGTTATAAAAAAAAAACAAACAGAAATCATAGAAATGCAGGAAGCAATAAACCAACTTAAAAACTCAATTGACAATACTACCAGCAGAGTAGATCACGTAGAACATAGAACATCAGACAATGAAGACAAAGTATTTCAACTTGAAAAGAACATAGACAGCTCAGCAAGACTGTTAAGAAACCATGAGCAGAAAATCCAAGAAATATGGGATAACATGAAGAGACCAAACTTAAGAGTAATTGGGATACAGGAAGGTATACAGGTGCAAAACAAAGGAATGAGCAATCTATTCAATGAAATAATATGAGAAACCTTCCCAGACATGAAGAATGAGACAGAATCCCAAATCATAGAAGCCTACAGGATGCCGAATGTGCAAAATCATAAGAGATAAAGACCTAGACATATTATAATGAAGATGCCAAACATACAGAATAAAGAGAGAATTTTAAAAGCTACAAAAGAAAGGAAGCAGATTACATTTAGGGGTAAACCAATCAGGATAACAGCTGATCTTTCAACACAGACTCTGAAAGCTAGAAGATCCTGGAATAACATTTTTCAAACACTGAAAGAAATTGGGTTCCAACCAAGAATTGTGTATCCAGTGAATTTAAGCTTCAGGATGGAAGATAAAATTAAAACCTTCCATGATAAACAAAAGTTAAAAGAATTTGCAGCTAGAAAACCCGTTCTTCAAAAGATCCTTGGCAAAACATTATAGGAAGACGAAATGGAAAATAACAATGAAAACCAACAGTGGGAGGTAGTACAGTAAAGGGGGGAAAAATAATCAAAGAGGAAAAAAAAAAACATGGTTAGTAACATAAATAAACAAATATGGCTGAAATAACAACCCATATCTCAATAGTAACCCTAAATGTTAATGGCTTAAACTCACCAATTAAGAGACACAGGCTAGTAGAATGGATCACGAAAGAAGACCCAACAATTTTCTGCCTGCAGGAGACGCATTTGATAGGAAAAGAGAAACATAGACTGAAGTTGAAAGGTTGGGAGAAATCATATCACTCATATGGACTTCGGAAACAAGCAGGAGTGTCCATACTCAGATCAAATAAAATAGATGTCAAGCCAAAGTTAAGCAAAAGGGATAAAGAGGGACACTACATACTGCTCAAGGGAACCATTCACCAACAAGACATAACAATCATAAATATATATGCCCCAAACAATGGTTCAGCTATGTTCATCAAAAAAACTCTTCTCAAGTTCAAGAGTCTGATAGACCACAATACAATAATCATGGGAGACTTCAACACACCTCTCTCTCTACTGGACAGATCTTCCAAACAAAAGTTGAATAAGGAAACTATTGAACTGAATAACACAATTAATAACATAGACTTAATAGACATATATAGAATATACCACCGAACATCAAGCAGTTACACTTTTTTCTCAGAAGCACATGGATACCTCTCAAAAATAGATCATATATTATGTCACATGGCAACTCTTAGACAATATAAAGGAGTATAGATAATACCAGGCATCTTATCTGATCATAATGGAATGAAACTGAAAAATCAACAATAAAAGAAGGAAGGAAACTTCATGCATCACTTGGAGAATGAACAATACGTACTGAATGATCAATGGGTTATAGAAGACATCAAGGAGGAAAATAAAAAATTCTTAGAGATAAATGAAAAAGACAGACGGAACATATCAGAATCTATGGGACACATTGAAAGCAGTTCTAAGAGGAAAATTCATTGCTTGGAGTTCTTTCCTTAAAAAAAGAAAAAAAAAACAACAAATAAATGATCTCATAGTTCATTTCAAAATCCTAGAAAAAAAAGAGCAAAACAACAGCAAAAGAAGTAGAAGGCAAGAAATAATTAAAATCAGAGCTGAAATTAATAAAATCAAAAAAAAAGAATCAATTGAAAAATTTGACAATACTAAAAGTTGAAAAATAAATAAAATTGACGGACTCTTAGCCATGTTAAAAAAGAGAAGAGAGAGAACTCAAATTACTATCATACTGGATGAAAATGGCAATATCACAACAGACACTTCTGAAATACAGAAGATAATCAGAAATTATTTTGAATCCTTATACACCAATAAATTAGAAGATAGTGAAGGCATTGATAAATTTCTTAAGTCATATGATCTGCCCAGATTGAGTCAGGAGGATATAGACAACCTAAGCAGACCAATATTAATTGAGGAAATAGAAGAAACCATCCAATGACTACCAACTAAGAAAAGAACAGGACCGAATGGGTATACAGCAGAGTTTTTCAAAACCTTTAAAGAGGAACTAATACCAGTACTTTTCAAGATATTTCAGGAAATAGAAAAAGAGAGAGAACTTCCAAATTCATTTTAGGAGGCCAATATCACCCTGATTCATAAAACAGACAAAGACACTTCAAAGAAACAAATCTACAGACCAATATCTCTAATGAACCTAGATGCAAAAATCCTCAATAAAATTCTGGCGAATCAGATACAAAAACATATTTAAAAAATTGTGCAACATGATCAAGTAGGATTCATCCCTGGGATACAAGGCTGGTTCAATATATGGAAATCAATAAATGTTATTCACCACATCAATAGACTTAAAAATAAGAACCATATGATCACCCCAATAGATGCAGAAAAAGTATTCAACAAAGTACAGCATCCCTTTATGTTCAAAACTCTAGAAAAACTAGAGATAACAGGAACATACCTCAATATTGTAAAAGCAATCTATGCTAAGCCTCAGGCTAGTATCATTCTGAATTGTGAAAAAATTGAAAGCATTCCCTCTAAAATCTGGAACAAGACAGGAATGCCTTCTCTCATGACTTCTGTTCAACATAGTTCTTGAAACACTGGCCAGAGAAATTAGACAAATGAAAGAAATTAAAGGCATAAAATTAGGAAAAGAAGAACTTAAATTATCACTATTTGCAGATGACATGACTCTATACCAAGCAGACCCAAAAGGGTCTACAAAGAAACTATTAGAGTTAGTAAATGAATTCAGCAAAGTGGCATGATATAAAATCAACAATCATGAATCAAAGGCATTCCTGTATATCAGCAACAAATCCTCTGAAATGGAAATTAGGACTACCACTCCATTCAGAATATCCTCAAAATAAAAATAAAATACTTGGGAATCAACGTAACAAAAGATGTGAAAGACTTACACAATGAAAACTACAGAACAATAAAGAGAGAAATAGAAGAAGATCTTACAAGATGGAAAAATATACCCTGTTCATGGATAGGCAGAATTAACATCATCAAAATGGCGATATTACCAAAAGTTCTCTATAGGTTTAATGCAATGCCAATCAAAATCCCAAGGGCATTTCTTGTAGAAATAGATAAAACAATTATGAAATTCATATGGAAAAATACAAAACCCAGTATATCAAAGACAACTCTAAGCAGAAAGTGTGAATCAGGCGGTATAGCGATACAAGTTCTCAAATTATACTACAGAGCAATAGTAACAAAAAGAGCATGGTACTGGTACCAAAACAGGTGGGTGGACCAATGGTACAGAATAGAGGACACAGAAATCAATCCACAAAATTACAGCTATCTTATATTTGATAAAGGAGCTAATAGCATGAAATGAAGGAAGGATAGCATCTTTAAAAAATGGTGCTGGAAAAACTGGAATTCCATATGTAACAAATGAAACTGAATCCCTTTCTCTCTCCATGCACAAAAGTTAACTCAAAATGGATCAAGGAGCTTGATATCAAATCAGAGACACGGCATCTGATGGAAGAAAACTTTGGCTATGATCTACATACTGTGGGGTCGGGCTCCAAATTCCTCAATAGGACACCCATAGCATAAGAGTTAATAACTAGAATCTACAAACTGGACTTACTCAAACTAAATAGATTTTTCTCAGAAAAAGAAACAATAAGAGAGGTAAAAAGGGAGCCTACACCCTGGGAACAAATCTTGACTCCTCACACTTCAGATAGAGCCCTAATATCCAGAGTTATACAAAGAAATCAAAAAAATTAACAATAAGAAAATGAATTACCCAATCAACAAATGGGCCAAGGACCTGAACAGACACTTCTCAGAGGAGGACATACAATCAATCAATAAGTACATCAAAAAATTCTCACCATCTCGAGCATTCACAGAAATGCAAAACAAACCCACCCTAAGATACCATTTCACTGCAGTAAGCTTAGCAGCCTTTATGAAGTCAAACGACAACAAGTTCTGGCGAGGATGTGGGGAAAAGGGTACACCTGTAAATTGCTGGTGGGACTGCAAATTGGCACAGCCAATTTGGAAAGCAGTATGGAGATTTCTTGGAAAGCTGGAAATGGAACCACCATTTGACCCAGCAATTCCTCTTCTCAGTCTAATCCCTATAGACCCAAAAAGAGCATGCTACAGGGACAGTGATAAATCTATGTTCATAGCAGCACAATTCACAATAGGAAGACTGTGGAACCAACCTAGATGCCCTTCAATAGATGAATGGATTAAAAAAATGTGGCATTTATACACAATGGAGTATTACTCTGCATTAAAAAATGACAAAATCATACAATTTGCAGAGAAATGGATGGCATTAGAACGTATTATGCTACGTGAAGATAGCCAATCACTAAAAAACAAGTGCCAAATGTTTTCTTTGATATAAGGAGAGTAACTGAGAACAGAGTTGGAAGGAAGAGCATGAGAAGATGATTAACATTAAACAGGGGTGAGAGGTGGGAGGGAAAAGGAAAGAGAAGCAAAATTGCATGGAAATGGAAGGAAACCCTCATGGTTATACAAAATTAAATACAAGTTGAAGTGAGCGGAAAGGGGACGAAAACAAGGGGAAGAAATGAATTACAGCAGATGGGGTACATTGAGAGGATTGGAGGGGAGGGGATGGGAGATAGTAGAGGACAGGAAAGGCAGCAGAATACAACAGACACTAGTATAGCAATATGCAAAACAGTGGATGTGTAACTGATGGGATGCTGCAATCTGTATACGGGGAAAAATGGAAGTTCATAACCTACTTGAATCAAAGTGTGAAATATGACATGTCAAGAACTATGTAATGTTTTGAAGAACAAACAATAAATATCAAAGGAAAAAAACACATGGAGAACTATTTCAATTAAAAATTGACTAGGTTTATAACACCTACACTTTATCATGCAAAAGGCAAGTCCGACTATACACCATGCCTCTTCAGAACTGCTTGTTTTTCTATTCGGTTTGGGTCATTTTTCTCCATCATATTAGGATTAGTAGTCAGAGTTTTGTAGGGTACATGTTAGTGTCAGGGATTCAGTTTTTGGAATGGAAAATTGGAAAATGAATCCAATGTGTATACAAATATGTGCTACACAAAAATCTTCCCACTTTCATCCAGAACAATGCCTTGACGTTACCATCTCCCCAAATAAGAAACAATTAGAGAAGAAGAGTTAGAAAATCTGTAAATACATATCTGGAATGGAAAATATTTAGGAGGTCACAAACTTGGAGGTGGTAGAGGAGTATCCCAAAGTAAGGTACAGGGTAAACACTCCACAAATATGGAGGTGTGCTGGCCTAAAGACTTCTAGAGAAACTTCCTCTGAGGATGGGCAGTTGAAATATATGTTGTTGTCAGTAGCTTTAGCTTCCTTTGTAGTGAGATCATCAAAGCTGGGTCTGCATCTATGTGACCTGGAGGACATTCTTTCTTGCTTTCCAATGCACATGAGGCAGCAGTGCTGAATTCTCTCTTTGTATGTAAACTGTGACCACTGGGGTCTAAGTGTCTCCCCGTGTGGACTGTGAAGCCTTTTGTTCATCCTCCACTTTTCGTGGTGTTTCCTGCTGCAGCACTGGGAGTTTGGTATTTGCCTCACGAAATACAAGGGGTTCAACTGGAACACAGTGCTGGAGGGAGTTTTGTCACTTGTGGTTTTTCAGGGTCTACAAGAGAATGCACCAACCAGGCTTCATTCCCACATAGCTTGCCCCCTTGTCTATAGCAACCTGATTCTGCACATTGCCCTGAAAACTATCAATTTAACAAGACACCTTTACATATAAGTGTCTGGTCACTGCACCATGTCAGTGACAAGCCATTTGGAAATCAATGGCAAATCCACATGGCGCAACCACAGATGATTCATCACACACCTGCACACCACAGCTCAGGGCTCACTACTCAGGAGGGTCCAACTTAATAGCATCTCTGTTCTACACCATTGTCATAAATCCCAGTCAATCAAGGCACTGTCTGGTACACTCATGATCAGTAAAAGTGCATCCAAATGTTCTCCAATACCATCTGGTGATGGGAATTTCAAAAATTTCTTGGTATTTAT